>NC_081841.1:145246278-145591278 GCF_963259705.1 Myotis daubentonii | reverse complement strand
CAGGGTTTTCTCTATTACTAAGCAACTCGTGGAGGATATTAATGAGTGTGAAGTGTGGCGCAGATGCCATCAAACAAAGTGACCAGAAAGCAAGAAACAATAGAAATGATGGAAGGCAAATAGCCAAGGACAATCCTTACTTAGACAAATGAGGAGGCTAAAAGTCACAGGCAGGAAAACAGATGAGTAGGCAGAGAAAGAAATAAATGAGCAATAATACAAAAGACTCATGCCACAGATGCATGTCTGAGATAATGGAGGCCGGCTGTATATTTTGAAGACACAAGAGAAGAGGAAGTTTATACAAAACTTTGAAATACCTTCAAAATGATTGCTAAAGGCACAAAGTTCAGAAATAGATTCATTATCATCACTTAAGGAAGACATTTTGTATTGGACACTGTGCTGCTTATGGTTTTAAAACGCACTTGCCTTCACCTCCTTCAACAAAAATATATGATCCAGTCTAGCAAACAACAGTGAATTATATTCTAATTTTACATGCTTAGCAGGAAAGAAAAAAACAGTTCCTAACTCAGATCGAAACAAAAGCAAAACTCCAATTTCACAAGTGACTGTGTGTATTTGAAAGCACTTGGGTGAAACTCAAGAGGAAATGAACTCTCCATCATTAAAAGCATATAATTATCAACTGAATAAATCCTTGGCAGAGAAGTCACAGGGGTTTAAAAATAATAATGATATTAATTTTAACATTGTGATTAGAGCAGCTGAGTTTTAAGCGCCCTCTAATCTGAGGAGTCTAACATTATATGTGAGGAATACTTGTCACTTTTGTAAACATCAACAAATGGCAAGCGTTATGATAGATCATTCACATGCATTTTATTATTTAACATGACCCCACTTTTTCCAGGTTGATATTTTCCATCTTTATTTCACCAAAGACAACAAGGCTGCGCTCAGAGACACTAAATCATTTGCTTAAGTGCACACAATAGTCATTGCTGTAGCCAGATGTTCTCTGACCCTTCCATGGTATATTTAGTCCATGGCACACTTTTGGACCCTGTGTGAGTGAGCGTTTGTCTTTT
This sequence comes from Myotis daubentonii, assembly GCF_963259705.1. Classification (NCBI taxonomy): domain Eukaryota; kingdom Metazoa; phylum Chordata; class Mammalia; order Chiroptera; family Vespertilionidae; genus Myotis; species Myotis daubentonii. The sequence goes on along the minus strand of NC_081841.1, from coordinate 145,590,223 downwards.
GGCACGACTCTTCCTTCTGCTGAAACTTCTGATTTTTAAAATGCTTCTAGTTCTTTAAAACACTGTATCTCAGGATCATATGTTCATGTGGATGTTGGGAATCAAGTTTACCTGCACACATTTAGTTGTTAGAACTTCTCATTTAATTTACACAGTCTGTACACTTCTTTTTCCTTGAACTGTTCATATTCCGGTTAAATTTAATCACATTCCCTTTAATAGGCTGGCTTCCCCTGCCATCCAAAATGATTTTCTGGAAAAGATGTGTTTTTACAATTACTTTCCTACAGATTGGAATATTTACTTTTTATAGTTCCTTCAATTAACATTTGTACATGAATGTCGTTGTTCCTTCCATAGTCATTGTATTTCTATTGCTTTATTAATTCAAAAAAGAGAAAATATGGTACAAGATATCAGAGAAGTTTTGGAAAGTGACTTTAATCATTGCTATGTACCAGGAAATTCTTTTTAAAGATTTAACCTGATAGGATCAGAGTGTGCTAGTGAAATGATTACCTCATTTGGGATTATCTGGTGAGAACCGTAGACTATTTTATAGCACCCTCTTATTCTGTAATCTTTAATGGCAAAATCTTGTTTATCAAGAAGAACTCTGTGAGCAGCTGCAAACAATTTGCCTTTATTGATTTTACTGCTAAGTCTGACTGACTGCTCACCCTGGCTTCAAACTGCCTTGCCAGGACCACACCCCCTCTCTTGAGTGCTTCCCATCTATTGAACTAGAAGCCATTGGAGCCACCTCTTCCATCTCAATGAAAAGTCTAGTGACAAATTAATTACTCACTTATTTTACCAAGAGCCATCTTGCCTGAAGTTGCAATAGATATTACAGAATAGAATGTTAGCATTATTCAGTCTTCAGTATAAATTAAAAATGACCTGAATTCTTAAAGAAGACAGAAAAAGGAAGGGAGGGGAGAGAGAGAGAGAGAGAGAGAGAGAGAGAGAGAGAGAGAGAGAGAGAGAGAATTAAAACATTTCAACCAATTTTAATGTATGAATGAATATTATTTGTATTTTGATTCTAAAACAAATTAACAAATTGAAAAAATGTTTTTTGAGACAATCAGGAAATTTGACTAGATATATGACTTTATAGGAATTATTGTTAGTGTTTTAGCTGTGAAAATGATATTTATAATGTTATTTTTTTAAAAGTCAATCTTTTAGAGATGTATTTTGAAATATTTATGGATTGAATAATAGGATAACTGAAATTTATTTTCTAATAATTCATTGCTGGAGAGAGAAAAAAAGTTAGGGATTTGGGTATAGAACCACAAAATCATTTATTATAATATTTTCTCTATTTTAACTTTTTTAATTTTCAGTATTGAAAGTGTAATAAAACAAATTGATTTAGGAGCTTTACAGGCAATTTTGTAACAATATTAAAATACAAATGATGATAATTGATGACATTTTTAACACTAAACAATGTGCTATACTAAGTAGTTTGCATACATTATTTCATTTAATCCTATAACAGCCCTATGAACTATAAATCAATATCCTGATTTTATAAATTATGATATTATAGTCTAAATAATGTAAATAACTTCCCCAAGGTTGCTAACCTGACAAGTGGCAGAGCCAGAATTCATACTACCTGCTATTATTATTATATTTAAAGTATAATAGCTAAATATAATAGCCTAAGTGCCCATTAGCAGATGAGTGGATTAAAAAGCTGTGGTGCATCTATACAATGGAACACTATGCTGCTGTGAAAAAGAAAGAACACTTACCATTTGCAACAGCAGGGATGGACCTGGAGAGCATTATGCTAAGCAAAATAAGCCAGTCAGAGAAAGATAAATATCACACGATCTCACTCATTTGTGGAATATAATGAACAACAATAAACTGATGAACAAAAATAGATAGAGACACAGAAGCATCAAACAGACCAACAAATTTCAGAAGGAAAGCAGAGGAAGGTGGGAATGGAGGTAAGAGATCATCCAAAGGACTTGTATGCATGCATATAAGCATAACAGTAGACACAGACAGTAGGAGGGTAAGGACATGTACTGGCTGGCAAGGGCAGGTGGGGAGAGGTCAATGGGGGGGAAAAGGAGACATGTACTTTCAACAGTAAAGAATTTAATTAAAAAATAAAATAAAGTATACAATCTGTCATTACTGTTTGGATCCCTCTTCTATTTTGCATCTATTTTATAATCAATATTAATAGGGGAACATTCAAGAAGATACTTTATGAACCAGTTTTCCATTAAGGATCTTGGTCAATAGTTAAAATTCCATTTTCAAAATATATAAAATTGACATTTCAAGTTTGCTTGTTTTCAGTTTTTAATTACTAAAGATTTTTTAAATTTTAATTTACCACTAATATTTTTTCATACATTTTGATATTTCTTGTGCATTACTATATTTTTCTAATGTGAATTGACTGGATTCTTTCTAGTTGATAATTCTGTAGCATGTTTTATTAAAGAAATTACAATTCACCAAAAAATTACATGAAATTGCTTTCATAATGCAAAATTCTTCATTTATCTACAGAAATCAGCAAAATATTCTGAGTCTCAGTTTTCTCATTTAAACAAGAAGGAAATTGACTTTTAAAAGACCTCATTCATAATGATGTTCCCCATGAAGAAAAAATATCTCCTTGATGTTCCTCAGACTTTACAAGCACAATGACACATCAAGGATTTTTCACCCTTGCTATTTCTGTTGTCTGAAGCGTTCATCAGTTTCTATACAATCCATACATCCACAGTTCTCCTTTTCTTCAGATTTCTCTTCAGACATTATGAGAGAGGATCTTTTTTTGGTACTCTAAAACAACAACAACAACACTATATCTTTTCTCTATCTCCTTATATTGTTTTCTTTTCGTTTTTAGCACTAACACTTGTCACAGCAAAAATTGCACAGGACAAAGGTAAAAACTGGCAAGCAAGACCTTTCTTTTTTAAAAAATATATTTTATTGATTTTTTACAGAGAGGGAGGGAGAGGGATAGAGAGTTAGAAACATCGACGAGAGAGAAACATCGATCAGCTGCCTCCTGCACACCCCCCTACTGGGTATGTGCCCGCAACCAAGGTATATGCCCTTGACCGGAATCGAACTTGGGACCCTTGAGTCCACAGGCTGACGCTCTATCCACTGAGCCAAACCGGTTAGGGACAAGACCTTTCTTTAAAGGCTGTAGGAGAGAAGGTAGAGCTCAGGCTGAACTTAGCTCCTCTGTAACAAAAGACAGAGGAGTATTCAGCATGCAGTCTTGCGAGGATGCAGTCTTGACCATTTGGGTTGACTAAGTTGCCTTACCCAGTGGAAAAGTGGGCTTCTGGTATCTTTATGACATGACAGAGGTTTACAGCTTGGGGCAATTCACTTTCTAAAGTTAGGCTCTTACTCTCCCACAGAAACAGGGACATGGGGACACTAACAATTTTAATGTTTACATTTTAGAAGAGGCCTCTAGGTCCTTGAGAAAGACATTCTGTTTTGTAAAAACTGAGAAGAGATTTTTTTTTTTTTTGAATATCAAAGGGACAGAGAAGCAATTTGCAATGACAAGTGTTCTACAGTAAGTACTCTAAGAAAAAGGAGTTGGGGGTAAATGGGCAAGCTAGAATTAGTAAGCAACCTCTCTAAAGTTTAATCGAGCTGCATGAGACAGACCTCTTGGTCAACTCTTATATTGAGAAGTCAAGGGGAAAGAAAAGCTATTGGACTTTTCTTTGTATATATTTAACATGATTATAAACATGTCCTACAATATACTATAGCCTTTTGCAATATCTTTTGGAGCTAAGAGTGTGTTCTTTTCTTTTTTAATCATTGTTCCCCTTTCTACACAAAACTCAAAATTTGAACAATCTTAAAAAGTTCATACATTAAACTGTTGTAACACTGAGGATTGGAATGACCCAACATTTGGAAAAAAAATTATCTCTATATTATTTTATCTAAGATAATCATTCTTATCAGACATCATTCTTATAGCTTTTGTGCTTTTGTCATTTTTTTAATTGTTCTTAATTTTTCTTGTCATGTTTTATTCATTTTAGGGTAACTTTCCCCTCAAGCTAACTTGTTTTGCTCTGTTTAAAAAAATATTTCCTTTTAATGTATCCACATTAAGATTTTTCATACTATCAAGAATATATTTTGGAAGGAGCCCACACCATCTTGAAGGGAAGAGCAGCCTCTTCTAGGAACTCATCAGCACCACCACCCAGACAGGCCTTGGACACCTCCTGAGACCCAGCAGCCACTCCAGCCAAAATCCTGCTGCCCCACCCGCAGATCCGAGCACTCTGGGACCTCCATCTCCAAAGGTGCAAAGCTCCCACAGCAGTAAGTGCAACTTTCCCCCTCCCCAGCGGCCGACCTCCAGACTCCACATTCGCGCGTTTCCAGCACGAAGACTTCCAGGGCACAGCACTCTATAGGCAGCTTTTGGGAGCAAGTGAGCCCCCACTGGGTGTGATTTTTGTACAGACACGGGTGCACTGCACTACAGTAAAAATTCTGAATTCCCTTTTCCTGAATAACTGCCCACAGACAACCCAGCTGCGCAACTTCAGGGCCAGGGCCCCTCTGAGTGCATCAGAGCTCTGCACTGGCAAAGGCACTGCCAAAATCACGCATTTCCAAAGAGCAGGCCCCCTGAGCTCATCTATCCACAGGGTGCTCTGGGAAACCACTGTGAGCCCCGGCTGGGTGCAATCTTGGACAAACAGGGACGCACTCCCCCGGCAGTAGAAATTCTGAATTCACTCATCCTGGACACCTGCCCACAGACACCTCGATTATGCAGCTTCAGTGCCAGGGCCCTTCAGAGTGCTTCAGTGCACCACCATGCTGGCAAAGGCACTGCAGGTGGCCCTGTGAGCTGCCACTGGGAGCACGCACCTATCTACCACAGATGCAGCAGCAAAAACTGAGTCTTCCCACCCCACAGCTGCAGAACTCTGGACACAACAGGCACATGTTTTTCTGGCACACAGGCCTCCCAAGCCCACCCCTCCATAGGCAGCCCTTGGATGCTGCTGTAAGCCTCTGCTGGGTACACACTTATATAAACAGGGACTCACTGCTGGGCTGTAGAAATGCTGAATTCACTCTTCTGGGATACCTGCCCACAGACACCACAATCCTGTGGCTTCAGTGCCAGGCCCTTCAGAGTGTGTCAGTACACCCTGCTGGCAAACGCACCATGGGTGCCCCTGTAAGCCACCACTGGGGGCACGTGTATCCAACCACGAAGGCAGCAGCAAAAGCTGAGTCTGCCCACCCTAAAATTACAGAATTCTGGACACCACAGTCACGCCTTCCAGAGTGCAGGCCTCCTGAGCCCCATCACCCCAACAGATGGTCCCTGGGTGCCACTGTGAATCTCCGCTAAGCACACACAATTTCAACCAAGGGCTCAAGACAGCAAAAAAAGGGACACCCCCTTCCACAGCTGCTAAATTCTAGACACCACAGTTGAGCCTTTCCAGCTCACAAGCCTACATCAAAAGAACCCAAATAGTTCAAGTAGGGAGCTATGCTAGATTACCAAGCCTAGGAGCCTTGAGAGATCACACCAGTAGCGCCATCTCCAAAAGAACCTGGGTGGGAAAGCAAACAGATCTACAATTAAAATGTTACAGCAAAATATGTGAAGACAAAAAAGCAATCATCAAAGAAAGAAAAAGTGAAATCACCAGAAAGGGAGTTAAATGAAATTGAGGCTAGTAACATATCAGAGAAAGAACTGAGAGTAATAGTTATAAGGATACTCAAATGGCTGGATTAAAAATACACGCAATTCAATGAGAATTATAAGAAGCTGAATGAGAATGTCACCAACGTGAAAAGGAACCAAGAGGAAATGAAGAACGACATAACTGCAATAAAGAACACAATGGAAGGCTTAAACAGCAGACTAGAAGAGGCTGAGGACCGCATCAGCGAATTAGAAGACAAGGTAGGAAAAAACACACAAACATAGTAGCAACTGGAAAGAAAATTTAAAAGCAAGAAGAGAGCCTAAGGGAGCTTTGGAACAACACAAAATGAAACAACATTCACATAATAGGGATACCAGAAGGAGAGGAAGAGAAGCAAGGAATAGAAAACCTGTTTGAAGAAATGACAGAAAACTTCCCTGATATTGGCAAGAAAAAAACTACGCAAGTCCAAGAAGCACATAGAGTCCCAAACAAGATGAACCCCAAAAGACCAACACCAAGGCACATCATAATTAAACTGGCAAACATCAACGACAAAGTAAGAATCTTAAAGGCTGCCAGAGAGAAACAAAAAGTTACCTACAAGGGATCTCCTATTAGAATATTAACTAACTGATTTATCAACAGAAGCACACCAAGTGAGAAGAGAATGGAATGAAATATACAAAGGGATGCAAAGCAAGGGACTGAACCCAAGAATACTATACCCAGCAAGACTATCATTTAAAATTGAAGGTGGAAATCAGGAGCTTCACAGGCAAAAAAGGGCTAAGAGAGTTTATTACCACCAAGCCAGCAATGCAAGAAATGCTAAAGGGACTGCTGTAAAAAAACAAAAACAGAAAGGCAAGAAGAAACACGAACATTAAGAATAAAAATGTCTACAAACAAGTACTTATCAATAATATCATTAAACATAAGTGGATTAAATGCTCCCATCAAAAGATATAGGGTAGTGGAATGTATAAGAAAACATGAACCATATATTTGCTGTCTGCAAGAGATCCACTTCAGAATAAAGGATTCACACAGACTGAGAGTGAAGAGATGGGGAAAAAAATTTTTCAGGCAAAGAGAAATGAGAAAAAAGCTGCGGTTGCAGTATTTATATCTGACAAAATAGACCTCAAAGTAAAGGCTATAACAAGAGATAAGGAAGGCCACTTCATAATACTAAAGGGAACAATTCAACAAGAAGATATAACTTTGGTAAACATATATGCACCCAATAAAGGAGCACCAAAATACATAAAACGACTTCTGGAAGATATCAAGGGAGAGATCAATAGCAATACAGTCATAGCAGGGGACTTTAATACTCCACTGACACCACTGGATAAATCCTCTAAAGAAAAAATCAGCAAAGAAACAGCAATCCTAAATGACTCACTAGATCAGAGAGATTTAATTGACATCTTCAGAATATTTCACCCCAAAGATACAGAATATACATTCTTCTCCAGTACACATAGGACATTTTCAAAGTTAGACCACATATTAGGACACAGGAAAAGTCTCTTCAAATTTAAGGGGATAGAAATCATAACAAGCATCTTCTCAGATCACAAGGGCATAAAACTAGAAATCAACTACAATAATAACAATGAAAAAAATCAAACTTGGCGACTAAATAGCATGCTATTAAACAATGACTGGTTTACCAAAGAGATCAAAGAAGAAATAAAAAGCATCTGGAAACAAATGACAATGAAAACACAACAATCCAAAATCTATGGGACACAATGAAAGCAGTCCTGAGAGGAAAGTTCACAGCTCTACAGGCCTACCTCAAAAAACAAGAAAAAATGGTAATAAATTATCTAATACTACAACTTAAAGAATTAGAAAGAGAGCAACAAGAAAAGCCCACAGTATCCAGAAGGAAGGAAATAAGAAATATCAGAGCAGAAATAAATGACATAAAGACCAAAAAGACAATATAAAAGATCAATGAAAACAAGAGCTGGTTCTTTGAAAGGATAAACAAGATTGATGAGCCTCTAGTCAAGCTTACCAAGAAGCAAAGAGATAGGACCCAAATAAACAAAATCAGAAATGAAAGAGGAGAAATAACAACAGACCCCACAGAAATATAAAGGATTGCTAAAAAACACTATGAACAACTCTATGCCAACAAACTAGACAACCTGGAGGAAATGGACATATTCTTGGAAAAATGTAACCTTTCAAAATTCAACCAGGAAGATTCTAAAAACCTGAATAGGCTGATAACTATGGAAAAAATTGAAGCAGTCATCAAAGAGCTTCCAGCAAACAAAAGCCCGGGACCAGACTGCTTCACAGGGGAGTTTTAGCAAACATTCAAGGAAGAAATAAAACCTAATACCAGAATCAGATAAAGACAACACAATGAAAGAATTACAGGCCAATATCCCTCATGAACATAGATGCCAAAATCCTCAAAAAAATTCTATCAAATCAGATTCAGCAATACATCAGAAAGATCATATACCATGACGAAGTAGGTTTTATCCCAGGTAAACAAGGATGGTACAATATTCGCAAATCAATAAGTGTGGTACATCACATAAACAAATTGAGAGATAAAAATCTCATAGTCATATCAATTGATGCAGAGAAAGCATTTGACAAAAGCCAGCACCCTTTCTCTTTTTTTAAAATATATTTTATTGATTTTTTACAGAGAAGAAGGGAGAGGGATAGAGAGTTAGAAACATTGATGAAAGAGAAACATCGATTAGCTGCCTCCTGCACACCCCCCACTGGGGATGTGCCCGCAACCAAGGTACATGCCCTTGACTGGAATCGAACCTGTGACCCTTGATTCTGCAGGCCGACTCTCTATCCACTGAGCCAAACCGGTTCGGCAAGCACCCTTTCTTGATAAAAACTTTCAGCAAGGTGGGAATAGAAGGATCATACATCAACATAATAAAAGCCATATAAGACAAACCCATAGCCAAAATCATATTCAATGGGCAAAAACTAAAACCATTTCCCCTAAGAACAGGAACAAGACAGGGATGCCCACTCTTACTACTCCTGTTCGATATAGTAATGCAGGTACTATCCATTGAGATCAGACAAGAAGAATAAATAAAACGCATCCAAATTGGAAAAGAAGAAGTAAAACTGGCCTTATTTGCAGATGACATGATACTGTACATAGAAAACCGTAAAGACACCATCAAAAAATTATTATACTTAATAAATGAATTCGGCAATGTAGCAGGATACAAAATTAATGCCAAGAAATCTATGGCATATCTATACACCAATAGTGAACTTACAGAAAGAGAGACTAAAAAAGCAATCCCATTTACCATCGCACCAAAAAAATAAGATACTTAGTAATAAATTTAACTAAGGAGGTAAAAGACCTGCATGAGGAAAACTACAGGACAGTTAAAATGGAGATAGAGGAAGACATAAACAGATGGAAGAACATACCATGTTCATGGATTGGTAGAATCAACATCATTAAAATGCCCATACTACCTAAAGCAATTTATACAATCAATGCAATCTATACGATCAGTCCCCATTAAAATACCAACAGCATATTTCACAGATCCAGAAACAACTTTCCAAACATTCATCTGGAAATAAAAAACAAAAACAAAAACCCAAAAAACGAATAGCTGCAACGATCCTGAGAAAGAAGAACAAAGTAGGAGGGATCTCAATACCAGATATCAATATACATTACAAAGCCACTGTTCTCAAAACTGCCTGGTACTTGCAGGACAGACGTATAGATCAATGGAATAAAATGGAGAACCCAGAAATTGACCTAAACCAGTATTCTCAATTAATATTTGACAAAGGAGGCAAAAACATACAATAGAGTCAAGACAGCCTCTTCAATAAATGGTGCTGGTAAATTTGGTCAGTCACATGAAAAAAAATGAAACTAGACCACCAACTTACACTATACACAAAAATAAACTCAAAATGGATAAAGGACTTAAATGTAAGATGGGAAACCATAAAAATATTAGAGGAATCCAAAGGCAGAAAAATCTCAGACATATGCTGAAGCAGTTTCTTCACCGATACAGCTCCTAGGGCAATGGCAACTAAAGGGAAAATAAATAAATGGGACTACATCAAAATAAGCTTCTGCAGAGCAAAAGAAACCATCAACAAAACAACAAGAAAGCCCACTGCATAGGAGAACATATTTTCCAACAATATCTCCAATAAGGATTTAATCTCCAACATTTACAGGGAACTCATACAACTTAACAAAAAGAAGACAAACACAACCCAATAAAAAATTAGGCAAAGGACCTCAATAGATACTTTTCAAAAGAAGACAAAAAGAAGGCCCAGAGACATATGAAAACATGCTCAAAGTCACTAATCATCTGAGAGATGCAAATCAAAACGACAATGAGGTACCATCTCACACCAGTCAGAATGGCTATCATCAACAAATCAACAAATGACTAGTGCTGGCGAGGATGCAGAGAAAAAGGAACCCTCATGCACTGCTGGTGGGAATGCAGACTGGTGCAGCCACTGTGGAGAACAGTCTGGAGTTTCCTCAAAAAACTAAAAAAGGAACTTCCATTTGACTTAGTGATCCCACTTCTAGGAATATATCCCAAGAAATCAGAAACACCCATCAGAAAGGATATATGCATCCCTATGTTCTTAGCAGCCCAATTTATCATAGCTAAGATTTGGAATCAGCCTAAGTGCCCATCAGCAGATGAGTGGATTAGAAAACTGTAGTACATCTACACAATGGAATACTATGCTGCTATAAAAAGGAAGGAATTCCTACCATTTGCAACAGCATGGATGGAACGGGAGAGCATTATGCTAAGTGAAATAAGTCAGTCAGAGAAAGATAAATATCACATGATCTCACTCATTTGTGGATTATAATGAACAACAGAACGCAATGAACAAAAATAGATCTAGAGACAGAGAAGCATTGATCAGATGCTCAAACCTCAGAGGGAAGGCAGGGGAGGGTGGGGCTAATGGGGAGAGATCAACCAAAGGATTTGTACGCATGGATATCAGCATAACCAATGGATACAGACACCAGGGGGTGAGGGCATAAATGGGGGGCAGTGGTTCTGGGGGGTAAGGACACATTTATGATACCTTATACAAAAAGGAAAAAAAATGGCCAAAAAAGAATATATTTTGGATAGCCTTATGTTATTATACAATTGCACAATTGGTGTTTCTATTCATAAATATCAACAAACCGGAATTTTCTTTGAGAATTTGCATTTACTTAGAAAATTCTTTGATACTAAAACATTGTCTTTCAAACAATAAACACTGATAATAGAGGAAAGCCTACTTTTTAGACATTCACTACATCCTACAAAATAATTTATTTGTCTTTTTATGTTATGCCATTTATTCTCTAATTCTTACAATAACCCTTAAAGTCAGATGCCTAAGAATGCCTGGCTTGTTATTTCCAGAGCTGGAAGTAAAACTTTCTCACTAAAGCTACTATTTTTTCTGTTATGACCTATTGTCTGCTTATCATGGTCTTGCTTATGATAAAATTTGTTAACTTTAATGTAGTTCACTATATTTTCTCTAGTGCTGTAGATTATTGTATGACCCAGGCTTCAGAAAATATTTTACATCTATATAATTATACCTCTTGGAAGTGTTAGACAATAGAAAATTTAAGTGATGCTTAAAATACATTGATTAGAGAAGTAAACAGATTGATTTTTCTCCTTAAAGGATTTAAACTTATTAGGAGAATATGTTAACCAGCTATATAATATGTTAATTAAATATTAAACAGAAATAAATTATATGTATATATTTTTTGTGGAATATTCTTGTATATTAATTTGTACCAGAACTTTTTTGCTGAGTGACCACAGGTTTTGTACAAGTTGTGAAATCATTCCTGTTCCTGGTTCATGGTACTGATTTTCACCTTTCCCATGTAAGAGATGTTTCTATTCATGACTAACTCATATCAAGGAAGTTAAAGTTTTGATCAAGAATTATAGGTGGAGCCCTGGCAGGTATGCCTACGTTAGTTGGGCTTCCTCTCCTGCACTGAAAAGTTGCTGGTTCTATTCAGGTAGAGGCACATGCTCAGGTTGCAGGCTCATCCCCAGTGGGAGGCATGCAGAAGGCTTCCAATTCTATATCATACTCTCAAATCTATGTTTCTCTCTCTCTCTTCCCCTCCCTTCCTCTCTTTATAAAAGTCAGTAAAAATATTTAAGAAAAAAAAGAATTATATGTGGAGAAGAAGCAGGAATTTTCTTTTGATTAATCATAGCTGAAGAGAACACAGATGGAACTTATGAAAGAAAGATGCAGAATCTATTATGCCATGCTCTCTGAGGAGAGTGTGAACATGACGTTACCTAAATAATTTGAATTTTTCAGAAGTCTTTCATTTAGAAATCTTTTATTGCAGCAAATACTTTTGGACTCCACAGTACTATTCTGAAGTGTTTGCTGCGTTTTAGGGGTTGCCAACACTTGGCCCTAAAGGTCTGGGCATTAACCTCTAAGAATAAGTGAGTACTGGCCACCTCTAAAACTGAAGCAGGCTGCCAACTGAGTGGAATGGATAAGACAATTATCCTATCTAATAAAAGAGAAACATGGTAATTGGCGTACGACCACTACCCTTCCCATTGGCTAATCAGGGAAATATGCAAATTACCTGCCAGCCAAGATGGCAGCGGGCAGCCAGGCAGCTTGAAACTAACATGAGGCTTGCTTGCTTCAGTGATGAAGGACTCCAACGTTCCCCGCCTGCCGCAGCAGGCCTCTGAGCTGCAACTCTAAGCAACTATGTAACAAATGTAGAAGCTAAACAAAACCCCAGAAACCTGTTTTCGTCCGCTGGGCTTCAGCCAGCAGGATCGCAACATTGTAAGCAAAGGCCAGAAACCTACTTTCAGCAGCGGAGGCCTAAGAGCTGGAGCCAAGCCTCAAAGCTAAAGCTGGCCCAGAATAAAAAAAAAAAAAAAAAAGAAAAGAAAAAAAGGAGCAGTTGGGAGCTTCAGTCACCCCCAGCCTGAAAACAGCCCTCAGCCCCTCACCCAGACTGGCCAAGCACCCCAGTGGGGACCCCCACCCTGAAGGGTGTGTGACCAGCTGTAAACAGCCATCATCCCCTCAGCCAGGCTGGCCAGGCACCCCAGTGGGGATCCCCACCCTGAAGGGTGTGTGACCAGCTGTAAACACCCATCATCCCCTAACCCAGGCTGGCCAGGCAACCCAGTGGGGACCCCCACCCTGATCCAGGACACCCTTCAGGGCAAACCAGCCAGCACCCGCTGTGCACCAGGCCTCTGTCCTATATAGTAAAAGGGTAATATGCCTCCCAGCACCGGGATCAGTGTGACAGGGGGCAGCGCCCAAACCCCCTGATCGCCCTGCAGCTCTGTGTGTGACAGGGGGCGGGGCCACAACCTCCCTATCCACCCTGCTCTGTTCCTGACAGGGGAAGGCGCTCCAACCCCCTGATCAGCCCTGCTCTGTGCCTGATAGGAGGGATTTCCCCAACCCCCTGATCACCCTGCGGCTCTGTGTGTGACAGGGTGCAGTGCCCCAAACGCCAACCGCCCCCCACGGGCCCTGCTCTGTGTGTGACGGAGTAGAGCCATAACCTCCCCATCGGCCCTGCCCTGAGTGTGAGAGTGGCGGTGCCCCAACCCCCTGATGGGCCCTGCTCTGTGCATAACAGGGGGCAGCGCCCCAACCTCCTGATTGACCCTGCTCTGTGCATGACAGGGTAAAGAGCCTCAACCCCCTGATTGGCCCTGTTCTATGGGTGACAGGGGGTGGCGCCCCAACCTCCCCATCGACCCTGCCTTGAGTGTGACAGGGGATGATGCCCCAACCCCCCAATCGGCCCCACCCTGAACATGACTGAGGGTGGCATCACAACCTCCCGATCCGCCCTGCTCTGTGCATGACAGGGGGCGGCGCCCCAACGCCCCAATCGGCCCTGCTCTGAGCCCGACCAGGGGCTGCACCTAGGGATTGGGCCTGCCCTCTGCCACCCAGGAGCAGGCCTAAGCCAGCAGGTTGTTATCTCCCGAGGGGTCCCAGACTGTGAGAGGGCACAGGCCGGGCTGAGGGACCCTCCTCCCCCCAGAGTGCACAAATTTTTGTGCACCGGGCCTCTAGTTTCCATATATTTTTACTGCTCTGTAAGAATTGTGCCATGCTAAGGATCTGAGAGCCCGCTGTGGATGTGCAACAGAATGAGGATGGCAGTAAAGAAGATGTGCATTTCTGAGGAACAGTGGCAGGGAATACTGCAATATGTTAAAGTCTCTGTGAACATCATTTTACAATAAGGGCCCGTGTTAGGCAAAGTCTAATGATAAACAGCAGGCATTATTTTAAAGAAAAAACACACACACACACATGATATTAGAATATGATAGATGAGGATTTTAAGCTGACCTATGACAATTTTTTCATTTGTTAATTTTTTAATAGCCATTAGTGATTAGCTCTATGATTAAAGATAGGTGAGAGATCTAAAAATGTGAAAACAAACTTAACTACCAAGTGAAAGTATCATGCCAAGTTAGGTCACACCTACAATAACACCTATTGGAACTCAGGCACAAAACAGGCATTCTAAGCCTTTCTTATAAGCTTGGTGAAGTCCAAGAAACTGTCTTTTAGGCAGCCACACATGTCCATGCACAAAGGTTCATTAGTAGATATACTAATATTCTAGCTGCAATAGCAACTATGTGCTCAGTGAGAGTCAAGGAACATAATGCGCTATAATTTGGCAGACCAGGGTACTGAAATAGATTCCAAGAGTGGGTCATAGGGTGTTACTCCAAAGAGTGTTGGTTGACTGTGCTCTGCAGATTCTTATACAACAATAATCTAATTGTGATAGTGCCTGTAAAATATGTTTAGCGAATTTATAGATTTGAATGCAGATCACTTTATTAATGAAAAACTGTTTCTGTTGTTTAAATTTATTGGGTTGACACTGGTTAATAAAATTATATAGGTTTCAAGTGTACGATTCTACGATACATCATCTATATATGGCATTTTTGTTTACCACCCAAAGTCAGATCTTTTTCTGTCACAATATATTTACCCCTTTCTACCCCCACCTCCTTCCCCTCTGGTAACCACAGTATTGTCATCTGTGTCTATGAGTTTTTGTCCATTTGTTTACCTTGTTTGCTCATTTGTTGCTTTTAGTTTTATGTCCCACATATGAGTGAAATTATATGATTCTTGACTGAAAATTTATTTTGAATATGTTTTATGCTAAATAACAATCTCCTCATGGCGATGTAGTTAGGACTAATTAAAGAAACTGTTGTGGCCATTTCTAGAGTATGGATGCCTGGTTAATGTTTTTCAAAAGTCAACTAACCATACCTAAAGTGTTGATTCTATGTTTGAGTCCTTCAAAGTAAATCAACCTTCCTTACAGCATGTAGACTGAAGTTCAAATACATGCATACATAATATAAAATTGTGTTCAAAAATTAAAAACTAATCATTTGCAACCTAACAGGCAGTATGTCTGTTAGAGAATAAGAGTAGGTAGTTCACTTGGACTCATGAAAAATAAAACAGAATTCTATTGCCAAAGCTATTACTCTCTTATTTCTGCTGCAAAGTTGGAAGGTCTATTTGCAGTTGGGAAGATTTGTTTGGGTTGTTTTATTCAATGAGAGTGCCAGTACTGGAAGGAGTTGTTCATGGTCATGTATTACAAAAACTGGAGAGTCCACTGCTCTCTTAATAGCAGTGGTGGAAAAGACCAAATAATAAGTCAAAGCAACATTTAGTTAAACTTCTAGTGAAAGTGTATTTTTTTCTATATTTCTCATTCAAAAGCATATCTATAGATGTTGACATTTTTTTGTGTCCACCTTTGAAATCTAAGAAGAGAGAGAGAAAGAGAGGCAATTACCATTATAACTCATAATTTATATTTTCCTGGGTGGTACCTGGGGACAATATATACAATAGTATTTGAAAGTGGTGTGCTTACGATGGAATACTATGCTGCTGTAAAAAGGAAGGAACTCTTACCATTTGCAACGGCATGGATGGAACTGGAGAGCATTATGCTAAGTGAAATAAGCCAGTCAATAAAGGAAAAATACCACATGATCTCACTCATTCATGGTCAATAGAGACCATTATAAACTTTTGAACAATAATAGATACAGAGGCAGAGCTGCCTCAAACAGATTGTCAAACTGCAGCGGGAAGGCCGGGGAGGGTTGGGGGGCAGGAGGTAGGGGGGTAAGAGATCAACTAAAGGACTTGTATGCATGCATATAAGCATAACCAATGGACATAAGACACTGGGGGATAGGGGAGGCTAGGGGACTGTCTAGGGCGGGGGGATAAAATGGATACATATGTAATACCCTTTGTAATACTTTAAGCAATAAAAATAATAATAATAAAAAGAAAGTGGTGTGCTTATAATTTATAATGAAAATAAGATAAATAATACCTACAATACTAAAGGGAAAAAAGTGAGGATTGGGAAGTTTAGAATTATGGAGGAAACTCTTTTTAAAAAAATCTTTACTGTTGGCAGTATTAAAGGTATCCCCTTTAAGTCAAGACACCTGGGTTTAAACCTCAGATTTGCCATATACTAACTGCATCAACTTAGACAAGTTGTTCAACACCATAGAAGCAGTTTGTTCATCCATAAAATTTGGACAGTGATATATTCTCACATATCACATAGGACATTTATTTAAACAAGACTTCATACATCTAATTTAGAACAGAGAACCCAATAGAACAATGTCAGTTTTTGTTGTTGATATTAATATTGTCAGTGTTTTGTTTTTGTTTTTTAAGTAAGTCTGGTCTCCAATTCCCTTAATGGTGAAGTGTTAATTCAAATTATTCTAAATCATTTTAGTATTTCTTCAATAACCCATGATTTCTGTCAATTACAAGTGTATTTTTTATCCAGGTTTTTTATTTAAAATTTTGAAAAATGAGTAAATTATCTTTTCAAGGCTTCTTTTTACTAATAAAACTTATTAGAATAGTGAATTGGGAATGAAAAATAAAGGAAATAGGAAAATAATAATCATTATTATGGATCAAAGAAATTATACCTTTTTCTTTCAAAAGAAAAAATGTTGACTTTATTCTTTTTAAATTTATCTTTATTATTGAAAGTATCACACTTGTCTCCCTTGGGTCCAATCTTGATTTTAAAAACTCTGGTCATCAATGAGTACTATCAAATGTGTTACCATTGCTATTGCATTTTCTTTAGTTTTTGGTTGACTTTAAACCGAATAGTCTGTTACATGTAGGTCTTTTCACTTGTCCAAAAATTGGATCAGAGAAACTGCACTGCAAGACAGATTGTGGTAAAGCAAAACAAAAATATGCAGCTGGTTCATCTGTTTTAAATGATGCTTAGCATCATTGGTGTAAATCATTGAATGAGTAGAAAAGGTGGTAAGAAGTAAAGTAATATAATTGCCTATTAAGTAAAGCAAAGTGAATAGAGTGGAGATATGCACAATTGCAAAAATTGGGAACTAACTGTTACTGTCATTCTGCCTTATCCATGGCCAACGACTCGAGGAATTCTAATGGCCCATTCAAACATTATGCTTCCTGAGTTAAAAATGGAGGATACACAGCTAACTCTATAAAATTTACATGATTTCCTAACTATCCTTGAGAATCAATTAATTTTTTCAGAGACATTTAGAGAGGAGAGAAAGGAGAAGAGAGAGAGAAACACTTGAATTAATCTTTTCAATCACAGACTCTCACACCAGGTTTTCATATATCTACCTTTCCATATTAACCAGAGACAATCACTGTTTTGTGAACCATGCTACTGGTGGTGAAGTGCATGGATCAACAATAACAATGTGATAATTCCTGAAAAACTGAATAACTCAATTTCCTCAATCATAATGAAAGTTGTCAAGAAAGTATGAATTATGTTTAGCTATTTAACTTTATTTTATTGTCTGATTTTAAAAGGAAACTATCCTTATCATAGATGTCCATTAGCAAACATTATTTGACATTTTTCTCAATTTTACATCTACTATTTAATCGGCTGGTTAACTCCAGCAACTCAACTATGAAAATGCCAAAGATGGTAAGAGGGAAAGTAAAGAATCTGAGGAATGAATGTAGGAACTCTGAAACCCCTGAGTAAACATAAGGGCCCTGAATGGGGCAAATCATAACTTATTTAGAAGAAATCCAAGCACCACTGATGAGTGGGATAAAATATGGGAAACATTATAGTTTTGCTTTTGTTTTCTACCTCCACATTTGGCTAGGGTATTACTGCCTTTACTATATAACTAGAGGTCCAGTGCATGGATTCGTGCACTAGTGGGGTCCCTTGGCCTGGCCTGCAGAGATCGGCTGAAACCAGCAGTCCGACATCCCCCAAGGGATGTAGTAGTGTGTGAAGTGGCAGGCGGTCAGGGAGGAGCCCCAGCCAGGGCCAGGCACAGTGCTGCTCCTGCTCATTCCAGCCCTGGCTGCCACCACTCTGTAGGCTTGCTGCTGCTCTGCTACAGTCTCCATGTGCCCTTCCTAGGATGATATTGGTAGGTCGGTGACTGAGAAGCGGCTGCTGGCTTGTGCCCCGTTAGTCCCCATGCCGGTCCTGATCCCAGTCCCAGTCCATGGGAGAGGCTCGTGCCTTCGCAGATGCGCTCACCAGCCATAAGCCCCCACATCTGGTGCCTGTTGGTCAGCTGAGTGGTGCTCCAGCTGTAGGAGGTCACTGACCACCAGAGGGCAGCTCCTGTGTTGAGCATCTGCCCTCTGTTGGTCAGTGCACATCATAGCTACCGGTCGAATGGTTGAACAGTCAAACAGTTGCTTAGGCTTTTATATATATAGAAAGGTGAAGGAACATCAATTGTGTGCCAGAAGAAGCCTAGTAAATTTTCCTGTGGTGTTCCAACTTTGGTGTGACAGAAGCAGATACCTTATTTAGGTAAGCTAACCACCTTGTGCTATCACCCCACCTCCTCATGTTAAGGGACATAGAGATAATGAGAATCTAGGAAAATCAAGTGAGGTTATCGAGTTTTCCTTAAAAGAAAGTCATAAGAATGGACATGTAAAATAGAAATGATTTTCCACTTCTGAGTTTCATCATTGTGATAGTTTCCTTATTCAGCTTGGCTGGATGTTATAAGACCTAGTTATTTAATCAAATCCTAATCTAGGGGTTACTGTCAAGGAATTTTTTTAATGTGATTAATATCTAATATCAGTTGTCTTTAAGTAAAGGAGATTATACATTATGAAATATTACTAAAATGAATTAAAAATTCACTAAAGAAACTAGAAAAGGAAAATCAATATTAACTTAAGGACAAGAGGAAGAAATTGATACAGCAAATTGCAAAAATTAATAAATTAGAAAAAGGCAAAAGTTAGAACACAGATAATTTCAAGAGGGTGTCTCTAAAAAATATAAGAACAATATTAGCCACTAATCCATAGCAAAATGTAAAAAAGACAAATATACACATTTGAAAATAAAATTGACAAATAACTACAAATACAAAGAAAGTTGAATGAATTCCAAAAAAATGTATATTCAATTCTATACCAAAAAAGCCTAAAGTGTTAAATATGAAGAAGCCCAGAACTTTTTTACATAGCAGTTATTATTGCTAAGAATAAAATAATATATAACGTTGCTTGTTTGTCTACCTCTCTATCTCAAGAATTTACAGGCCCCATACTATGAAATAAAAATTGCTTTAACTAGAAGCCTTCCAATGGATTTCTTGCAAACATTCAAGGAACAGATAACTCCAATTATATTTTAAGTTCCATAGCCTATAACAATAAGAAACACCTTCAAAACTTTTTACATAAAGCAAGTTTAATTTTACATAATACCCCAAAACATGCAAACATACACTGCAGCATATAAAGACCAAACATTTTAATTCATAAATATGTGCATAAATGTTCTAAATAGCATTAGTAAATAGAATCTAGCAATAAATTTAAAAAGTTTGAAAACAAGAATTATCCTAGATGTCAAAGATAATGTAATGTCCAAAATTCTGAATAATTAAAAGGAGAAAAGTCACAAATGCAGTCAATATCTTATGAGTCAAATGTCAATTCCTAAAAAGGTGTACAAAATAATCAATGCATAAGTGGTAAAAATAACAGATGGCTTCTTTTATTAGGTCAGGAAGAGAAAAAGATGTGCACTATAGCTGGTATTGCTTAAATTTTCTCTACAAGTACAAGTCAATGCAATTGTGAAAAATATAAAAATGAGGTAAAAAACATAAAATAATCATTTATAGTTATCAGAGTCTATACATGAGAAAATCCAAATAATATAAATATTACAGTTTGATCAAAGTTATTAAAACTAACAACATATTTAAATACAATAAGGTGGGAGATTATAAAATTATTATAAATTAGGCAATAAGTAATAAAAATAATAGCTAACATATGGGTGTTTACTCTGAGCTAATCACTATTGTTAGATTTATTTTTTACATTTAATCTGCAAAACAACCTTATAATTATTTTAATTATAAAAATTAGAAAATTTTATAACTCAAAATACTTAGTAATAAAATTAGTAAAAATGTTCAGTATTCATGTAAATAAATGAAAAAATTTCTTAATGGCCTTAAAGAGAAAAAAGATCATTGAATACATGGAAATACATACATTGCTTTTTAGAAATTAACTCAATTTTGTAATATTAAAATTCTTTTTCAACATAATGTAATCTCCAAAATATAGTCAACTAGTACTTTACAAACACAAACCAGCTAATTCCAAATTCCATATAAACATTTAAATTTAAAAGAATAGCCAACCCCTTGATGGTGTGGTTCAATAGTTAGAGAGTTGGCCCTCACAATGAAGAATCGTGGGTTTAATTTCTGGTCAAGGGCACGTATCTGGGTTATAGGTCATCCCAAGCCCCAGTTAGGGCATGTCTGTGAGGCAACCAATCAATGTGTTTCTTTTACATGGATCTCTCTCTCGCTCTCTCGCTCTCTCTCCCCCACCTCTTCCTTTCAGTCTGTCTAAAAAATCAATGGGAAAAATATCCTCATGTGAGGATTAACAAAGAAAAAAAAAATACTGAGAGAACTTTATTGTGTTCGAGTGATACTACCCTAGCCTTCCAGCCACTAAAATACATTAAATCTGTGAAATTGAGATAATTCAATTTATAATTGCTACATAAATTAAAGTGACAGGTTAATAGTACAAAACACAAACACCAGAATCTATCTATAAATTTTAACATATCATAATTACAGTGTTGCAAATCAAATTCTTGTTGGGGCAATCAACTAAGTAAGCATTAAAAAGTAAAGCTAGATTACTATTTGTTTTACTAAAATAAATTCCCTGTAGAAAAAAGTTAGAATAATAAAAAAAAATATAATCCATAGTCAAACATAACCATCGCATAGTCTTTTAAATAAACATCCAATAGAATCAAACTTAAAATAAGACATAAGCAGCCTAAAGCAATACAGAAAAAGATTGCTGATAAAATTGACTCATAATTTAAAGTTTTCTACAGGGCAAATTATTCATAAACCACATCAAAAGATAAACATGGAAAGATATATGCAGCACAAATGAGGGACAAAACCATAATTTCCTTATTATAAAAGAGTATTTATAATCAGTAAGAAAGTGATAAAAGTGACCAAGAGAGAACAGGCACAACATGAAGATGCCGTTCACTGCAATAAATGAAAACAAAGATAGATTACTTTTAAGCTTATGAAAACATGCTCAATCTTCTGCGTAATTACATGCAAATTAAACAAATAACGTAGTGTCATTTTTCACTTTCCACATTGGCACAAATAAAAAAATATGTGATAGTATTGTGTCGGTGAGTATAAGAGGAAACAAGCCACTTCATACACTGACTATGAGAGTAAAAATTGGTAAAACTCTTGAAAAGTGATGCTGAAATTGGAAAATTCAAACACACAAACTACCTGGAAATTACATTTCTAAGAATGTGTATGTAAATATGCACATAGGAATATGTAAACGACTCCACTGTCTGGTACTAATAAAACCTTGGAAAAGAAATCCAGCAATAGCAGATTTGGTTTAATAATTAGGGGCATATGTTGAAAAAATATGAAATTATTGAAAAGATAGCGGCAATCGATTGACATATATAATGAAAAACAACCTTCAATATTTATATTTATATTTGACAACAGGTCATTCATCTGGGAAAAAGGGGCATATGTCCCTGTGTATGCTATGCTTTTGTGAGAATACAAGAAGATTGCTTGTACAAGCATTGTATATTTCTGAGAAAATAAAAAACAAACAAATCAATGTTAGTGAGAATGGGACAAATCAATGTTAGCGGTTGTCTCTGAGAATGGGTAGTAGAAGGGATATTGACCTTATGCAGTATTTCATTTTGTATTCTTTTGTGCTTTATCATGCCTTCACCATTCACCAGTTGTTTTATTACTATTTCAATGTAGAAATCTAATAAATAAAGAATAGTAAACAGTTTTGAGCAGAAATTAAAGGATAGAAAGCACACTGTGATTTATGACCCAATTTCACTGTCCTTTCTGGTTCTGCATATTAAACTTTTCTCTGTAGCTTTGATAAGAATAGTTTAAATCTTTTTTTCCCCATTAAAATAATGTTTTAGAGCAAAGAGATTATGGGCTTTGAAGTGTAATATTCATTGTACAAATCACAGTTCTGTCTCATCCTCTCTGCATCTTATGTGTTACCTAGAATGCAGGTTTAATTTTTTGAAAAAGGAAATGTGAAGTGAAATAAATAAAATTTTGTAAAGTTCTTAATACCTCATGAAATCCTGCACAGTTCTCCATGGTTTTAGATATAAAGTCTTTGACTTATGACAATCCCCTTGCTTTGCGGTGTGTATATGTGTATATATAATTTTAAATATATATTCTTTTTTCTCCAACATGGTGTTAATAGCACAAACAATGTAGTGTTGTTTCTGGGCTTAATCAACCTAGAAAAACATTAATTCAACTTCTCTGTATCTTTTTCAGCTACAGTAGTCTTAATTGTTTCTTGCCATGGTCATAAGGAACAACAAAACAAAGAAGAAAAACAAACATTTAAATAGTCCAATGTTTGTCACTATAACTTCCTAATTTTTCATGCTAAAAGTTGGATTTTTCTCTTCCTGAAAGCCTCTCTTCTTTAGTCATTTATCCTTTTAAACAGTAACTTGCCGTATTTTACTTTGCTGAAAATAGCTAAGTTAACCCATTACCTACAGATGCTTCTCTGCTAATATTTTAGAAATTGGCCTCTGAACAAATAAAGCTAAATAGTTACAGGAAGACATGATGTTGGAAAGGTGCCAAAAACATAGCATTCCAGAATTAATGGTGTGAAGGAGCCGTAGATATCTTTTGGAACAAAACCCCAGTTACTGATAGTTGCATTTGTACAAACAAAATTGAGGTGATAGTTTACCAGCTACATATGCAAAGAGGACTTACGAATGTTAAATATCAAAAAGCCCTATGTGGTTTTATATTTTAATACAGATGTGTGAAATGATGCTTTCCCTACAGGTAGCATTGAAAGATATTTTAGCAGGATCCGTAGAGATGATTGAAGTTGAATGAAGATCATGATTGATGATGAGATCTGAGTATTCACAAAAACATACACATAGTAGATGGGAGTTTAAAGAAGTGTTTCAGCAGAGACCTTAAAAAGCTGATGGATGTTTGAGCAAGAGACCTTTCTTTACATCTTAGAGCAGGCAAAGTAATGGTCTCCAAACGCTGTCCACGCCTCCATCCCTCAAAACTTTTCTCCTCATCCTCAAAGTCTTAACAGTCAGGAGGTCAGTTCTTGTTGCTAATTCGGATACAGATTGCTCTCAAATCACATTGTGGAATAATTGTTCTGAATTGTTACTCTCACAATTTCTAAGTATCTATTCATTGTGTGTGTGTTTGTTTAACAGACATTCATTGAGTAACTACAATTCAAGCATTACGCTGATATCCTATATAATAAAAGCATTATATGCAAATCGACCGAAAGGCCAAACAGCAAACTGACCATCCAGACAATCATCTGGATGACCATCCAGGACCATGCTATGACACCCACTGGCACCAGGCCAGCCAAGGCTGGTGTGATGCGATTGATTGGGGCCTGGCCATCGCCCTATGATCGCCCCACAGAGGGAGGCCCAGGCCATCCGGCTGGCAGGGTGATAAATCAGGGGGCACCATGATCGACCCAAAGAGGGAGGCCCCAGACACCTACTGGCAGGCTGCGGTGGGTGGGCGGGGCCTCCCTCTGTGAGGAAAACCCAGGTCCCAGGTGCCCGAGAGAAGCCGGTGCCAGCAGCTGGGGGAAGGAAGGCTTACTCTTGCACAAATTTCATGCCTCGGGCCTCTAGTATATAATAATAATCAATGACAGAGTCCCTCTCTTCTGGGAGTTTCTACTTGTGTAAGAAGCTAATCATGTATTGGGAAAAGTATAAAATAGAGGGGACAGCAGTAAGCATAGTCAGACACAAGGCCGGTAATAGAAATATTTGGGAGGGGACGAGTTGTATATAGGGTCACCAGTAAAGAGAAGTTAAGCTTGAACTGCCATTTAATAATTCAAATCACATCAGATGTAGAAGGAGAGTTACAGCCATTCCAGAAGGAATGATATTAGCAAAAGTGCACAGGCAGAAAGGTACCACATTGTGTTTCTTGCTTGTGCTCGGTCCGTAGCTCGGCGTGGGTGATTGGCTGGTTGGGCTTCCCTGGACTAGTCTGGCATATTAGGAATAAGCTGTGCTTGCTACGTGGGTTATGATTCCAAAGCCCTGGGCTGCTACAAAGTCATTCCGTGCCTCTGTGGGTCGGTGTCTCCTTATTACTCACTTCGGTATGTGTTTCTATTTCTAAAGTTCTTTGGCTGCATCAATCTACTTAATATTCATGTTTGTTTTGTTTTTGAGCACCAGGAGCAGGGTCATAAATGTGATGTTGAAGACAGAACAAATGTCATTTGGAAATAGGAAGGTGAAGAAATACAATCTAATTCTTGGTTAGCTATTGATGCTAACCTGATTCTTTTAAAATATAGCAGGGTATCATGTGGCAGACCACAGTGCTCTTACTAGTATGTTATATGTTAACAAATTATTCCCAAATTTATTTTCAAATTTACTATTTAAATTATTATACATTTCCTGCTATTGTATTTAAATTAGCATTTGAAAAAATCTTTTTGCTCTGTTTGTTTTTCCTTCTACATCTATGAAAATGCAACAGTTATCCTCTTCCCATTGATTTCCTTTTCTGTGAACCTAGTCAGAAATTTCCATCAATTAACAAATAATGTTAGACTTCACCATTCAGTCCAACTCACATGTTCAGCCTAGATTTTGGTGACACAGGCACCTTGCTCATTGCATGAGTCACTGCCTTTCAATTTCCTTTTCATTGCATGAGCCATGCTATTCAGAAACATAATAATACATTCAAGCACATCAACAAGAATATAAAAGTTGTTTCAGTGTTATCTTTTCCTTTGCAGTGACCTGCACATGTCTTTTTATTCTGGATGCTCTCCACATTTTGAGTGGGGATACAAAAATGCATTTTATAGTGGCAAAACCAATAGCTTTTCTTCATAGTTTGGTACTGAAATTTTTAAAAATATCTTTCTTTATTGATTTCAGAGAGGAAGGGAGAGGGAGAGAGAGATAGGAACACCAATGATGAGAGAGAATCATTGATCGGCTGCCTCCTGCACACCCACATTGGGGATTGAGCCCACAACCTGGGCATGTGCCCTGACTTGGAATTGAACCACAACCTCCTGGTTCATAGGTTGATGCTCAACCACTGAACCTTGCCTGCCAGGTTGGTTCTGAAGTTTGAGCTAAGTATGGCATTCTGCAAATTCAATTGTATTTATTCATACAATATTATTTAAAGCTTATATTGGAAATGGAAAGGTTTGCTACAGATCAATAGCTGTAAGAAAATCAAGCTAGCCCTAGCTGGTTTGGCTCAGTGGATAGAGCATCAGCCTGTGTCCTGAAGGGTCCCGGGTTCGATTCCAGTCAAGGGCACATGCCCAGGTTACGAGCTCGAGCTCCAGTTGGGGAGTGCAGGAGGCAGCCAATCAATGATTCTCATCATTGATGATTCTATCTATCTCTCCCTCTTCCTTCCTCTCTGAAATCAATAAAAACATATTAAAAAAAGAAAATCAAGCTAAGCAGCATACATTATGTTTCTTGTAAATTACATGTAGATTTAAAATTAAGTTAAAATAACCTGTTGATATAGAACTAAGTCATAAACCCTCACATTTAGAGAAATAAGCTACTTTCTCAATATAAAATGTATACAAGTATATTCCAAGTCAAAAATTTCAATATTAACCCTATTTTTATTCTTTGAAAATAAAAGTCACTTCATATACCTTACTCTTGCCTTCCATTGGGTGCCCTTATTTTTAATGCTGAAATTCCCTTTTCTGTACTATTTCACTATATTTTCTTATTACAGATTTTGTTTTCAGATGTCAGCATAGATAGTTTACAGGAAGATTGTAGGAAGTTTCAATATTCAATTTACCTATAATAATAATGGCACCATTTATATAAAATACCATTTTATTTTTGGACTTTTTTCTTCATTTTTGATCTTCACAATGAAAATCAATTCCACTTCAGAGATCTAGTCACTTTTAAGTGTATATTTTTTATTCCTATAATAGCACATGCCTGCTTAATAATGTCTTAAATATTTTAGATTTTAGACATTTACCTTGTCAGATATTAGATGATAGTCTGTGACTGTCATAACTATTTTATTCTAATTTTAAGCTTCTTGAGTTTTTTTTTACCTTTTAAAAGTGTTAAATGAAAAACTCCTTTTGTTCCTTATTATTGCACTGATTTATCACCATAGATATGCCATAACATTTTACATGTTTCTTTTTTTCCCATTTTGAAAAATCACTCACCATCCAAACACCTAAGCAACAAGCATTTTGTGCACTTTCAGTATGCAGAGTATAATCTGTCTCTGCCTATTGGGTGATACACAAGGACAAAACCGCTTACAAATGTATTTGAACTGGACTTGCCTTTGGGAAGTACTGTCATTATTTTCAGGTATTATTTCTTTTTTACTTGTTTTATATTCTGTCTTTATCTTCAGTTGATTTAATTGGCCTAAAATGACCTTTTCTCACATTTAGAATTAAGAATAAGAGACACCATTTCTAACATTGTTCTCAACAGAGAAATACAGGTATGCCTAAATTTTAAAAAAATCAAATAATACATGCTTTTGCATGATGAGAACTATGGACATAAATTCAGGGGTCTTTAAACATGAATCAAGCTCCAGTGTCAGGCCTTTCTAACAGATAGCAGAATATTTCATGTACCCTTCTAAAAGCCGGTGAAAAATACGGAGACAATGCCTACTAAAGATGACAGTAGACATTAAGTCAACTTAAGTGAGGAGCAAGAGAAAAGTGAATCTACATTTATATTTTATAAATAGTATTTTTCAGAGAATCAGGTTCTATATGTCTTTACACTGAAGTTGAAGAGATATTTTGCTGATTTAATTCAATATCTAACCTTTTGAACTGTATAAAGAGCAAATGATAACCCCACACTCTGGCATTTTTTTTCTCCAGTGACAAAATATATAAACTAAGCAGAAACAAAATTCTTATTTTCTTCTAGTCTACCAAAGTGGTCAAAAGGGACTAGTGCAACAACAATCAATAAAAAGCAAGAAGCCTTTGTATGATAGTTTATAATTTATGAAATGTTCTCGCGTATGATCTTTTTAGTTTAAGAGAACTTTGTAAGTCAATTGGGGCAAGGGTAAGATTATTCTCACTTAGAAGATAAAAAGTAAAATTAAAAGTTATTTAACCTTACTAACTTTAAAGGTTAGTAATAAACAGAATCAGAAATCACTTTATGCCTTTTGAGTTCAATACAATACACTAGTTTGTCTAGAAAAATGATATTTCTGGAAACCTTTAGATGAATCAATTTAGGAATACAGATTCTTGTCTTTGTATGGGCCTCATTAAGATTAACCAAGCCCTGGCTGGATGGCTCAGTTGGTTGGATCATCCTTCCATGCACCAAAAGGTTGTGGGTTTAATTCCCTATCAGGGCACATATGTTGGTTGTGGGTTTGATCTCTGGTCTGGTCTGGACATGTAGGTCTGGGCATGTAGTGGAGACAACCAATCAATGTTTCCATCTCATACCCATGTCTCTCTCTCTCTCTCTCTCTCTCTCTCTCTCTCTCTCTCTCTCGTCCTTTCTGCTCCCTCCATTCCTCTCTCTCTAAAATCAATAAAGACATATCCCTGAGGATAAAAAAGTAAAAGAAGATTAATCAAGTATTTTACCAAGTCCTTGCTGTGGGAAATAGTCTGTCTCATGGGTTCACACTGAGTACTAATGTGAAAAAGGACATCTCCTTTATACTCTATATAATAATAAATCTGCTGCCTCTGGGGTTTGTAAAATTAGGATACATAACACTCCCAATATGCCAAGGCTCTGCTTAGGGAGGAAAGAGCACATCTGTCCCTTCCTGGAGTGTTTAACTATCTGCAATCTGGATATGTTTGCCAATTAGAATTGCCAGTGAGGAAAAGAAATTACTAGTATTTGTTCTTTATTAGCATTACTTGTGTGTTTTAAGCCAACAGGCATTCTTGTGGTGGTGGTGGTAATGGTGGTAGTTGTCATTGCTAATGAGTGAATGAATGCCTAGAGGGCTAACTTTTCCTGAGAGGGGAAACATATGTCATTACAAGATCAACCTCAAACCTTCTAACTTTATTTTGTGTGGGTTGCTCTGCCTCTTGCTTTTTCTTTTTAGGTAAGTTTTATTCTTTAACTCTTCCATTTGCTAAAAGAGGATTTGGTTTATTGATATCCAGTGAGATGCATCAGCTATACTAGTAGCTTGGCAAACTGCTGGAGGAAGTAAGGCATTGCCTTTTGTGGCTCACATAAATAAGTGGGTGGTTTTGACTCAGGCATCACTACTGCGCTCTTAATGATCACTTCAGCAAGCTTCTGGAGGACAGAGTTGGCGTTATTCTTTCAAGAATTTACTTGGAAGGAGCAACTGCTTGTATTGAAAATAGCATGTCCTATCAATTGGCTATTACCCAAAAGGTTCCTCTATTATGGAAAGAGTGAGATTCCTTTTAATGTAAAATTCTAGTTATTGGTTCTAAACTATATTTGCATAAAGAGGGCTGGTTCTAAGAAAGAACTAACACTCCTTTCGATAAAGTCATCTGAATATTTCTAAATCCTGTTTGTTGACTTGGGAATCACATAGTAGCCAATTTAACAAGTGTGCAAAATACAGCTTTTAGAAAAATTGACCATCTTAGGTGGTGCACCTTGCTCAGACCTTATTATCAGAGAAGAAAAACCCAAGAGAAGAAGAGAGCAAGGGTGACTGCTCAGTAATCTTGTCATGTAGCTTCTGCCACACATTCATTAGAGCACCAGCTTTTTAAAAGCTGAACACGTAGATTGCTACTCACTGGGAGATATTGGTTGGTGAAAGAAAATTGTTGTGGTCTCTGACTGAAGAAGTTTAAACAATGAAAAACTCCAGTGAGCTAAACTATTACTGATAAGACAGAAGCTAGTGGATTCAACCACATGCTCATGATAATTTCTACCTTTTTCACTTTATGGTATTAGAGCCTTGAAAATAATTTCTATGTGCATTTGTTGAGACTGTTGAAGCCTCTAGAGAAGATGTTGTGACCTACTAAACTTAAAATGGCTGTGCAATTTCTCCTGCAATATTTAAGGCAAATGTGTGTGTAAAATGCTGATTATAAAATTTACTAGTGCCGAAACCGGTTTGGCTCAGTGGATAGAGCGTCGGCCTGCGAACTGAAAGGTCCCAGGTTCTATTCCGGTCAAGGGCATGTACCTGGGTTACGGGCACATCCCCAGTGTGAGATGTGCAGGAGGCAGCTGATCGATGTTTCTCTCTCATCGATGTTTCTAACTTTCTATCTCTCTCCCTTCCTCTCTGTGAAAAATCAATAAAATATATTTAAAAAAAATTTACTAGTGCCCCAGTGCACGGATTTGTGCACATTGAAAGGAAATGAAATTGAAGGTGGCCAGTGGGGTGGGACTGGATGAGATGGGGTGGACATTCCCTAGAGCCAACCTCCCACAGTCTCTCCCTGGCTGGCTGCACCTGGGGAGACACTGTGGCTCGAAGGGCATTTGAAGAGTGAGTGGGGTCCCTCTAGCAGGTGGGGTTCCCTCAGCCTGGCCTGTGGAGATCTAGCCAAAACTGGTTCTCTGATATCCCCTGAGGGGTCCCAGGTTGCGAGAGGGTGGTTCTCGGGTGACACATCCTGGAATTAGGTTCCCTCCTCTCTGGTTCCAGAGTGTGTCACCCAAGAACTGCCACAGCCAAGTCACCACAGCTTGGAAGCTCCTGCATTGAGTGTATGCCCCCTGGTTGTCATTGTGCATCACAGCTACCTGTCTGACAGTCAGACAGTCGCTTAGCCTTTTATATATATACTAGAGGCCCGGTGCACAAAAATTTATGCACTGGCGGGGGGGAGGGGGGTGTCCCTCAGCCCCACTTGTGCCTTCTCACAGCCTGGGACCCCTTGGAAGATAACGACCTGCTGGCTTAGGCCCACTCCCGGGTGGCAGAGGGCAGGCCCAATCCCTAGGTGCAGCCCCTGGTCGGGCTCAGAGCAGGGCCGATTGAGGAGTTGGGGCGCAGCCCCCTGTCATGCACAGAGCAGGGCCCATCAGAGGGTTGGGGCACTTCCCCCTGTCACACTCAGGGCAGGGCCGATGGGGAGGTTGCGGCTACACCCCGTCACACACAGAGCAGGGCCCATGGGGAGGGTTGGGGCACCGCAACCTGTCACACACAGAGCAGGGCTGATCAGGGGGTTGGGGTGCCTTCCCCATCACAAACAGAGCAGGGTGGATAGGGAGGTTGTGGCCCTGCCCCCTGCCATACACAGAGCCGCAGGGCAATCAAGGGGTTTGGGCTCTGCCCCCTGTCACACTGCTCTAGGGGCCAGGAGGCCTTGCAGCTCCGCTGATCCCAGTGCTGGGAGGCCTTGTGGCTCCGCTTGACACCAGGGCAGTGAGGCCTCGCTGCTCAGCTGATCCCGGTGCAGGGAGGCCTCGCGGCTCCACTGATCCCAGTGCTGGGAGGCATATTGCCCTTTGACTATATAGGATAGAGGCCTGCTGCATGGGTGGGAGCCAGCTGGTTTGCCCTGCAGTGTGTCCTGGATCAGGATGGGGGTCCCACTTGGGTGCCTGGCCAGCCTGGGTGAGGGGATGATGGCTGTTTGCAGCTGGTCACACCCCCTTCAGTGTGGGGGTCCCCACTGGGGTGCCTGGCCAGTCTGGGTGAGGGGCTGAGGGTCGTTTTCAGGCTGGGGGGTGACTGAAGCACCCAACCTCTCATTTTTTTCTTTTTTTTTTTTTTATTCTGGGATTTATTTACCTTCTATGGTGGTCACTGGAACTGAGAGCCAGCTTTAGCTCTGAGGCTCGGCTCCAGCTCTGAGACCTTGGCTGCTGAAAGCAGGTATCTGCATTAGTTTGGGTTCTATAATTGAAACACTGTTGCAACTCCAGCTGGGTCGGCTGGCTGAAAGCATGGGGATGGATTAGCTTCTATAATTGCAACATTGTTTCTTTGAGTGCAAGCTCAGAGCCCAGCTGCGGCAGGCGGGGAACCTTGGCTTCCTCCTTCACTGGAGCAAGCAAGCCTCCTGTTCGCTTCAGCTGCCTGACTGCCGGCCGCCATCTTGGTTGGCAGTTAATTTGCATATCACCCTGATTAGCCAATGGGAGCATGTCGGAGGTATGGTTAATTACCATGTTTGCCTATTATTAGATAGGACTAGAGGCCTGGTGCATGAAATTCGTGCACTTAGGGAGGGTGGGCCCTCAGCTCAGCCTGCGCCCTCTTGCAATCTTGGAGGCCTCAGACATCCTTAGTGCTGCCATAGAGGCAGGATAGGCTCCCGCCACTGCCACTGCTCTTGGCAGCCATGAGTCCGGCTTCTGGCTGAACGGTGCTCCCTCTGTGGGAGTGCACCGACCACCAGGGGGCAGCTCCTGCACTGAACACCTGCCCCCTGGTGGTCAGTGTGCTTCATAGCAACTGGTTGTTCCACCGTTTGGTTGATTTGGATATTAGCCTTTTATTATATAGGACTAGAGGCCTGTTGCACGAAGAGATTCGTGCAATAGGCCTTCCTCTCCTCCTGGCTGCTGGCACTGGTTTGCCTCCGGCATCCAGGGCCCAGGCCTTCGTTCTGGCTGAGTTCTGGCCGGAGCTGGCCACGGAAATGTCAGGCCTCACTGCTCCTCCAGCCCCGGAGCTGTAAGGCCTTGCTGCTCTGCCGCCCTGGGGCCGTGAGGCCTTGCAGCTCTGCCGGCCCCAGAAAGGTCAGGCCTCGCTGCCCCACCTGCCCCAGGCTGTCAGGCTTCACTCCACTGCTTGGAGCCTATGTATGCAAATTAACCACCACCTTTGTTGGTGGCTAATTTGCATATCACGCTGATTAGCCAATGGGAGGTGTAATGAAGGTACGGTCAGTTACCATGTTTGTCTATTATTATATTCGACTAGCGGCCCAGTGTACAAAATTCATGCACAGTGGAGAGGGGTTCCTTCAGCCTGGCCTACACCCTTTCGCAATCCGGGACCATTGGCTCCTGATTGCTTGCCTGTCTACCAGCTTGATAACCACCTAACTGCTCCCCTGCTGGCCTGATGGCTCCCAACTTCCCTCTCCTGCCGGCCTGATCACCCCTAACCACCTCTGTCTCAGCCCTCACCACCGTGGCTTTGTCTGGAAGGAAGTCAGACGGTCAGAAGATGTCCTGTCTCTTGGTCTAATTAGCATATTAGCCTTTTATTAGTATAGACTCAAGGTCTGGTGCACGAAATTCATGCATGGGGGGGCCCTCAGCCCAGCCTGCACCCTCTTCAATCCGAGACCCCTCGGGGGATGTCTGACTGCCAGTTGCCTACAACCAGGCCTGCAGGGGGATTAGTGTGGGATGACCAAATGACTGAACAGATCTTGGGGATTGGGCCTCAACTGGCAGTCAGACATCCATCTTACAATCCTGGACCACTGGCTCCTAATTGTTCACCTGCCTGACTGCCTGGTCACCCCTAACTGCCCCCCCCCACCAGCCTGATTGCCCCTCACTGCCTTTGAGTGACAACCTGCTGCCCCCAACTGCTCCCCTTGCTGGCCTGGTCACCCCTAACTGCCCCCCACGGGCCTGGTCACCTCTTATTGTCCCATTTACTGGCCTGGTCACCCCTAACTGCCTCCGTCTGCTGGCCTGATTGCCCCTAACTGCCCCCCTTGCCCACCAGGTTGCCCCCAGCTGCCCCCCCGCCACCTGGTCACCCCTCATGGCCCCCCCGCTGGTCTGGTTGCCCCACACAGCCTGCTGTTCAGTCATTTGGTCATCCCACACTAATCCCCCTGCAGGCCTGGTTGTAGGCAACCATCTTATGAGGTTGTGATGGTTAATTTGCATATTACCTCCTTATTATATAGGATATAGATAGTATTTTTTTCCATCTCTACAAGTTCCTTGTAGTACCAATATTATATTCTGAAGGACAATTTTTCTGTAGATTTTGCTATTTATTTTTCTTTGTTTCCCATAGCTCTGGATGGGAAATGAAAACAAGGATTTATATCATTCAAGGGCTTTGCCACCTTTCTGGTGGTTTCAGTGTTTTTCCCTCACTGACCTTTATTTCTTCCTCCTTAGATAACATTTTTAATTGATATAAATTACATGAAATTATACATATATAAATATACACTGATTGGCCAGATTATTATGACCACCTGACGTTTCTAGGCAAATTAGCTATAATTTTGCGCTGAAGTTGCTAGAAGGCCAGATCATTATAAACATCTAAATAGCACAACATACCTAAGTATCGTTGCTGATCAAGTTCATCTTAACATGTTGATGGTGTATCCCAATGGAGATGGCTTCTTCCAACAAGACAATGCGCCATGCCATGATACTAGTATTGTGCAGGAGTGGTTTCAAGAACATGAGGGAGACTTTACCTTGCTTAGGTGGCCCCCACAATCACCAGATCTCAATACAATTGAGCATTTGTGGGACGAAGTTAAAAGAACCATCAGGCAGCTGGTTCCACAACCATCAAATCTCACAGAACTGGACAGTGCTATTCATCAGGCATGGTGTCAGAGTCCTTGTATCACCTTTCAACATCTTGTGGAATCAATGTCAAGAAGAATCACTGCAGTATTGAAGGAAAAAGGTGGCCCAATGAAGTACTGATGGGGTAGTCATAATAATCTGGCCAGTCATAATAATCTGGCCACTCAGTGTATATACATTATAGTAGAAAAAATATATATACATACATTATATATATATATATATATATATATATATATATATATATATATATATACACATGTAATCTAGAATTGACATAAGCATCTGTGTTACTAACCCCCAACTGAACCCAAATACATCAATAGTCTATTAGTGAGACAAAACCAGAGATGATATTAAATAATTAATAATTGACATAGCAAAGCAATCACAATAGTTATCTGCAAACAATGTGCAATATGACTTCCCTCATGTGGAATAACTGACTACCAGCCTAGGACACCACCAAAACAGAATTATATTTAAAGGAATTTTAAAATAATCATTATTGTAAGAAATTAATGATATATATTAGTAAAACATTAATTAACATTAACCTATCTAATAAGAGAAACATGGTAATTAGTGTATATCCGCTACCCTTCCCATTGGCTAATCAGGGTGATATGCAAATTAACTGCCAGCCAAGATGGCGACCAGCAGCCAGGCAGCTTGAAACTAACATGAGGCTTGCTTGCTTCAGTGACAGAGGAAACCAGTGTTCCTCGCCTGCCTTGCCGGCCTCTGAGCTTGCAGTTTGAAACATAGTTACAAATATAGAAGCTAAACAAAACCCCAGAAACCTGCTTTCAGCGAGCAGGGATCTCAGAGCTGGAGTTGATACAGTGTTTCGATTATATAACACAAACAAACCAGATACCTGCTTTCAGCAACAGAGGCCTCAGAGCTGGAGTCAGAGCTAAAGCTGGCCCAGAATAAAAAAAAAGAAAAGAAAAAAAGGAGCAGTTGGGAGCTTCAATCACCCGCCAGCCTGAAAACAGCCCTCAGCCCCTTACCCAGACTGGCCAGGCACCCCAGTGGGGACCCCCACCCTGATCCAGGACACCCTTCAGGGCAAACCAGCTGGCTCCCACCCATGCACCAGGCCTCTATCCTATATAGTAAAAGGGTAATATGCCTCCCATCACTGGGATCAGCGGAGCAGCGAGGCCTCCAGGCACCGGGATCAGTGTGAGAGGGGGCAGTGCCCAAACCCCGTGATTGCTCTGCGGCTCTGTGTGTGACAGGGAGCGGGGCCACAAACTCCCTATCTGCCCTGCTCTGTTCATGACAGGGGAAGGTGCCCCAACCCCCTGATCAGCCCTGCTCTGTGCCTGATAGGGGGGAGCTCCCCAACCCCCTGATTGCCCTGCGGCTCTGTGTGTGACAGGGTGCGGTGCCCCAACTCCCCTATCGGCCCTACTCTGTGAGTGACCGGGGGAGCTCCCCAACCCCCTGATTGACCCTGCTCTGTGCGTGACAGTGTACGGAGCCCCAAACCCCCTGATGGGCCCTGCTCTGTGTGTGACAGGGGGTGGCGCCACAACCTCCCCATCGACCCTGCCTTGAGTGTGACAGGGGGCGGTGCCCCAGCCCCCCAATTGGCCCTACCCTGAGCGTGACTGAGAGTGGCATCACAACCTCCTGATCCGCCCTGCTCTTTGCATGACAAGGGGCCCCAACTCCCCAATCGGCTCTGCTCTGAGCCCGACCAAGGGCTGCACCTAGGGATTGGGCCTGCCCTCTGCCATCCGGGAGCAGGCCTAAGCCAGCAGGTCGTTATCTCCTGAGGGGTACCAGACTGCGAGAGGGCACAGGCCTGGCTGAGGGATCCCCTCTCCCCACCGAGTGCACAAATTTTTGTGCACTGGGCCTCTAGTTAAGTATAAAAAGTGAAACACTAATGATTCCTAGTTATGTCTAATGTAATACAGTGGATAAATGTAGTATGTGTGGTAAATGAGGATTACAATCGTATTTAAGAACCTGAGATCTAGTACCTTCTTTGTCACTACTTGTGGGAATATCAGCATATAATTTACCCACTATGGATGTGAGTTTCTTAAATTGAAATGATACAGGTATATATATATGGTGGCATCTTAAATATGAATCTCTCTTGTTCACCACTTGAAAAACCTGCATAAGATTTTTTAAAAAGAGACAAACTACACTTTCATTGACACAGTAAGACAAAAAGAAGGCTTGCATAAATGCCAAAATCGGTAAAAAGTTGCTAATAATCCAAGTCATGCAGGAAGCTATGATTCCAGAGTACATTGTACAAGAAAGGGCAGGGTGTTTTACAGTGAAGCTCTGAGGAGCTAAGCAGCAGCAGATCCCAGAATGAACTACCAAAATATGTTCTCAATAATAAATTATCCATCCTGAATTTCAAATGATAGAGGGCTGAAGTGTAACAGAATCCATCAGGCAATGCCAATATTCAGGATAGGTAATGGGCAAGGGCATGCATCTATTAGGATTCCAATGGAGTTTATGTGAAAGTCCAGTGGTAGCAAAACTCAAAAATTCTAAAAAAAAAAAAATATGTCTTAAGTGTACATTATTCACCTTGGATGCCAACAAAGGTTGCTTACAGTAGTCACTGGAAAGCCAAGGTATATTATATATGACAGAATCCTTCCTGAACTTGTCTTCAAAGAGACACAGTGGAAACCTTTATATCTTAATAAAATGTTTGGTCATCCAGGAAACTGACAGTCTTAGGAAACCTGAATGTCATCACCTCCCCACCATCGAAAAATAAAAATAAAGCAAATAGTGCAATTGGCTCATAAAAGCCACTCTTTTAACCATCAGTAAATAAAAAGGATCCAGCACAACAACACTATAATATTTATGGAAATAGCAGTAAGAGTTACAAAGAGGAGAAAAACACTTATCAGTAAATATGATATTGCTTATTAGAAGAAAATTTTAACAAAGGACTCCACCATGAATTGTATTTGTGAAAGAACACAGAACTAAAATAACTATAATATAAGAATTCAGAAAACATATAGCCCCAAAATGAGAGAAATGGCCAAATCACGAACTTGCAAAAATGCAGAAAAGGAAATGACATAAAACAATCTTAGAATTTAAGATGAAATTGAATGAAACAAAGAGAGGTGATAATGTGAAACATAAGAAATATGGAGAATAAAAATGAGAAATTAACCACCTTCAAAAAAACTCCACAATAATTAACACATTAAAGAAGAAATAGAAAATGATAGACTTAGAAGATAGTCCAAAGAGAATGTTTCACAACAATGGAACAGAATAAATGTTTCAAAATATATTAATATCCATAAGCATTAAGTCTACATATTGTAAGTTGTACTATGTACCAGGGGAAAATGAAATGCTCTCTAGGATATATCTTATATATGAAAGAAAAGAAAACAGACAATAAATTATATTGTTTTTCATAGGATAAATCTCCTTTACAGTACATATTTATACTCTATATAGAAGTAGAGAATTAAGGTTATTTTATGAAAATGTGATATAAAGGTAATCTTTGGAAAAATTACTGAAACTGTGTATATATTAGAGAAAGGTAGAAAACCGACAACCGAGAAATTACATTAAGTAAAGAGAACCTACAAAGATGGATAAGCATATAATATGCTAAAACTAATGTTAAACATATTTTTGAATCAATTGTAAATCACTATAACTGATCTATGAATGGAAACAAGAAAACCTTTTAAATTTTACTACAAAGCAAAATTCAAAGCTATGACATATAAAAGTGCAAAACAATATCATTCAAATGTTGAAAAATAAAGTTGTTACAAATACATGCTTTCATCTAAAAAATAAATAAAGGTGACAAGTAAAGACACTTTATAACATATGATGAAGATAATAAGTCCTTAATAGTGTATATCAAATGATGTGGCAGCAACTTGATTGACAAGAAATACAGGAGACAGAAAAAAACATAAAGAATAAATATATGGCCCAGCCGGCATGGCTCAGTGGTTGAGCATTGACCTATGAACCAGGAGGTTATGCTTCCATTCCCAGTCAGGACACATGCACAGGTTGTGGGCTTGATCCCCAGTGTGGGGCATGCAGGAGGCAGCTGATCAGTGATTCTCATCATTGATGTTCTATCTCTCTCTCCCTACCTCTCTGAAATCAATAAAAATATTTAAAATAAATATATGAAGCTTTCATAAATCTCAAATTTTAAAATAAAGTTGGAGAAAACAAACCAGAGTATATAAAACCTTAATAATATAACCTATAAAGATAGCTGATTGATTTATGGTAACTCCAGTAATCTATAAATCAGGAAAGCACCTCGGAGAGATCAAAGGTATGTTTTGTGTTCAACCTAATTTTACACATATTATATTCACCCCACTCGTTTTCCAATGTTTCCCTTAAATTTTCTAATTGTTTTAATATAGCAAATATCACTGAAGTTTAAAGAACTACATAAGAAAATTTCATTTTTTTTCTTTGGGGCTTAAAGAAAAAATAAACATCGTCGCCCTAGCTGGCTTGGCTCAGTGGATAGAGCGTCAGCCTGCGGACTGAAGGGTCCCAGGTTCGATTCCGGTCAAGGGCATGTACCTGGGTTGTGGGCTCAATCCAGTAGAGGGTGTGCAGGAGGCAGTCGCTCAATGATTCCCTCTTGTCATTGATGTTTCTATCTCTCTCTCCTTCTCCCTTCCTCTCTGAAATCAATAAAGAAATATATAATAAATAAATAAATAAATAAATAAATAAATAAATAAATAAATATCATAATTACATGTTACTTTTCATCCTTAGCCTGACTTTTAATAAGTAAAATCTCTATATTTACTTAAAATACTACTTTAAGATTAATGGTATTTGGGGAAGGGGGAAGTATTAAGGGAATGTGTTTTTATTTTGCTTTGACTTCAAATGTTATTTACTGTCCACTCGGTTCAAATTGCCCTCATGAGCTGCTCTGATTACACAATGTTCATTCAGTTTCAGAGGAGAAGCAGCAAAGAGCGCATTTGGAGCTTTTATCTTCAGCCCCCCGCCCCACTTCCTTCACCCTGTGTTGCTTTGACATACAGTCAATTGGATAGTCACTTATTGTGAAAATGCCCTGCTGATAAATATAATTTAACCCTACTTCTACTTTGTTTACATGAATATGTGTCATACATTTTTAGAGACAAAGATTTCTGACAGCCCCTTCCCCACCAATTACCCAGTGACTCACATGAGGCAGATGCACCCCAAGCATGCTCTGATAACAGCACCTTTTAGCAGGCTGCTTGGGGAACTACAAACCCACTTTCCCTTGGCCTGTGTTGCTCTCCTGAGAAGCTCAGCAGGTTCCCAGACATTTGCTCAGGCCCAAACTGTCATGACAGAGGCAATTAATGTGGTAATGAGAGTTTGGCATCCAAAATGTTATTTCCTGCAGGGCTTGTCACATATTTCAGAGAACATTAAGAGCAAACAAAATTCTGCTTTGTTTTTTTCCTATCTCCAAATAGTTGGACCTTGAAAATCTTGTACATTGGCGGCAGACCAGGGAAACGGATTGACAAAATGGGGACAGAGGAAAGCACTTGGAAATTCCCAGTTTTGATGAAAGTTGTGGATAGGCTAAGGAAAGAGGTAAAAAATTGTGTTCAAAATAATTTTTCCTATACTGGCAAATTTTACTCTAATGAACTAGAATTTCTTTAATGCAGATTAACCAAGTTTCAACAAATGTTTGTGGGAGACTGACCCTCCTCCTGAGTTTGAAAGGGTCTCACTTTTTCTGTACACATGAAATCTCAGTCATATTGAGAGATCGTGCAGGAGCCGGAGAACAAATTTTTGCCAAGCTTAAATTTCTTCCACAAATAACAGTTTTGCAGGAATATAATAACTTCATAATTGAACTTGATTTTAAGATAGGAGAGGGTTTGATTAAAACTTTGAAGTGAGAAAAGCTCACATGTGAAATTTCCTGAAGCCAAACTGCAGAGCGAGCGGAGTCAGTGTTATGTTTAATAATTATCCTGTGAAACAAATACAACAAACTCATCAACGTGCTGCACCTTTTAATTAATAAATTAGCTAAGCACTGATGATACAAATCAGAAAAAAAGTGATAATGTCTTGGGACTAGCTTGGCTTGTTAAAGCCATTTTGTCCTGTTTTATTCTTTGGGATATTTTGCAATGAAGCCTGAATGTCCATGTCAGATAGAATATCCTAAGGTCCTATGACCTAGACACTTTAACGCGTTCTCTGAGGTTGGGCCTCGTTTGAAGGTATCTTCCCATTGTGTGTGGAACCCTGTGACCTCTGGCATGTCCGCAGATGCCTTTGTCCAGCATCTCTCAGGGGAGTGGTGCTTTGTGAGTGGACCTTCATAACTGCAACGCAGTGGCGATGCAGATGGCAACTGTGTGACCAATGTTCCTAAACCCCGGTCCTTCTTCCAGTTTTACAGCCTAGGACACATGGCATGATACAGCTGTCTAGACTAGCCTCTGTATGTGCCCACAGAAACTGTACGATTGTCTCTTGCACAAAAGGCAGCATACTGTTATCCATACTTGTAGTCTGGACAATAGTCTACCACCTTTTACCTTCCGTATCTGCCAGCCTCTTACACACTTTTCTAGCCTATTCATAAAAAGGAAAGTCGATGATGGAAATGTTGAAAGGAAGAGATTAAAACGTCAGAAAGAATGGGGCAATTTAGTAATAGTGCTTTGGTAACCTGCTGCTGTCTAGACATTACCTTGATTAGTGGCTTGAACAATAGCATCCTGTACAGGATTTCTCATGCAGTGCTAGACGAACCGTGGCTGGGCTGGAACCATCACATTCCTGACAGTTGGTACTAGTGTGGACCAGAAAAGCCATGTAGCTGGGGGAAGTACATTGACTTCCAGCATCATTGACCGGTTTTAAGCTGACCCTCCTTAGTCACCTCTCTAGCTCTACCTGATTTCTACTGCATGATGGTTTCCAGGACATCTTACATGGCTGCTCCAAGCTCCAAATTCATGAATCCCAAAGGAGAGAGCCAGAAGGATGCTATCACTACATACGACTTAGTCATAGAAGGCACACAGCAACTTCTGCCACATTCTATTTTATTCTATTTGTTGGAAGCAAGTTAGTAAGGCCAGTCCATATTTAATGGGAGAAGATTAAACTCCACTTTTTGATATAGGAGGGGATTCAAATAATCAGCAGACATGTGAACACTGCCACAAATAGAAGTAGTATTTCTAATATTAATAATCACAAAAATAACAGCATTCATGTATCTATAAATTATCAGGTACTTAATATGTGACAGGCATATTAAGGATATCATCTGCAATATAGTCTAAGGAGTAGGTACTTCCATTTTCTTCAGCCTAAAAGTGAAGACACATTGAAAGAGGTTTCCTAATGTACCCAAGGTCTGCTAGTGGGGGTAAGAAATTATTTCTATCAGGACCTTCAGACTCCAAAGGGCTCTCTTCAGCAATATGTTCTACCGGTGACACCAACTTGCTCACATATCCTTGTGACTTGATAGTCTACAGTTTATTGATGAATGAGGACAGGTGTCCTATATGATTATACTTTTTTTTTGTAAGATCATTTTATGTCTTGCTAACTTACAAATCAAATATGATAAATAAAAGTCCTGTTACAGATATGAGAGATGTGTCACTGCTGTTATATGAATTCATTAACGCTCTCAGAGAAAGCAGTGGATAGTAAAAGAAGTTAACTTGTAAAACCGCTATTAATTTATGTTGACACAGAGTAAAACTGAAAGTAAACAGGAATTTGTAGCTGATAGGTAACACTTGGAAAAACTGCTGAGTGGTTGTCATAATGGGAGCGTGCTAAAATATTCTATGGCAGATGACAGTGCTGTCCACTGGAGGAGCCTCTGAGCCCGGTTGCTTAAATCATCAATAACATCCATGTAAACACCTGCCACAGTAAGCAAACACATCATCAAGGAGGAGCACCACAACCCACTCAGGGCATACAGTGCATTAGAGCTGGTCATTAATATGTTTTGCATAATAATTTTAAAAACCAAATGTACCATATACCATTCTTAGAGGTTTGAAATTGTGTGTATGTATATGATGACAATGGTTAAATGCCATTTTAATGATTATACACTAATAAAGGTTAAGAAACATCCGTTATTGCACTTAATTCTTAAGTATTCTTGAT
Source organism: Myotis daubentonii (assembly GCF_963259705.1). Classification (NCBI taxonomy): domain Eukaryota; kingdom Metazoa; phylum Chordata; class Mammalia; order Chiroptera; family Vespertilionidae; genus Myotis; species Myotis daubentonii. The sequence goes on along the minus strand of NC_081841.1, from coordinate 145,547,980 downwards.
TTTGCTGTTCCGTGGTATTTTACCTTTAAGCTTATTCGGGTATTAAAAATGTTTGTAAAATTAGTAATAAATAATTATTCAGTTGATTCTTTACATACTTAAAGAACTTGAGAAGGTAAAGCTTTATGAAAAATATACATATTTTAAGTCTAATTTTATATTAACATTTTTATATTTCCCAAATGTTCTAATCTTTAAGGATTATCACATTCACTTTTAGACTTGAAAAGTCTGCATTTTAACTCATTGATATTAAAAGATAGAGTGCTAGGTTTTGGTTATTAAAACATGAACTTTGAAAAAGGAGATTGACTTCGAGCATGATTGAGGGGTTTTAAGCTAAGAATTCAATATGTAAACTCAGTTTATGCTACTCAGCATGCATGATACTTAGGGCAAGTCTCTAAATCACTTAGTGGTTCGATTTCACATTTAAAGATTGGACTATTAGGGATTGTATTTAAAATGTACCTTTCCCTAGAATGCCTTATTCATGACACACATGATTATTTCTGAATCCTGGAGGAGGAAGGAGAAACATGAGTCTGTAAATCACACACAGGTGAGACATACTCTGTGCATGTGACTAATCACAAAGCTAGTTAATGAAACACTTCCTGCATGCCATATGCCCCCAACAAAATATGTCTACTGATTTTCAATCTGTATTCTTTTCATTAAGTAATTTTCATTCTTGGAAAGAAGCACAAAAACGGGTTTGTTCCTCAGATCACCAAGATTGGCCATTTTATTGTATCAAAATATTCCCCAAAATATTTAATATTTCCTTCATATCATTTAACATGTGTATTTTGGGGTCATGATTATTATCACTTCTAGCAGGGATAAAATGTAAACCTCCTTCACATCCACCTCTCTTCCAAATCAAAATAGAGATGAAGAGAAAAGGGGACTCTTTCTTTTAGAGGAGTCAGGGTTAGAATTAGACTACCAAGTTCTACATGGAAGAAATACCTAAAACTCTCCTTTATTCCTCGATACTCTTCCATAAACAACCACTTATTTAAAATGTTTAAACCATAATAGATGTTATGTAAACTATAATATATGTTATATTATGTAAATTCAGAGTGAAAAAACTATTTCATCCTTTTCTCCCAATTATTGCCTGTGCACTGACATCTCTTGCTATCACAAATTTATTTTGTTGGCAAGTGATACCTCCCACTCCCCAAATTATTCACACACTCAAAGATCTTATTTGTTCTAATAGAAGTAAATCTTACACCCAAATGTCCACTATGATCTAAATCACTATTATTTTTCTCCTGAAACAGTACGCAAAGTTATTTCCCTGAAGTCCCTCTTCTTTGTTCAACACTAAGTGTCCAGAGAGATAGCTCTGAAACATAAATCAGATTATATGTTTCACCCGCTAAAAACTTTCCCTGACTTTCCACTGCACATACAAGAAATTTCAAACTCCTTAGTTTGGGCATGACAGTCTTCAGTATATGGGTTTGTCTACCTCACCTTACTTCATTCCCTACTCTCTCTGCTGATAGACCATGAGTCAACAACACTAACAGAAACTAGTAATTTCCCATTACAATAACTAAGTTCATTATTGCTATGACAGTTCTCATTAAATGAAATTATTTTTCCTCCTATTTATTTATTCCTTTATTGCCTCCGTCCTTTATCATTAGAATGTAAATTTCTAATAGTTTTCTGGATTGCTAGAACATAGAAAAATGAAAATATCTGGTACATAGTAGGCTCTTGGTAAAATTTTGATGAATGAATCTCTAATGAATTTATAAATAAACTAGAGGCCTGGTGCATGAAATTCATGCACTGGAGGGGGGTGTCCCTCGGCCTGGCCTGCACCCTCTCCCAGTCCAGGTCAGCAGTCAGACATCACTCTCGCAGTCCAGGACACCTCACTCCTTACCACCAACCTGCAGCAGAGGCAGGAGACTCCCACCACTATGCTGTGCTCCTCAGCGAGGCTCCCGCTGTGCTCACCAGCCATGAGCTCAGCTTCTGGCTGAGCAGCACTCCCCCTATGGGAGTGCACTGACCACCAGCGGGAAGCTCCTGTGTTGAGCTTCTGGCCCTTGGTGTTTGTCATAGCCACTGGACATCCCATTTGGTCAATTTGCATATTAGGGTTTTATTATATAGGATTGATTTGAGAGGGGGGGGGAGGGAAGGAGGGAGGGAGGGAGAGAGAGAGAGAGAGAGAGAGAGAGAGAGAGAGAAAGAGAGAGAGAGAGAGAGAGAGAGCTCCATTAGTTGCCTCCAGTAGATGCCCCTACCAGGGATTGAACCCAAAATCTAGGTATGTGCCCTGACCAGGAATCCAACCCTCAATCCTTTTGGGGTATGGGATTATGCTTCAACCAAGCCACCCGGCCAGGGCTCAGTCACCATTTTTGTTGGCTAGACTAGTCTTCCCTGTATGAGAGGACCAACGTAACTCTATTGGTGGGCCTTTACGTTTCCTTTTTTTGGTCATTATATCCTAACTAGTGGCCTGGTGCACAAAAATTTGTGCACTCGGGGGGACGGGGGGTCCCTAAGCCCGGCCTGTGCCCTCTCGCAGTCTGGGAACCCCTTGGGAAAAAACGACCTGCTGGCTTAGGCCTGCTCCCGGGTGGCAGAGGGCAGGCCCAATCCCTAGGTGCAGCCCCTGGTCGGGCTCAGAGCAGGGCCGATTGGGGAGTTGGGGCGCAGCACCCTGTCATGCACAGAGCAGGGCGGATTGGGAGGTTGCGATGCCACCCTCAGTCACGCTCAGGGTAGGGCCAATTGGGGGGTTGGGGCACCGCCCCCTGTCACACTCAAGGCAGGGTCAATGGGGAGGGTGCGGCGCCACCCCCTGTCACGCACAGAGCAGGGAAAATCAGGGGGTTGGGGCGCTGCCCCCTGTCACGCACAGAGCAAGGCCAATCAGGAGGTTGGTTGGGGAGCTCCCCCCTGTTACGCACAGAGCAGGGCCAATTAGGGGGTTGAGGAGCTCCCCCCTAACACTCACAGAGTAGGGCTGATAGGGGAGTTGAGGCATCACCCCCTGTCACACTCAGGGCAGGGCCCATGGGACGGTTATGGCTCTACCCCGTCACACACAGAGCAGGGCCCGTGGGGGGGGGGGCGGGGTTTGGGCACCGCCCTCTATCACCCACAGAACAGGGCCCATCAGGGGGTTGGGGCGCTGCCACTGTCACACTCAGGGCAGGGCCGGTGGGGAGGTTATGGCTCTACCCCGTCACACAGAGAGCAGGACCCGTCGGGGGGCGGGAGGGTGTTGGGGAGCCGCAGCCTGTCACACACAGAGCAGTAGGGCGATCAGGGAGTTGGGGAGCTCCTCCCTATCAGGCACAGAGCAGAGCTGATCAGAGGGTTGGGGCGCCTTCCCCTGTCAGGAACAGAGCAGGGAGGATAGGGAGGTTGTGGCCCCGCACCCTGTCACACACAGAGCCGCAGGGCAATCAGGGGATTTGGGCGCTGCCCCCTGTCATGCTGATCCCAGTGCCATGGGAGGCCTTGCGGCTCCGCTGATCCTGGTTCTGGGAGGCATATTACCCTTTTACTATATAGGACAGAGGCCTGGTGCATGGGTGGGGGCTGGCTGGTTTGCCCTGAAGGGTGTCCTGGATCAGGGTGGGGGTCCCCACTGGGGTGCCTGGCCAGCCTGGATGAGGGGATGATGGCTGTTTGCAGCTGGTCACACACCCTTCAGGGTGGGGGTCCCCACTGGGGTGCCTGGCCAGTCTGGGTGAGGGGCTGATGGCTGTTTTCATGCTGGCGGGTGACTGAAGCTCCCAACCACTCCTTTTTTTCTTTTTTTTCTTTTTTATTCTGGGCCAGCTTTAGCTCTGGCTCCAGCTCTGAGACCTCTGCTGCTAAAAGCAGGTATCTGGTTTGTTTGTGTTATATAATCGAAACTTTGTATTAACTCCAGCTCTGAGATCCTGGCACCCTGAAAGCTGGTTTCTGAGGTTTTGTTTATCTTCTATATTTGTTACAATGTTTCAAACTGCAGGCTCAGAGGCTGGCAAGACAGGCGGGGAACGTTGGAGTCCTCCGTCACTGAAGCAAGCAAGTTTCATGTTCGCTTCCAGCTGCCTGGCTGCCAGCCGCCATCTTGGCTGGCAGCTAATTTGCATATCGCCCTGATTAGCCAATGGGAATGGTAGTGGTCATATGCTAATTACCATGTTTCTCTTTTATTAGATAGGATGCTAAGCATATAGTGCCTGATGAATATCTGACTCCTTCAGTATTGCTGTTGCTTCGTGCTGCCACTTAGTTTGACTGTGGAAGACCAGAAAGATTAGACCAAGGACTCCTGACTTAGGCACGTGGCAAGAAAAGACCAATAAGTCCTCAAATGAGTATACACTGTAGAAGCAAGGCATAAATGGCCTACCAACAGTATGGGAGGAATAATCTCCTTGGAACTTCTGGAAGATGCTGGAAGCTCATGTAGGACTGAGCTGTGTAGCTGACTGATTATATTTTGTTTATGAGAGCATGCATTCGTCAGAATTTTCATTTTTTATCTGACTAAACAAAATGTCAGTCTCTCTTAGGCATCATTCTTCATGTACTCACACAGTGCTTGAATGTGTGTATTATTTGGAAGGAAGCATTTGAACTTTCAGCTGAGTTTTTAGTATCAGATGTGGTTGGCATTTTTTAGAAGCTCTCTTTCCTGTATTTCCAGCAAACCACCGCCATCATTTTACTTCTCTGGGTTTTTTTTTTTTAATATAAATATAGTTCTAAGCTTCCAAAAACAACAAACAGCAGTAATAATAAAAACTAACAATTGAGTGTTTAATAAATGCTTAACACTATGCTAAACACTTAGGCATTATGAGGTAATTTTACTGTTCCAATTTCATAAATAGAGAAACTCTGCACATCAGCCAAAGTGATTTTTTAATTGTAAATCATACCATGTGATTTTCTAGTTTAGACTCTTCTTTTTTTAATTTTTAATGTCAACATTATTACAGATTGCTCCCATTTTCTCCTCCTTTTGCCAACCTCCATCTCTTAAATAAGTTTTCATTGTTCAACCCCTTCCCCCTCTCTTAAATAAGTTTTCATTGTTCTTGGAATAAAGAAAAAACTCCCTTGATGCAGCCCCAAAGGCCCAACGAGACTCATCTCCCTCCTTCTAGGCTTGTCTAATGTTGTGGCCCTCCTCACCCTCTGCATTCCAGTCTCCATTGGCCTTCTTCATATACAGCACGCTTCCTCATAACCCAAGAAACTGCACATGCTATTTTTTCCCTCGGAACTGTGTTTTCTTGCTCTCTTCTCTCAACTTTGCAATTTGCTTTTGATTATTTGATTAACATCCTTTTCTCTTTCTTCATTATGAAAGAATTGAAATAATGGAAAAAAATTATATACTTGAGAGTTTGGGAATCTACATGATAAAAGGGCATGTCAATCTGTTTCATTAGTACCCAACCCTTCCCATATTTTCTGCTAGTCATAATCTTGAGCAGCCACTCCCCTTAGATTTGTAATCAATAACTTATATTAGAAGTAATGATCTTAACTTCTGAGCCTAATATGTAAAAACAATGTCACCTTTGATTTTTGTCCTTTTTGTCCATGGCGGAAACCATTAACTATGTGAGAAATTCTAATATCCAGAGATAATTACTGTAATCCCAACCTAGCCCCGTGTAGAGATTGTATGGGGAAAAAATGAAGACACCTGCCTGTGTAGCCTCAGCATAGTTCCTGTCTACCAACCAGCACAAGCTTACCAGATGATTGAATGAAGCCATTTGGAAATGAATCTGAGCTCCTTTTGACTTTCCTTTGCTGATGTCAAATGCAGCACAGGAAACTCCCTGCCTAGTGATGCTCAAATTATAGAGCTGTGCACAAATAAGCGTCTGTTGTTATTTTAAGATACTAAATCATGGGTTAGTTTGCTACACAGTAGTAAATAAATAAAACAAAGAATAAGCATTAGTAGTTGAAAGTCCCAAAGATACATTTGAAGGTTGCAATAAATAGTGGAGAAGTCAAAAGTCATCCTGGCCAACATGGGGAATCGTTGTTTAGAAGTTTGTTTTGAAAGAGAAAGAGATTTGGAAACATCCTCAAAACTGGTGAGAGAAAATTGAAAGAGTGAAATATTTTAAAACAAGTGTGTTAGCATTAGCAATCTATAATTTTTTGAGCAATTTTCTAAAAAGAAAAATTCAATAAAGCTTAAAATATTTTAATTGTATTATTGAAAATGATTTCAAGCCAAGAGTAGACAATGAAGAAAGAGCTATAGGTTACTCTCAATAAACTTATGTATAGTGATATTTCATTTTTAGAAATGCTATAAACAGCTATAGAATAAGTACTTAATGTTATTTATCCACATATTGTATAGTGTTTTTAAAATTAATTTATTCAAATTGAGTAAATTATATTCTGAAAATATTGGTTTAAATGGGACTAGTGAAATTAAAATAAATCATTATAAATAGCTATGAATTTCTGATCATAAACTTAACTGTGCACAAAATATAACTTTATTTTCTGCACCTAAAATTAATTTTCTGTTAGGAGCCTCTTTTCCTTGGAATGAGAGAATTAGATAACTTTCAGTTCAGGGTCTGCCCTACACCTTATGCCAAGTTATGGCAGGATTTCTCAGATTTTACAATGGCATTTTATGGAAATTGTTGGCAGTTGGCCACTGTGTTCTTCCATCTTCTATTTGTTAATCTTTCTTGTTCTTCACTGGATTTTGGATTTTGTTCCATGAGCTGGATGCTAAGTAACCCTGTTGTGAATGAGAGTACTCCTCTTGTCTCACAGTACTCTATAACATAGATGGCTTCTCTTAGCAATGAGACAAAATGTTCTGCTATGCCTTATGATACTCTGAATCACTTGTTGACTTTTAAGGTTATTTCAAGTCTTTTTGCCCTGAGTCTAGGTTATGTAGGTTCTTTCTGCTATGTCTTTCCCAAGTCAATCTGAACTCTCTAGCATAGACGAGGCACATGACTTCTTCGTGGAGATTAAGACACCCAAATATTTTCTATTGCCTTTCTCTGATTCTCCATTTTTTATTCTTTGCCCAGTCAAGAGCATTTATCTAATCTTGTTTGTAGTATTCTGGCATTTCATGTGTTGTTGTGTGTGTTTTTCCCCCCCTCAAATATTTAATTTACAGCATGCACTTTGCGTGCTAAGTTCTTCAGAACTTATATTTTAAAAACTAAGAATTTCAGGTTCCTACAAAATACAAAAGCTTTGGAAGAATATAAATAAATCCTGGAGACCAATGTTCTTAATTAAGAGTTTGCTATTATCCAACCATAATATTTTATGTAATTTTCCATCCACTTATGATTGAGTTTAAGTGCTTTAGTGCTATTCTTCTTACTAAAATTTGCTCTGTAAAGAACTATAAATTAGTGAAAATATTTTTATAATAAAGGTGGACATTGACACTCAATGAAAAACTTTCAATATTAGAATATAAAGAACCCATCTATCCCAAAGCTACCTTCTCTGGAGTCACATAGAATTGTCTTTAGATAAATATCCTGCCATTTCATTAGCTGTGTAACTTTGAGCACTTCATGTAAACTCTTGGAGATCTTTGTCTTAACTGAGAACGAAAGGCAATAATCATAGTACCCTCTTAGTACTGCCAAAGGGATAAATATAAAATACACCTGAGAAATTTATTGTACAGACATGTGCATCTTAAGATCCCAATGTGTATTAGTCACACTGCTTATTGTAACAATAGAGCAAAATAAAGGCATCTCATTAAAAGTTTTCATTTGCAAGATATGCATTTTGCCTCCACAGAGCTCAGCTAGACAGGAGTAAAGGGAATTAGTCTTCTCTATATCACCCTGGAATGCTGCCATTTATAGGTGGAATCATTGTATGTTCTTTTATTTTTTTCCAACTAAAGACAAGAAAACAACCAACTAAAGCATACCAGAAATATTATAAACCAAATGTAATCACCAAAGTTGGAACTATATCAGGAAACCCAGAAAAAAGAAAAAAACAATTCCAAGATTCTATTATTAAAAAAACAACAAAAAAAAAACTTCTAAAGGAGTACTTGATTTAATTTATTTCGAGCCAATTATAAAACAAGACCTATGGCAGATCAAGCACCTTGATATCCCATATAATAAAAGGCTAATATGCAAATCGACTGAACTGCAGAATGACCTGTGGCTATGACACGCACTGACCACCAAGGGCAGATGCTTAACACAGGAGCTGCCCCCTGGCAGTAAGTGCGCTCCCAAAGGGAGAGCACTGCTCAGCCAGAAAACAGGCTCATGACTGCCGAGTGCAGATGCAGTGGTGGGAGCCAAGGGGAGTGGGCCTAAACCCACAGTCAAACATCCCCTGAGGGCTCCCAGACTGTGAGAAGGTGCAACTAAGCTGAGCAACTCCCCACCTCAAGTGCATGAATTCTATGCACTGAGCCTCTCATATTAAATAAAGTATAAATGACAGAATAAAGAATAATCTTTGGGGAAAATAATGCATATTCATAAAACAAATAATTATATTAATATGTAGCTTCATGTAGCAATAACATACTATTTTATACCATTATTACTTGCTTTCTTTTATTTATACTTTACAAAATAGTAAAGTCTTATTTTTCCCGTTTGCATGTAAAAAATCTAAAGCAAGAAATGCTAGCTCAGGTTCATCTGTAAGTAGCAAAAATGAGATTTTCACTTAGGTATTCTATTCTCTGAGCATCCTATTGTCACCAATATATTGTGCTGCTAATTTTATAGTCAACCTGAACAAAATTATAAGCAAATATATAATTCATAATATATGCTTGAAATGTATAACACAGAGAACAAAAAGTTCCCATCCAGATGGGAATCACAATTAATATAAATTTTCATTTGTGGAAGGCTTTGAAAGATGTGTTTGAAGACAGTTAAAAATCTTACTAAGAGAGGTTTAAGCAGGATAGAGAATAGGTGAGCAAAGATATGGAAGAGGGAAAATATAGAGCATGTCGGGAGACAAATTAAGTTCCACTTTAGAAAGAGTCCAAGATACACAAGAGACATAGAAGGAGATGGTTTATAGATAGATATAGGAATCATAAAAGGTACATGTCAGAAGATCTATTTTCCGTAATCAATGGTTGGTGGATTACAGATTAAAACATAGAATGTATCGATTGTAAAACAAAGATAATTGCCTACATTTTTACCTTTTTACTAACAACTTATAATTTTCCCCTTAGGTCTGTTATTGTTCATCAGTTTATGTTGTTCATTAGATTCCATAAATGAGTGAGATCCCCTAGATATATAATCTAATAAAAGAGAAACATGCAAATTGACCATACCTCCACTACCCCAAGCCACGCCAACCAGCCAATCAGAGCAACTATATGCAAATTAACCCAACTAAGATGGCCACCGGCAGCCATGGAGCTGAAGCAAGCAGGAGGCTTGATTGCCCTGGTGATGGAGGAAGCCAAGCTTCCCACCTGATTTGGCTGGCTGTGGCCTCTGCTAAAGGCAACAAAGTTTCAATTATAGAAGATAAATAAATCCCAGATACCTGTTTCCAGCCAGCCTCCACTGGGAGCTTGGGTGGGTCGGGGACATGGCCAGCCTGAAAACAGCCATCAGCCACTCACCCAGGCAGGCCACACCCTCATGGGGTGAGGGTCCCCACTGGGGGACTTGGCCAGCCTGAAAACAGCCATCAGCCCCTCACCCAGGATGGCCAGACACCCCAGCAGGGACCCCCACCCTGAAGGGGCTGTGGCCAGCCTCCAAACAGCCATCAGCCCCTCATCCAGGATGGCCACACCCTCATGGGGTGAGGGTCCCGGCTGGGGGACTTGGCCAGCCTGCAAACAGCCATCAGCCCCTCACCACGGCTGGCCAGGCACCCAAGCGGGACCCCCACCCTGATCTGGGTCACCATTCAGGGCAAACCAGCCAGCCCTCACCCATGCACCAGACCTCTATCCTATATAATATAAGGGTAAATTGACCCTAAGAGCAGAACAACTGGGAATGACTGGTCACTATGACACATACTGACCACAAGGGGGCAGATACTCAATGCACGACCTGCCTCCTGGTGGTCAGTGTGCTCCCACAGGGGAACCTCTGCTCAGCCTCAAGCCAGGCTGACGGCTGCCAGTACAGCGGTAATGGTGGAGCCTCTCCCGCCTCCTTAGCAGCGCTAAGGTTGTCCTACTGCAGCTTAGTCCTGCTCCCTGCTGGCAAGTGGACATCCCCCGAGGGCAGCCGGGCTGCCAGAGAGATGTCTGACTGCCAGCTTAGGCCCAATTCCCGAGGAGTGGGCCTAAGCCAGCAGGTGGTCATTCCCCAAGGTGTCCCAGACTGGTAGAGGGTACAGGCTGGGCTGAGGGACCCCCCCGAGTGCACAAATTTTTGTGCACCAGGCCTCTAGTAGGGACTATAAAAAGTAATAATAACACATTTTAAAATAGCAGAACTCCTTCTTCACATTAAATATCTTGTAAAAATATCATGAAACTACATATAAATGTAGAATAACCCTATTTTAAAAAGGAAGTATAGGAGTGGAAGGTATAAAACTTTGCCTCTGGCTTACCTTCCCTTTTCTGTCCCCTTTTGAATGAATACTAGACCTAATGTAACACATCTGAGAAGTCTAATAGTTAGCCTGTGACAAGGTTGTCACCAAAAAGCACCTAAAATATAACAGTTTTACTCAGTTTATCTCTTTAAATCTATATTTATCTCTTTCCTGTGTAGTTCCTTCTCTCTCTTTTTATCTCTACGTTGAACTGGTGGTTATGTATTTTACAGACTATGGTCACTTAATTGCAATCATAAGCAAAACTTTTTTGGAAAGTTTCTGACCCATTGGCTCCTTTGTGTTGGCTACTGATGCACCGTGTTAAATGTTACTGATATTAAATTAGAAGAGATATTTTTCCTTCATCTACTCTGTTCTTCCAGTGTAAATGTGCCATTTCAGCATAAATATTTATTGGCTTACAGATCATGGAGCCGATGATGTCAGTCAAGCCTAAAAGTTCTGACGCCTCTTAGATCAGATTTGTATGGACAGGATGGGCTTGTCAGATTACATTAGAGCTTCTGGAACTGATTTTATTTGGCCTCTCCATGTAAAAATGGTCTTAATAACATTTATTTATGCATTAAGCTGGAGGCTCACCTTGAGTATGAATTTGTGCAGGATACCAGAGCATGGTGATATATTTTAGGTGTCCCCCAACCCAAGAATTTCATCTTGGAAACCATATCTATATAACATACTGGGCAGTAAATGACCCCAGTACTTCAGAATCAGTCATTATTGCTAACTGCAGCAGTTTTAAAGATCTGGACAGATTGTACATGCTTTATATAGCAGCAGCAATTCCTATTTATCTTGAAGATAAACTATGTAAATGATGATGACAGGTTTCCCTCATTTAGTTTGTTTTTCTAGGATGCACAAAGATGTGGCCTGAATACTGACTTATCTAAGAGTGATTCTGTATAAAATTCACACAATGCCTAAACACTTCCTAATGACTACAATTCCACATAATCATTAACGTTGTTAATATTAAGTGCTTTATGCAGAATCATTCAAAATTACTATAAATATTTATACATCAAAGAGAGAATATAAAGTCAGTAAATTGACTTTTCACATTTTTCAATCAGAAAACAATTTTCCAAACCTCTGTATTCTATAAAAGAATCCAATTTAAAGAATTATAATAGTCTTTGAACAAAGATGAATGGGTAATTAGAACATTCATGTTTTCTAAGACAGAAAGGAACTAGTTCTGCACAACAAAATTACATAATTGTGTTACCTTTGAGGAGGATAACAAGTTGTTTCTAAATTGATTGTTGTCATTCTAAATTTCTACTGTAACTGACTCAAATAAGAACTGCCTGGTGTTATGAAATTATATGCAGAATGGAATATATCATCATAATTGTACCAACAAGATATATCATTTGTCAGTTCAAATGTATATATGTTTACTTTCATAAATACAATACAAATTTCAAAGTATCTGATGAATATTTCTGTTAATAACCTTTCCTCCTTTTTCTTATTGTGTTGTGTCTAACAACTTTGAATAAGATAAGAGAATGGAGCATTCTCATTTCCTCATCATCCTGTTTAACAAAATACTGTCACCATAACTATCATAAAAATTTATTTATTTTTTCATTCAATTACCAAGAAATGGACTTAATCTTATATGTTAAGATTGAAAACAAGAAAACAAATGTTAGATATTATTAATGCAACACACTAAAATAAGAGATTTTATCAAATATCTATGAGTCAGCAGTTCACTATGACAATAGAAATTGTTGGATCAGCCCTCATTTGGGCCATACCATTTAGAAAATAGATACAATAAAAATATTAAGGTTCTTATTCATGGTATTTTTCATCAGATAAGGTTCATCTGTAAGTAGCAAAACTGAGATTTGCACTTAGGTATTCTATTCTCTGAGCATCCTATCTTCACCAATATATTGTGCTGCTAGTTTTATAATCAATCTGAACAAGACTATACTATATAATGCATAGAACTGACAAATAAGAGATGCCAGTAGCTTCTTCCAGAGTAATTTTACATTGAATATTAACTTTATAAAACAAAGACAGATGTTGCCTATAGAGCCTGCCACATATTTCTATTTCCTTCTAGGCTTTATTTCCAGAATTTTACATTCTTATCTCCTGTCTATTTTTTAAAGTTCTCTAAAATAATCACTATTTCATATGTATTCCCAGAAAAGCTTTAATAAAACTTATATATTTATTTTGCACAAACAAGTGTAAATTATTCAGATTAAATTCAAATTTTGATTCTGCCTTTTCTAAGTCTGTGGTCTTAGGCAAATCAGCTACATATTTAGTGTCGTTGTTTTTTCCTCTCTTAAAGCTTATGAACAGCAAAGGAAACAACCAGTAGAGTGAAAAAGTAACCTATGGAATAGAAGAAAATATTTGCAATTATGTCAGATAAGAGATAAATTTCAAAATATATGAGGAACTCCTACAAATCAAGAGAAAACAAAAGCAAAACTAAACTCATCACCTGATTTAAAAATGGGCTAAAGTCTTGAGTAGACATTTCTCCAAAGAAGATATACAAATAGTCAATGAAAAGATGCTCCACATCACAAATCATCAGGGATATCTGCATACCAAATCACGATGATATACCACCTCATACCTGTTTAGATGGGCATCATCGAAACAACAACGACAAAAACAGAAAACAAGTGTTGGCAAGAGTGGAACGAAATTGGAACCCTTCTACACTGTTGGTGGGAATGTAGAACAGTGCAACTGTGATGAAAGACAGTATGGAGATTTCCCTTAAAATATTAAAAATAGTCTTGGCAGATATGGCTTAGGGTCAAAGGTTTGATTTTTGGTCAAGGGAAGGGACCTGGGTTGCAGGTTCGATCCCTGGCCCTGGTTACGGTGCATGCAGGAGGCAACCAATGGATGTGTCTCTCTCACATTCTGTCTCTCTTCTGTCTCTGTCTCTCTCCTCCTCCTCTTCTTCTTACCTCCCTTCCTCCCTCCTTCACTCTCTCCTTTCCACTCTCTCCAAAAAATCAATGGAAAAAATATCCTCAAGTGAGGATTAACAAAAAAAAAAAAATTCAATTCTCTATGGAAGAAAAAAAACACAAAACATCATATAGGACATTTACAATTTCACACAGAATTTATAGCATAGTTAGAAATTATCAAAAGAGGAAATAGACAATTGAAATAAGCCCTTAACAATCCATCTATCAAAGGTATCAGACATTGTCTTTAAATGAACTGTGATTAGTATGTTCGAGAAAGTGGATGACAAAATAGATTCATCACAAATTAGGGATAGAGAAACATAAAATGGAAATTCTATAATTAAATAATATAAAAGCTGTCATTAGGATTGCACTAAATAAGTATAGTAATAGATAAAACACAGCTGTTGAAAAGTTAGTATACTGGAAGAAGTTAGCATAAGATGTATATATATTGCATCAAAGAAATATAATAGCTATATATATATGAACAAAAAGTGACTAAAACTGGCGTCCAAATTTATGAAGAACTATAAATCCATATAAATAAGAAATAAAATTATGTTTTAGAAAGTTAGGTTTTAGGTTTTAGGAGGAAAGAAAACAACAATTTGGATTAATGGACAGGCCTTGAAAGTTAAAAGGTGACAGGACAGATAGAACTCAGGGAGATTTAACTGCCTGGAGACTTCTATTTACATTTCAGAATAGGATAAAACCTGTAGCCTTGCCTAAGTGCCCATCAGTAGATGAATGGATTAGAAAACTGTGGTACATCTACATGATGGAATACTATGCTGCTGTAAAAAAGAAGGAGTTCTTACCATTTGCAACAGCATGGATGGAACTGGAGAGCATTATGCTAAGTGAAATAAGCCAGTCAATGAAGGAGAAATACCACATGATCTCACTCACTTATGGATAATAAAGACCATTATAAACTTATGAACAAAAATATATACAGAGGCAGAGCTGCCTCGAACAGACTATCAAAGTAGAGAGGGAAGGCCGGGAGGGTTGGGGGGCAGGAGGGGGTAGGTAAGAGATCAACTGAAGGACTTGTATGCATGCATATAAACATAACCAATGGACATAAGACACTGGGGGCTAGGGGAGGCCAGGGGATTGTCAAGGGCGTTGAAAAAAAAGGAGACATATGTAATACTCTTTGTAATACTTTAAGCAATAAATGAAAAAAAAATAAAAAAACCTGTAGCCTTGGAAACATTCCTTGTTTTATCTTCTTCTCCCAATTTAAATAAACACATTTATTTTCCAAAAGATAAAAATCCAGGTAATTCCAATTTTTATTACCCAAAAGAGTGTGTTTATATTAGAAAGATCAGATGCCTTTCATCTTTTAGAGGAGGAGGAGTAGTAGCTGGACACCATACATGTAACTTATATGAGGTTCCTAATTTCAGGGATTATTTCCTATTGTGTAAAAACAACAACAACAACAAAACAAAAACCCTTTACTATTAACTATTTCAATGGCATATTTCACAGAACTAGAGTAAATATTCTAAAATTGTATATAAAACCTCAAAAGATGGCAAATAGCTACAACAATCTTGAGAAAGAACAAAGTTGGAGGAATCATGCTACCTGACATCTTTATGGGTTCAGAATGCTCTGGTCCCTGTTGCATCTGTGCACTCTCCACCTTCACCTCCAATTATGGCATCAGCTGACATCAGTAACAATAAGGCTCGTGATTGGAGGCAGTCTGTTTGACAAGGTATGAGCAGCTAAGCACCCTCCCAGCTTCCCCCTTGGCTGACTTCCATGTATAAGACACTCCTTGACTTTCAGTCTAATGATTTTAGAACAAGATAGCATCTTATACACAAGAAAATATGGTAATTCAAAATAACACATGCACCCCTATGTTCATTGTAGTGTTATTTACAATAGCCAAGATTTGGAAGCAGCCCAGTTACCCACCAGTAGATGAGTGGATTAAAAAATACATGGTGTATTTACACAGAGGAATGCTAATCGACCATAAAACAAACAAACAAAAAACATAAAGAAAATAAAATCTTACCTTTTTTGACAGCACAGATGGATCTGAAGAGTATTTTGCTAAGTGAAATAAGCTAGTCAGTAAAAGACAAATAGCATAGGATTTCACTTATATGTGGAGTATAATAAATAAAATAAGCTAACAAACAAAATAAAAACAGACTCATAGATTAGGATAACATGCAGGCAGCTATTAGAGAGAAGGAGGTTTGGTGGGTTATTCCCAAAAGGTGAAGGAATTTAGCAAAACAAAACATAGAAAAACCTCATAGACATAGACAACATTATGGTGATTACCAGAGGGAAAGGGGGGTTAAGGGAAGTAAAGGAGATTAAAGGTGGGATAATTGGTGATGGAAAGTGGCTTGACTTGGGTGGTAAATACACAATCCTATATAAAAGTGTAGTATGCAAATTGTCCCCTCGACTGGGAGTTCTTCCAGGAGTTAGACCAGGGGGCAATGCCAGCTGGGGAAGGGAGGGAGGCCTTGGCCAGCATGAATTTTGTGCACTGGCCCTCTAGTATAATATACAGATGATGTAGTATAGAATTGTATACCTCAAGCCTATATAATTTTATTAGCTGTCACACCAATCATTTTAATAAAAAATTAAAAATTATATTGAAGAGTTAATAGCACTAATGTTTATTATAGCACTACTAGAGGCCCGATGCACAAAATTTATGCAAGGGCTGCCGTGGCCCATCACAGCTCTGCTGCCTCGCTTCTGGTTGTTCTGGAAGGTCATTCTGGAAGGTGGTTTAGCCATCCAGTCTAATTAGCATATTAGCTCTTTATTATATAGGATTCATAGAGGGCTCTAAGATGTGGAAGCAACTTAAATGTCCATTAACAGATGAGTGGATAAAGAACAAGTGGTGTATACATATAATGAAATATATCCAGCCTTGAAGAAGAAAGGAATTCTACAGCACACAATAATATCAATGCAGCTTGCAATAGGCTAAGTGAAATAAGCCAGACACAAAAAGCCAAGGAGTGCATGAGGCATATAAATTAACCAAATTCATAAATCAAAGACTTGGGATCATGGTCACCAGGGACTCGGGGTGGGGAAGTGATGGAAGTTGTTAATTAACATGCATAAAGTTTCAGTGGAATATGATGAATAAGCTCTAGAGACCTGCTGTACTACATCATAGTATAATCAACAAGTGTGTTATACACTTAAAATTAGTAGAGGTTAATTCTATGTAAGTGTTCTTATCACAATAACACTAACTAGCTAAATAACTCTGAGATAAAAACAGAAGAGAAAAAGAAAGGGAATCCCCCTTTGGTGCTCGATTAGACCCACCTACCCGGCTCCCATTGTATTGCTGAAGCAGGGGGAAATATAGGGTATGGAGTACTAAGGTGGTTACCGCTGTAAAGAATAAAATCTCTGCTCCAGAAATCTCATATTTACTTTAGAATATGAATAAATAAAGATGTTAAAACTTACTTAAATCTTACTTTTTTAAAAAAAGCTGTTTATAATAGAGGATGTCCAAATTGCCAATACACAAATGAAAATGTTCACAACCTCATTAATCACAGGGAAATGCAGCTTGAAACTACAAGGAGAGATCACCACACAGCCATAAGACTTTAAAATGAAAAAGACTGATGATACCAAGTGCACTGGTGAGGTTGTGGAATAATTAAAACATTCAAAAACTGCTGATGGATGTGTAAATTAGAGTTACCACTTTGAAAAGCTGTTCAGTAATACCTAATAAAGTTTAACGTTGGTGTATTTTATGATGCTTAGTATATTCCAAACAAAAACACAATAAATACACATGTGCAAATGATCGTTTCAGCAGTACTTGTGATACCCAAAATAGCCCTAAGGTCAAGCCCTGATAAACTGTGGTACCTTTATGTACCCACAAATGCCAATAAATATGCAGCAACAGACAAAAAAAAGTTTCTTTTGGAACATTATTTATTTATAATCATTCTCAAATGGAAATAAATATTCATAAAAACATACACTGGACAAGTACTGATATAGTCATACAATAGAAAACTATATAGCAATGTACCAGTAGATGCCGGTTGTATCTAGAAAACATAATGTTGATTAAAAGAAGTCAGAACCAAAATGCTACCTTTTCTATGAGTCTATTTATTTGATTTTCAGAAATAAGCAAAACTAATTAATGAGGAAAGAAGTCAAAATGGCTCTTTCCTTTGGGTAATAGTTACTGGGGGGAAGTATATAGAGCTCATAATCTTCTATTTATTAACCCTATTACACTGAAGTGTTCATTTTGTGAAAAGCTATACATCTGAGCACTTATAATTTCTTATAATGTGTGTGAATGACACTTCACTTATCAAAAAGTTTATTTAAAATAAATGTAATGTTGAACATCAAAATCTGCCTTTTTAGATAAAAAGAGTTAAATAAGACATTAGGTTTATATTACCTGGTTTTTATTGGAAGGAAACTATTTTTTCCAGCTTCCTGATATTTAATAGCTTTAAGCATATAAAATATTCAAACTATTATGTTCCAAAAGTGAGAGGCTTCCTTTGAACATGTGTTTTATTAATTTGTAGCCAGTGTATGCCAGTTTTATCCTTAACATTTGGCACATGGAGAAGATAAAGGGCCTGTTCAGTGTTTTCTATAAACAGAGAAAGATTCAGAATGGCAAGTGGCTTTGGGATTGCAAATCTTATGTTTTATTTCCATTTATTCTTAGAGTTTTAGTACAACTGGTTTTCTTGCATATCCCCTTATTAAGAACATAAATTCACAGCAGAAATGATCTTACTTATAGCATGTTAAATTTAAATGTCTAAAGGTGGAATTTAAGGTCTAATACCTGGACTGCTATGGGTTCTGTGTCTGTGAGAGATGGTTATATTAATTCAGTTGACTTGCTCCAAAACTCTCAGGTAATAAGTAGAAACACAGAATTTTAGTCCAGGTCACACAGCTCTGAAGCCCATGTAGATCTCACTGTGTTGCGTCTGTACTCATTTAATTTCCATTTTGAAACTTTCCGATTCCACATATGAAAATCTTCATCTATAGCAGCAGTTCTCAACCATGGGTCGCGAACAATGAAAATGCATCCTGCATATCAGATATTTACCTTATGATTCATAACAGTAGCAAAATTACAGTTATGAAATAGCAATGAAAATAATTTTATGGTTGGGGTTCACCACAACATGAGGAACTGTATTAAAGGGTCCCAGCATTAGGAAGGTTGAGAACCACTGATCTATAGGCTTTAACAATAATGTGTCTCATTTTAGGATAGATTTGTAGCTCTACTAGTCTGAATTAAAATGAATAAAAAAGAATAGCTCCTACTACTATAGCAAGTGATATGCTAAAAGCTGTTACACAGTATTTGGGAGAAACATGCTAACCTAGGGCATCTTACTCTAACATATATGTATATCAGCATAAAGGAGAATAAATAACAAACATTTCCTGTTGGAGGCACTTTATTTAGCTCTTTTTTATTTGAATTTTCCTATATGCCTTCAATGAGTGCAAGGGTGTGATTGGTTTTCATGAAGATAAGGCAAGATTTGTAATTAAATTTCACCAGGGGCCCACCATCTTGCCCTAGGGAAAAATAAATAAAAGAACTGACAATCCTGCCCTTAGAATATAACAAAAGGGTCAGAAAACAACTTTCTTCTTGCGAGAATGGTGAACAGAGGTTCCTTATTAGAGCTTGGATGAGGATATTTTCCTTTGCAAGCATCACCAATCTCTAAGGAATGTCAGCTCTAGTTCCCAGGATCCTCCAAGCCATTATGGCAAAGATCAGGAAGTAGAGTTAGTGGTCATATGTGGCTATTGTTTAGGTTTGTCCTTTTAAAGGGAGATGAGGGTATGCAAATCCTTTTGATCATACTCTGTTTCCAAATTGTGGACCTTCCAACATAATTTGATTAAAAAATTTTAAACTGATCTTGCCCAGTAAGGAATGGCACCTCCAAATTTAGCAGATTCTCAATCTCACAGAAAATGAAGTGGTATAATAAAGAATTATTCCAAATTTCAAATAAAACATGGTCTGACCATTTACATTAAAACTGGGCAATTTTATAAAATACATAATGTTAATCTTAATCTGTACATACTGTTTTTTAATTTAAAATTACTGTGCATCTTTAATTAAAAATACTGTAAATATAATGCATGATAAACATTATAGATACAATACACTATTATGAATTAATAATAGTTGTTATTAAGACTAAGAACATCTGTGAAAAGTTTTCATTAAAGAGATCTGTCTGCCCTAACCGGTTTGGCTCAGTGGATAGAGCGTCTGCCTGCGGACTGAAGAGATCTGTCAATCTGTACTATCTATATCTATATACCTATCATATATAATATACATGTATAAGTATATTAATTTTGAACTTTTTTATTATAATGACAGGCTTAGTGCACAAATGTGTCAGTCTCTTTTAATATTAAAGTACCAAAGTATGTACATTTTTATTATTGCTTATTTTTCTATTTTCTGCTTCCCTAATCTACTTGGCTCATAAGCAAAATCATCATCAAAGAACTACTGAGTACCCTAAGGACTTAGCAATATACTAGGTGTTTGATCATTTAGAACTATAAAGAACATGCTTAGTTACTGTTGAATTGAAATGCTGAGTGGTCCATTAGGCAGAAGTGAGTAAATCATCCATCAAAGGCATCCACAGTAAATGATTACTCTGACAGTTCATATGTTGAATACGAGAGCACTCATGAGAATGTATATACTGGATGAAGTAATGCTAACTTTTCTATTTTTCCAAAAGTCTATTTTTAGTCAAAATCTGCACTTGATTTTAGCCAAAAGGCCGAGAAGCGATTAGTCAAAATCTGTAACTCTATCTTAAATCACTTGTGGTGTTGCTATACATAGCATAGGTTTTAAATAATTCTGACCAATCCATTCTATCCATTGAAAGATACTGTAAGTTTTTATCTATGACATGGGGTTATTATGGCATGGACAATCTTGAATTTAAATTGTTAAGTAAGGAAAGAACATATATAAATATTAGTGATGTTCTCAATTTTAAAAATTTGCATTTTCATACTAATGAGTAGCTGCATAGAAATGGCACCAAAATAGACCCATAGCTTTCCAAGTCTTGTATAAACATATAAGCAACATAATACTCAGTTATACAGGGATTGGCAAAAGTAGTTTTGTAGTTATAATAAAAATAAATATTATAATAATTAATAAATAACTATAGAAGAATAAACTGTGTATCTCATACAACTGTAAACCTTCTTTTATACATCTTTTTTATTAATAGCATCTGAAAATAAAGGAGCTGGGCTCAATGAAGTTCTTCTGAATCTTCCCAGCTCTAAATTATTCTTGCATTCAAAACCCTAACTATTAATACTACATACCAAATATAAATATTTTATACTAGTACATACTAAATAGTTTATAATATAAAGCACTAAAATAAAATACTAAAAATTAGTAATTACATAGAGTTTAATACATCCATCACAATAGAAATTACATGTGACCCAATCAATAATAATGATGATTGTAATGGATATATAGTAGCAATGGTGGCCCATGGGGTTTTCTCCATGTGGTTAAGCACTGTGACGACAGACTCGTGTGAAATAGAGTAGTTGAAAAATAAATATTAGTATATGTCTAAAAAAAGAAATAAATAAATGAATGAAAGTGTGTATAAAGCTAAGTCAAAATAAATGTCAATTTAGTGAAATATATGAACATTTTGCTGCATGATTGGAATTTTTGAAACAAGTAAGATACAGGAAAATTCAATCTCATTATCTTGGAGGGGAGTCAATAATTAACAGTTCTATTTGTCTCTTCATACCAGATCAAAATGTTAAATGGTCTAACATTAAGTTCATTTATGTCACTCTTTATATAAGCCTCTAATCCAGCCGTGGGCAAACTACTGCCCACGGGCCAGATCCGGCCTATTTGAAATGAATAAAACTAAAAAAAAAAAAAAAAAAAAAAAAGACCGTACCCTTTTATGTAATGATGTTTACTTTGAATTTATATTAGTTCACACAAACACTCCATCCATGCTTTTGTTCCGGCCCTCCGGTCCAGTTTAAGAACCCATTGTGGCCCTCGAGTCAAAAAGTTTGCCCACCCCTGCATCTATATTTTATTTATTTATTTATTTATTTATTTATTTATTTATCCTCACCAGAGGATAACTTTCCACTGAATTTTAGAGAGAGTGGAAGAGAGGGAAAGACAGAAAGAAACATTGATGTGAGAGAAACACATTGGTTGGTTGCCTCCTTCATGCACCCTGACCAAGGCCCAGGCCAGGGAGGAACCTGCAACCAAGATACATGCCCTTGGACCAGAACTGAACCTGGGACCCTTTGGTCCAAAGGTCCATGCTCTATCCACTGAGCCAAACCCACTAGGGATCTAATATATATTTTCAACATATAGTTAAATAAACTATTACTGATATTATAATACCTTCTATAATAGTAACATAAGCATGAGATCATCTTTTACTACATCATTTTTAAATTTGGGGTTGGCAATAATTGGCATTAAATGGAGCTGTCTGCTGGATAGAAATAATAATTAATCATAAATAATTACACCTAATGGTTGTGTAAAGAGAATAAAATCAATAAGAGACAGAAACACAAACTCAAAAAAAACCCCAGAAAATTATGTTATAAAAATTCTCATTGAGAACTTACATCACTAAGTAGTAATTTGTCTTCAGAAGTTAAAAACTACATAGCTATTTTCAAACCATTTTATAAATACAGGAATCATTTCTGAAAATACTAATTCATTTATGTATTCATTCATTCATTCATTCAATAAAATAACCTAATATTTATTGAGTATTTCCATGTGTCAGGCAGTGGAAGCTCCTGGAGGGAAAGCATCCTTTTTTGCTGTTGTTTTCTGTTATAACCCTAGAACAGGATCTGATACATAGTAGGTATTAGATACAAATGTGCTAAGAGAATGAATAAATGCTAGGTGCTAGTGTAACCCATCCCACTATTCTTTGGACATTGTTTCTATAAATGCTGACTGATTAATATGTAGCTTGCAGATAAACAGTATATTTGTATAAGAATTCTAGGAACTATTTTCAAAAGAAGCAGACCCTGATCTTTAGGAATTCTAGCTAAGGGAGATTTGCTACCTTCAACCATGAAACTAGGATGACCCACACCAGACAATCACTTGACCAGTTTCAATATCCTCATCAGAATAGACTTTACTGGTCTACAAGTAGAGAGCTTTTCAATCCCTTTCTCATTGTGGTTTTTTTTTTCCCCTCCCCCTCCTTATAAAAACCTCTACCTGCACTGATATGTTAAGATGGGCTTTAGGACTAGTTACCCATCTTCTCAAGTTGCTGGCACTTGAATAAACCATTTTTCCTCATACAAGCACCTGCCTCTCTAGTATTGGTTTCTTTGGGGCAAGCAGCCAAACTTGCATTCAGTTTCACTAGCATACAATAATGAATAGGTCATGCAATAGTCTGTGTTCTTCTACTTTTCCAACGCAAGTGTGTAGAACTTCCAGATATTCAAAAATACTGCTATACACTATTACAGTTTACAGCCATCGCTCAAAAGCAAATCAAATTTTTTTCAGCAGTATTAAAATTAGTTAACCTAGAGTGCAAGATGTGGATAACTATTTTAGTCAAGGAAATGGAATTTCAAGAGTCACCAGATTTTAAGTGAGTAGTGTCTTTCAAGAAGCCCTGTATCTATACTAATAAAAGGGTAATATGCTAATTAGACTGGACATCTTCTGGACATCTTTCCGGACAAAGCCACGGTGGCCAGGGCTGAGGCAGAGGTGGTTAGGGGCAATCAAGCCAGCAAAGCAGGGCAGTTAGGGGCAATCAGGCTGGCAGGGTGGAACAGTTAGGGGGCAATCAGGCAGGCAGGGGGGAGCCATTAGGGGGTGATCAGGCCAGCAGGCAGAGGCAATTAGGGGCATCAGGCAGGCAGGAAGGAGAGCAGTTAGGTGCCAGTGGTCCCGGATTGAGAGAGGGATGTCCGATTGCCGGTTTAGGGTCTAAACCGGCAGTCAGACTTCCCCCAAGGGGTCCCAGATTAGAGAGGGTGCAGGCTGGGCTGAGGGAAACCCCCTCCATGGACAAATTTTGTGCATTGGGCCTCTAGTCTATCTATATATATATACTAGGGGCCCGGTGCATGAAATTCGTGCACTGGGTGTGTGTGGGGAGGGGAGTGTCCCTCAGCCCAGCCTGCCCCCTCTCACATACTGGGAGCCCTCAGGCGTTGACCCCCATCACCCTCCGATCGCCTGATAGGCCCCTTGCCCAGGCCTGACGCCTCCGCCAGAGGCATAGACCCCCATCACCCTCCAATCGCCTGATCGGCCCCTTGCCCAGGCCTGACGCCTCCGCCAGAGGTGTCAGGCTTGGACAGGGGACCCCCATCTCCCCCTGATCACAGGCTCTGGCCCCCGCCCAGGCCTGAGGCCTCTGGCCCAGGAATCATGCCTGGGCAGGGGACCCCCATCTCCCTCTGATCGCTTGATCCACCCCCCGCCCAAGCCTGATGCCTCTGACCCAGGCTTCAGGCCTGGGCAAGGGGACCATCACATCCCCCCAATCCCCGGCTCCGCCCCCCCACCCAGGCCTGATGCCTCGGCCAGAGGAGTTGACCCTCATCACCCTGCGATCACCAATCACCGGATCGGCCCCTTGACCAGGCCTGAGGCCTCTGGCCTAGGTGTCTGGCCCGGGCAGCGGGGACCCGCAGCTGCAGCGGCCCCGCGATCCTGGGCTTCGCTTTAGGCCCAGGCAAGGGACCCCTAGCTCCTGGGACTGCCAGCTTTGACCGTGCCCAACTCCCATCGCTGGCTCCACCCCTACTTCCTGCTATCACTGGCCAGGGCGGCAAAGGCGCCTGATTCTCTGATCATGGCTGGGGGGCAGGGCAAAGGCGGCCCCAGGGCCGCCTTTGCCCTGCCCCCCAGCTCTTAGCTCCCCCCTGGGTTTCCGATCACTGTCAGTGGCAGGGGGCTTCTTCCTGCTTTCCGTTTCGCCTCCCTGCATTGTGCCTACATATGCAAATTAACCGCCATCTTGTTGGCAGTTAACTGCCAATCTTAGTTGGCAGTTAATTTGCATATAGCCCTGATTAGCCAATGAAAAGGGTATCGTCGTACGCCAATTACCATTTTTCTCTTTTATTAGATAGGATAAAGAGCCAGGGGCCATCACAACCGAAGGGCTGACCAAACGGACGTTTGAACAGGCTACGTGGGGTGACCAGGCTGGCAGGGGGGTAGTGAGGGATGACAAAACAACTGAACAGCACGCTGTGTGATCCTACCAGGCTGGCAGGGTGGGGAAGTAAGGGGCAACCAAACGATTGAACAGGAGGTTGTGTGGGGCAAACCAGGCCAGCAGGGTGGGACAGTGAGGGGGGACCAAATGACCAACCAGAAGGCTGCGTGGGGCAACCAGCCTGGCAGGGGAGTTAGTGAGGGGCGACCAAACAATTGAACAGCAGACTGTGTGGGGCAACCAGGCCAGCAGGGGTGCAGGGGAAGTTGGGGGCAACCAGACCGGCAGAGGAGGGCAGTGAAGGGTGACCAAGCCGGCATGGGGGAATTTGGAGAATTTGGGGGCAATCAGGCTGGCAGGGGAGGGCAGTTTGGGGGAGGCAACCAGGCTGGCAGGGGGGTTAGTGAGGGGTGACCAAATGATTGAACAGCAGGCTGTGTGGGGCAACCAGGCCAGCAAGGTGGGCAGTTTGGGGTGACTAGGCTAGCAGAGGGGGGAAGTGACAGGTGATCAGGCTGGTGGGGGGGGGGGGCAGTTGGGGGCAACCAGGCCAGCACGCAGAGGTGGTTAGTGGTGATCAGGTTGGAAGAGGGTCCAGTAGGAGCAATCAGGAAGGCAGGCAGGTGAGCAGTTAGGAGCTAACAGTCCCATATTGTGAGAGGGGTCCCAGATTGGAGAAGGTGCAGGCTGGGCTGAGGGGACCACCCCCATGCACAAATTTCATGCACCGGGCCTCTATCCTATCTAATAAAAGAGAAACATGGTAATTAGTGTACGTCCGCTACCCTTCCCATTGGCTAATCAGCGAGATATGCAAATTAACTGCCAGCCAAGATGGCAGCGGCAGCCAGGCAGCTGAAGTGAACATGAGGCTTGCTTGCTTCAGTGACAGAGGAAACCAACGTTCCCTGCCTAACTTGCCGGTCTCTGAGCTTGCAGTTTGAAACATTGTTACAAATATAGAAGCTAAACAAAACCCCAGAAACCTGCTCTCAGCCCGCCGGGATCTGAGAGCTGGAGTTGATGCAGTGTTTCGATTATAGAACCCAAGCAACCAGATACCTGCTTTCAGCAACAGAGGCCTCAGAGCTGGAGCCCGAGCTAAAGATGGCCCAGAATAAAAAAGAAAAAAAGGAGCAGTTGGGAGCTTCAGTCACCCCCAGCCTGTAAACAGCCTTCAGCCCCTAACCCAGACTGGCCTGGCACCCCAGTGGGGACCCCCACCCTGAAGGGTGTGTGACCAGCTGCAAACAGCCATCATCCCCTCACCCAGGCTGGCCAGGCACCCCAGTGGGGACCCCCACCCTGAAGGATGTGTGAACAGCTGCAAACAGCCATCATCCCCTCACCCAGGCTGGCCAGGCACCCCAGTGGGGACCCCCACCCTGATCCAGGACACCCTTCAGGGGAAACCAGCTGGCCCTCACCCGTGCACCAGGCCTCTATCCTATATAGTAAAAGGGTAATATGCTTCCCAGCACTGAGATCAGCAGAGCTGAGAGGCCTCCCGGCACCAGGATCAGTGTGACAGGGGTCAGTGCCCAAACCCCCTGATCGCCCTGCAGCTCTGTGTGTGACAGCGGGTGGAGCCACAAACTCCCTATCCGCCCTGCTCTGTTCCTGACAGGGGAAGGTGCCCTAACCCCCTGATCAGCCCTGCTCTGTGCCTGATAGGGGGGAGCTCCCCAACCCCCTGATCGCCCTGCGGCTCTGTGTGTGACAGGGTGCGGTGCCCCAACCCCCTGATCAGCCCTGCTCTGTGTGTGACAGGCTATGGTGCCCCAACCCCCCCTCCACGGGCCCTGCTCTGTGTGTGATGGGGTAGAGCCATAACCTCCTCATCAGCCCTGCCCTGAGTGTGACAGGGTGCGGCGCCCCAACCCCTGATCGGTCCTGCTCTGTGGGTGATAGAGGGCGGCGCCCCAACCCCCTGATCCACCCTGCTCTGTGCGTGACAGGGGTGAGCTCCCCAACCCCCTGATGGGCCCTGCTCTGTGCGTGACAGGGGGCAGCGCCTCAACCCCCTGATTGGCCCTGCTCTGTGCGTGACAGGGGGTGGCGCCACAACCTCCCCATTGACCTTGCCTTGAGTGTGACATGGGGCGGTGCCCCAACCCCCCAATCGGCCCTACCCTGAGCGTGACTGAGGGTGGCATCGCAACCTCCTGATCCGCCCTGCTCTGTGCATGACAGGGGGCCCCAACTCCCCAATCGGCTCTGCTATGAGCCCGACCAGGGGCTGCACCTAGGGATTGGGCCTGCCCTCTGCCACCCGGGAGCAGGCCTAAGCCAGTAGGTTGTTATCTACCGAGGGGTCCCAGATTGTGAGAGGGCACAGGCCAGGCTGAGGGACTCCCCCCTCCCCCCGAGTGCACAAATTTTTGTGCACCGGGCCTCTAGTTATATATATATAAAGCCAGCGACCAGAATGCAGAATGACCTGAATTACCAAAACAACTGGAATGGCCAGTCACTATGGTGCCACTGAGGCAGGCCAACCAGTCTGATCAGGGGCGGGGCTTGATGGCCAATCTCCTAAGGCCCCTCCCCCCACTGACCTGGTCCCGATTGGCCCCCATCAGGGTGGGCAGGACAGACCCCATCCATGCACGAATTCATGCACTGGGCCTCTAGTCCTAATATAAAACTACAGGAGAGGATTGTCTTTAGTTGGTGGGTACACTGTGCAATGTACAGATCTTCTGACATGGAAACCCACACCTGAAACCTTTTTGTTCATGTTGACCAATGTCACCCCAATCAATTTAATAAATGAAAAAATTAAATAAAAAAGAAGCCCCTTAATGCAGCAGTTGCCAACCTTTCAGACCTCACAGACCTCCAGTGGTCTGCAGACCACTGATTGGTGACTGCTGCATGTATCTGCTAAGCATAGGGATCTGCGGGTTTCCTCTCCCTCTGGTCATTCTACTTCATGAAGACGTCTTCACACATTAAGGCAAGTCTAGGCAATTAAAAAAAAATCATGACTATAAGAGTCTTTACATAGCAGAATTAAGAACAGATTGGCTGTTTATTCACCCTGAAAAAGATCCTCCAGGGAAAACTCAATGATCAGGAGTGATTCACATGCCAGGAGAAAATTCAGGGACAAACATATCACTCTTCAGAGGTATTCCAGGGCTAGATCTTGGATCCACAGTTCAGCAAACTTATTAAACAGAGAGAACTGTGAAAAACTTCAAAAGAGTCAATTACATTAAAATATAAAACATTTTAAACAGTAGAAGAAACTTTTTTTTTTAAGTATATTTTATTGATATTTTACAGAGAGGAAGGGAGAGAGATAGAGAGTTAGAAACATCAATCAGCTGCCTCCTGCACATCTCCCACTGGGGATGTGCCCGCAAGCAACCCAGGTACATGCCCTTGACCGGAATCGAACCTGGGACCTTCCAGTCCCCAGGCCGACGCTCTATCCACTGAGCCAAACCGGGAAACTTTTTTTGAGTTTGTTTTTAAGAAGTGTCAAGGAAGAGGTAGATTACAACCTTCAAATATTTATTAGGATTAATATGCAGACTATAAGAACATGTAATTGTTTATTTTTATCAAGGAAAATGAAAAGGAAGACATAGATATAATATACATTACTACTAACTTATTATGTGTCTTAAAAATTTTCCTTAGAGTTGTTAGAATAGGCAGTTAGATATTAACAAGGAAAGAGAGAGAAAGACATCTGGCTAAGCAGGTAAATATCTTTGTGGTCACCCAAGGGAGTAACTGACATCTTTCCACTAGTTCAACAGGCTTGGGGGGAAAACACAGGCATCTTGAGACCCGAAAAATTCCTCTTATTAGCGCATGTGCAGACTTACATGTATCACCTCAAGTGACCTCTCTTCAAATTGTGCCTGATTGTAATAAATTAGCACTGCAGTTTTGTGAGCAAACCTAGAGAATTATGGGTAAGAGCTAAAATTGCAGAATACCACCCAAAGAAAATCAGAGAATAGCATTGTTTAGTTTAAAAATAAGCCCACTCTTTTCGGGGTGGATAGTTAACAAACAAACAAACAAACAAACATGTAAAAATACCTCTCTTTTCCCAGCCCAGAGACTGTAAGAAAACTCACACAAAAAATCTGGGGCAGTTGTTCTCCAGTCTGCCTGCTCTTTCTCTCCCTTCAAGAGTGTACTTTCACTTTAATAAATCTTGCCACTGCCTCTTGAACTCCTGTGTGCGTGTGTCCCTGAATTCTTTCCTGCGACACCATAAAGAATCTCTGTCTGATGTTACAGTGAAGATTTTTAAACATTTATAAGTGATTTACTTTTTAAAGTGATAGCATGTCTCATTGAAAAATATTTGTGAATCATATACATTTTATTCTTCCAGATATGGATAAAATTCTCCCCAAAACATAGGATTGAGTCTACTATATCACTATTAATCCTTTCTACAATGATAATTTTAATCCTCCATTAATTAACTACCCTAAATTAGCTAAATATGTCATTGTTTTTTTTCTTTTACTTACTTAAATATGAATGGCATATTGCTGCAGTATATGTTTTTTGTAAGACATCTTTTTTTTTAAATAAAGCACTAAGGTATTCATAGTAAAATAACTCAATAGGGTGCAAGAAACTGAGTAATATTAAAATGGATTACTAGAATTTCTATTTTCAATTCTATTTTTACTTATTTTTTATTTTTTTAAGGCTAGCTTTTGGTATAATATATTGGAAAGAAATAGTTATTAATGAATGGACTTAAAATACCAGTCATAAGAATTAAAGTCAATTTTTATTTTATTTTATTTTTTTGTGTGTGTCGCTTGAATGAATTTTATTATTTCTTCAAGGTTCTTCACATACATACTGCCGGGGTCCAGCCCCAGCGGGTCCAGGGGTCCCCAAAGGTGTGGACGGAGTCGGCGAGGAAGGAATGACACGGAGACAGCGTTCAGTTGATCAGCAGCCTAGCCAGGATCTCCAGCCAAGTTCTGGTCTCGATCTCCAGAGAGGTTCTGCTTCGGATCTCCAGCCAGGTTCTGTAGCCATGTTCCCTCGCTAGGCTCTCCAGCCAGGCTCCGTCCAGGCTCTCCAGCCAGGCTCAATCATCAGGTTCTAATCAGGTTCTCTTGCCATGTTCTATAGTCAGGTTCAGTCCAGGATCTTTTGCCATGTTCTCTCCAGTGAAGTTCTTCTGTCTCCAGGCTCCGTGTAGGTTCTGTCTTCTGAATTCTCTTCTAAGCTCTGTCCAATTTTTATTTTAAAATGAGCCACTCTTGGTCCCTAATTTCATAGTAGTGCTGAAATAACATATTTGGAGGAACCTTTCAGGAAAGTGTGCTAGATGGCATTGTGGGGAAAGAAAGAAACACACCTACGCAGACACCTTTTAGTGTTAGTGTTATCGACTTTCATGTTAACTGAGCCCTTTGAGAGCTCTACTCCAAAACCATACATCAAGGAAGGGTATACAAATCATCTAGATTCTTAGTAAATGAAAGAAAATGTGATATGATTTAACAGATCAGGGTAGAGATGTGTAAGCAGGATTCCTATGATTAATTATCCAAAGTAAACTTGGTTATTTAAGAGCTATTGGACTATAAAGAAGCTGATTTTTCCCCCAGCGACATGAATTAGTTTTACATGCTGTCATAAATATTGACAGCATTATGTTAGTCATGCATTTAGATTTCTCTTTCTTACTGAGATGCCTATAGAAAGAAGGATTATATAAATATATTTCGGATGAATGCACCCAGAGTTTGAAATGATGGGACCAGTGACTCTATGACTATTAAGTTGTTTTCATGCTGTTAAATATTTTGCCAAACAGTAGGGAACTGAGGTACAAGGGGCCTTTTAGCACCTCTTACTACAACTCTATTTTTCCCACTGTTTGTACAAAGATAAAGCTAATAGTTTTTATTCTTTTACCATGTTTTGTAAAGAATAAGACTAATAGATCAAAATGTTAGATGCATTTTTAAAAAGAATTCTAGTTAAAGTCTAAAGCTAAAGGCAACAGGTATAAAATACCAACTGATTGCAAATATCCATGTAGCATTTACTAAAGGTAGTAAAACTGATAGCAAAACGTGCATTCCAAAGGAGTTAGGTGATAGAAGTCTAGAAAAGGAATAGTGTTTTTTTTCACTTAAATTTTTAGAGTTGGGGATTTCTTGCAAGAGCATGAGTCTGATATTTCATCCTATTAGGACTTTGTCTACACTGTGGCATTGCAGCAATTGTAATATCTTGTAACTGACAATACTTAGAACAGATTGGTGTGAGCTAGGTAGGGATTGCCCTACATGTGGACATAGGGACTATGCCTGCTTTCCTTTGCCAGAAGGTCTGAAGGCAGGAATTTGGTCAGAGTAGCCAAGAAATGTTATAGAGAGATAACAGTCATGTTCTCAATTGCTTAGTCAAGAGCACAAGAGCTCTTGGGGAGCAATCGGAGATGAATAGCTCACTCTTTTGACTTTGCTCAGGTTACTTTTTAAGGAATTATGTACTTTCACTGTCAGCATGTGGGAACAATATTAGGCAGAAAAGAGCAGCGTCATTAATATTTTTGAGTCTACTAAATAATAAACTAAAAAAGATAAGTATATGTCCAGTTCTATTGGAGATAATCTTGGTTTACAACAATATTCCAACATCTTGTCCCCTTACCATCCTTTTTCTCTCACAAAAGTAAACTGATTTGGAGTTTATGTGCCTGAATGATTCATATAAAGGAAGGAAACAAAACATTTAAACCAGTTGACAAAAATTATGCACCAAAAATTAGTTTAATGATTTTTTAAACTTTGTTTTGTTGGTGCTCTTTTATTTTATTATTCTTTTATCCTCACCCTAGGATATGTTTTTATTAATTTGAGAGAGAGAGAGAAACATTAATTGGTTTCCTCCTGTACCAGCCACAACTGGGGATGGAACCAGTAACCTAGGTGTGTGCTCTGGCCAGGAATCAAAACTGAAACCTTTTGGTGCACAGGATGATGCTCCAACCAACTGAGCCACCTGACCAGGGCTGTTGGCACTCTTACATTTTCATCACAAAAATCAATTAATCTTTTGAAAGTCAGATATGGATTTGTTTCTTCTGTGTAATTAATCTCCCCAGCACAGTGTGGACGTTCCCGAGTGTAGAAGCTATGTCGACGCCTCTTTAGCATCTTTCCACAACATATTTACATTTTCTAAATATATATTGCATGAATGACAGGAACAAAGAGTGAGGCCAAATTCTGTTGGAAATTTAGGAGTAAACCTGAGAAAATATCAGTCTCAGTTTCAGAAGCATTGTTTATGGTTTTATATCACATTGCATCATAATTAAATACACATAAGAGTCATGCTATTATTCTAGAAATATCTTTTTATAAAGCCACGTCTGAAAGTAGTATTTATTCCTCTTAAAACAGACTGTACTGACATAATTCACTTTTCACTTTAGCCTTTTTTTGTGGAAACATCTCTGTTTTAATAAAACTGAGATTTTGACCTGACCTGAGAGAAATGGTTTCTTAGGCTATATTTAACATAGTAAAATTTAAATAGAGAAGTAAAAAATAAGCAGGTGGATATAAGGCAATGGCAAATAATCATAACATGGGTGGTTTATAGATTTTCCTCCTTTGAAAATATGAGATTAAAAATGAGTTTAAAAAGAATATTTAAGGAGTGGCAAATATCACCATTTCAGTGTCTCTTACCCACTGGAATTATTAAACAGGATGGAAATACTAATTAAGATTTTACTGCCACCAAGCAATATTTACTGCAGTTATACTGGATGAGTTTTAAAGCAGCTCAATCTCATTTCCTTGTTAAGATCTTCATACAGAAACTCAGGCTTCTTGGATTTAATCAGACTTCACTCCCTCCCCTCTCCCTCTCCCCAATAGAGAAGAAGCACATTTGGTACTCTACAACCTCAAGAGATTATTAATCTATAAAAATCTTCTTGCCCTCCCACCACCTCCCAGCCTATGACAATAATTATGATGCCTGCTGCAGAGTTGTGCTGCTGTTAGAAGTGGCAATAATAATGATGGAATTAAATACCCTTTCCTTATGTATAAATGCAACACTTATTTCCATGCTATTTGGATAGGATCCATTCTTTTGCAGCAGACATAGTTATGCATCATCCTTAAATATACTGTAAATCTTCTAATAATTAATTACTGTTAAAGCTCAGTTCCTTCAAAAATGAATTTATATGAATTATGAATCACCTGTAACTGAATTCATTTTTCCTTTCCTCAGCTCTAAAGTGAAAAAGAAAGGGAGCAGTTGTCAAATATATATTTTTTTAAATGTTTTTCTCTTTAAAATATTTTGGTTGTTTAGGTTGGCTTTGTTTTTTAATGTATTCATTCTTCAGAACCATCGTTTGACTGCCATTTCCAAAATGGCATACTTTATTGTGTTTATTTTTCAGGCATTGTTTTGTGTTTTACTTGTGAATTTCTTTTTGTTTTGAAATGAGTATAGTTTATTTAGAAAAAAATAACATTTAAAAAATTAAAATAAACAGATATAATACTACATATAGCTACCATTAAGTTTTTATAAAATATTCATCTAGAGCAGCGGTTCTCAACCTGTGGTTTGCGACCCCTTTGGGGGGGTCGAACAACCCTTTCACAGGGGTCGCCTAAGACCATCAGAAAACACATATATAATTACATATTGTCTTTGTGATTAATCACTATGCTTTAATTATGTTCAATTTGTAACAGTGAAATGGGGGGTCACCACAACATGACGAACTGCATTAAAGGGTCACGGCATTAGAAGGTTGAGAACCACTGATCTAGAGTATTCTTTACATATGTATCTATGGTAGCTATTGATATCAATATAGGTATATAGATATGTTCGTGGAATTGTACCATACATTGTATTTTTAACTTGACTTTTTTTTACTTCAAAAACATAGCAACTTGAAAGGTAGGTGCTACTTCACTGTTACTGAAGGACTTCAGACTCTTTCATTGAGTAGGTTATTTATGTAACCAAAATCATAATTCATACTATAGTTTTTATTTTTAGCCACTAAAAAGGGGAGTAAGCAATAACAAATAATATATTTTTGTATATTTTTTAAATCTGCACCAGAGGATATTTTTCCATTGCTTTTTAGAGAGAAAAGGAGGGGAGAAGAGGAGAGAGAGAAAGAGGGAGAGAGAGAGAGAGAGAGAGAGAGAGAGAGAGAGAGAGAGAGAGACGTGAGAGAGACACATCCATTGGTTGCCTCTCAAATGTACCCAACTGGGGCCAGGAATGAACCTGAAACCCAGGTTCCTCCCCTTGACTGGGAATAAAACCCAAGACCCTTTGGTGCACGGGCCAATGCTTTAACCACTGAGAATGGTGGCCAGGGCTGTACACTTTTTGACTTACATACTCTTAAATTTTTATTGCTATCTCTTCTCTCTTCCATGCTGTAGTCTTCTATATATTAGCTACAAGTTTCAACTTTCTACGGAAGCTTGGGTTCAAAAGGTTTAGTAGCTTGTCCAAAGTACCAAAACTAGAAAGCTATAGAACGAGACTTGCTGTTATCAACTTTCAAACTTAAAAGGTAGGTTCTGGCATTGTGGATAGGATTTAGAAAAGTTACAAAGTTCTGAGTGAAAATTTGAGGTACAAGCATAAGGTGGTCCAAGAAAAAATGCATATGTTAGGAAAGTTGCTACAAATTCACCAAGAAACTGTAACTTTGCTTCTCTAGCGCTCGATTTTATAATGGAGGCAATGTCCTGTAAGTAGTAACTATGCAGCTTAGTTTTAAGTGTATTTAGAATATGTGATAAACTTAAAAACTATAAGGTTCATTTATTGTTATCTATTCAATTTATCTTTCACTTTACTTTAACAAATCAGGAAATTAAGACAAAAGGTTTAAATGATGTTCCCAAAGTTTGCCAGATAATTTATGTACAGGCATAGCTACGATGGAATTTCTATGACAATACTTGACATGTATATTTAAAAATCACAAAAGGGAGAAAAATTAAAAGGAAGGAAAAAACAATTGGTTTGCTCTGTATCCTATATTTGTCACGGCAACTTGAAGTTAAGTGCTGAATAACTTAGTTGTCATTAGAATATGAAAATATGTCTCAGTTGTATTTTCAATTTCTTCACTCACATAAATACACGTACACACAAATGGAGTCTAGAATTCTAGAAAGTATGGAAAGGGCAAAGTGTGGTTATATGTGGGGACACTGTTTCATAACAACAGTTACTAGAATACTTAATTTGTTTATTAGCTTTTTAAAAAAAATTCTTTATTGTTGACAGTTTTACATATGTCTCATTTACCACCATTGACCTTTCCCTGCCCTGTCCGGGCCCCCAGCACTATTTATTAGCTTTTTTGACACAGAATGATAGCCCTTTATCTGAAAAATATTTCACTCTCTGCTTGCTTATTCCCAAATATTAAATGTGTTGAATTGTGTTAACTATGTCAGTGTGAGAGCCAATTAAATTTTAAGCATTCCTTAACCTCAATTGAAATTTCAAACACTTTTTCACCAGCATTTTATAATATAGTCATACAGAAGAAAAACTTGACCCCTATTGCAGGATTTAGCAGGAAGTGGTCAGGTGCTTCTAATCAAAGACAATCATAATAGCAGAACAGTAGTTTTTAATTTTTAGCATTTCAATATACATGTTAAATCATTGCAGGTGCCAGATTAACAACAAAACTCTTGCAACTAAAAAGTATCCAGGTATTTGCATTGGAAGCCAGGAAGAGATGTCAATGAAGAGAGACAGCATTCCAGGCTTCATCCAGGTGCCGAGGTAAAGCCCAGGGCACAGTGGGCAGCGAGCTTTACAGAGGAGAGGACACCTGCAGCCCAGCGGCCTCAGGCAAGGCTGAAGGGAGTGCCCAGGGAGCTGGCCTGTGCCTGGAGTGGCCTCCTTGGCCCTGCAGGAAGGCCCTTATGTTCCCCCAGTAGACTACCCCGGAGGATGAACACAGTTTTGCTTAGGGGCTTGCCTTACTCAACATAAAGAATGCAGTCCCCGAGGAAGAGAATTTAGCCTAGTTTCCTCAGAGGGAGACTTTCTAGTGATAAATGGAAGAACATTTGGCTTTTAAGCAACTACTTCTAAAACAGGGTCAGACAGAAGGATCAAGTTTCATCAAATGAGTAAGAAATATTCAGAAAGGAACTTCCTGAAATAGTGAATATAACTGAAGCTAAAGCCCAGAAAGTTAGTTTAAAGTTCAGATACAAAAGGAGATCTAAAATAGAGACTGCCGAGTATTACTCACATAGACTGTTTAATACAAAATGACTATCAGTATTTCCAGGGTCTCAAAGCAAGCCTGGGTTGTCTCTGTGCATCCTCCTGTGTTTATCGGGAACCAATTCATCGCCCAAGTAATTTTTTTTAAATTCTAAATACTTACCCTAGGTATTAACCTTAAAAAGTAATCATAAAATTGTAGGTGTAGATGTTAAAGACAATATAAAATTAATAGTTACTTTTACTAAATTATCATGGAATTTTTGATACATTCATAGCTATATAACTTCCTAAGGTACTTAATTGCATAATGATATATATATATATATATATATATATATATATATATATATATATATCCCTAATATGCAAATAGATCGAACAATGAAACAACCGAAAAACCGGTTGCTATGATGTGCGCTTACCACCAGAGGACGCGCATAGAACATGGTGGGAGTGGACCACTGCAGGATGTTGGAGCAAGTGTGCGGCGGTGCCTGACCAAGGTGGGGCGCCGGTTGCTGTCATCGGGGTGAGCCTCTGATGGTTACTGAAAATTCTTTGTTTCCACATGCTGCAGTCCCGCCCTGTGCTCACACCTGCTGCTGGCACCAGTTCCACTTGCAGCCACTGCTGGTGCTGGCCCCAATTGCTCAGCACATCAGTGGGTGCGCGGTGGCTGTCGGCCCCAATCGCCCCTCAGGGCTTCTCTAAGTCCCCCTGCTTCTGAGGGGCGATTGGGGGAGCAGCTGATGCTTGCACCTGCTGACAGTACCAGCCCTGCTTGCACCCACTGCTGGTGCCAGTCCCAATCACTCGATGCTGTCAGTGGGTGAGAGCGGCGGCAGTGGAGCAGGGCTGTGAGCAGGCAGGAGACTGGGGACTATGGTGTGAGGGGCTGGGAAGAGGGGGGAGGATGGGCCAAGACCCACCCCTGTGCTCACTACAGTCAGTGGCCCACAGTTCCTTTCAAGGTGCACAAATTTGTGCACTGGGTCTTTAGTCTTATATAAAATTAGAATAAAGATAATGTACTACATAAAGGCATAGGATGGTCAAAATGACCAGTTCATCTATTGAAGTATGTCCAAGTCTGAAGTTACAGTATCTATAAAATTGTTCCAACTTATATACTCTTAATTTAACATAATTTTGTTTGACATATAGACAACCATACAGAAACCAATGGTAAGTGAGGAAAGTAGAACATGATTGTCAAACTATGTCTTAGTCCCTACAAAGCCTTTTGTATTGAGGCAGGGGACATGGAGAGACAGATCATGGACTTGAGAGTAGTAGACAAAAAGCAGGTCAGAGACAAAAGTAAGCTTAAATTTTATATCCAAGCCTTCATTTTACGTAGAAGTGACACATAGGGTTCAGGGTGCAGATTCTTCTGTGGGTCCTTGTCCTATGAAGTTGAAGAACAAGTTTTTCCTATTTTGGGACCCATTTATTAAAATTGGAAGCTCTCCCTGGGGAGGAGTCCCCAAATCAGAAAAACCTGCTCTCTCTAATGGGAAAAAATTTTTTAAAAAATGCATCTCGTGTCCCATTGTCTCCAGTTTATATATGTTGCAGTTCTTTATCTGAACATGACCCTTCCTTAATCTAGGACCCCTGTGCTTCCCTCATTGGTCACTCTGCCACGTAGTATCAGTTTCAAAGGTCAAAGCCCATGTGGTGCCCCTCTTTCTCGTTCCCTTATCTTGCAACATTCCTTTATCCTCTGTGAAAACATATTTCCCTCTTCCCAGTATCTTGTGACTTTTCTCTATCCTCTGTAAAAGTAAGATAGGCATTTTGGTGGCTCCAGGTCCTCATCTATGCATTCCTCTCCAGTGGACCGCCTTTCCCTGATATTGCCTGTCATGTCTCTAAAATTCATTTCAGAGGGAAGTGGATACTCAGAAAGAATAGATGCTTTGTCCAATGTTATACCACAAAGTGCCAGCTTTAGGATAGTCCCTGATATCACAGTGGCTTTTCCCTTCTGTTATGGATTAAATTGGGCTTTACCAAAAGATACATTGATTTCCAAACTCCCAGGATCTCAGAGTATGCCTTATTTAGAAATAGCATCTTTGCTGATGTAGTCAATTGAGATGAAGTCATGCTGGAGTAGTGCGGGCTCTAATCCAATATGACTGTTTTCCTTGTAAGAAGAGAAGAGACTCTAAAACAAAGATACAGGATGGAAGAATTCCCTGGGACAACAAAGGCAGACTGAAGGGTTGCAGCTGCAAGCCAAGCAGCATTACAGATTGCCAGCCACACACAGAAGCTAAGGAAGGCAAGGAGGAATCCTCCCCTGCAGGTTTCAGAGGGAGCATGACCATAGAGACAACCTTGAATTTGGACTACTGGCCTCCAAATCTGTGAGACAAAAAAAAAATCTGTTTTTTTTAAATTTTATTTTACTGTAGAGAGAGTGAGAGAGAGGGAGAGAGAGAGGAGAGAGAGAGAGAGAGAGAGAGAGAGAGAGAGAGAGAGAGAGAGAAGAGAGAGAGAGAAAGAGGTAGAGAAAGATAGAGGGAGAGAAGCATCAATCAGCTGCCTCCTGCATGCCTTCCACCTGAGATAGAGTATGAAACTCAGACCAAGAATCAAAACAGCAACTCCTCCATACAGTTGGACAACACCCAACCAACCGAGACACACCTGCCAGGGCAACATTTCTGTTGTTTTTAAGCCACATATTTTGTGGTGCTTTGTTATGGCTGCTCTTGCAAACTAATACCTTTGCATTCTAAATATCCATCTCTAAGTTAAAAGATGATGAAAAGTTTGCAAATAATTCAACACTATTTAATCTTATTTAGCATGTGCTTTTAGAATATAAATTAGACATGTGAATGTAACAGTAATATTAAAACCCTTCTGAAACCCATATAATTTAATAACCAATGTCACACCAATAAACTCAATTTAAAAAGATCCCTTGATAACCCTGAGATCTATAAATTAAATTAATGTGGGATATTAAATTGGGATAAAACATATTTACAGTTTCAAGACAATTTAGAAAATTAAAATACTAAAATGTACCTTTACATACTTTAAAATATTATTTCTTAATTCACACCATTGGCTATTTTTTATTTTTACTTAATCCTTATCCATCCTTATATATGAGTAATTGTATATCCTATCTAATAAAAGGGTAATATGCAAATTAACCATCACTCTGTCACAAAGATGGAGGTGCCCATAGCCACAAGATGACAGCCTCCAGTCCTCTCAGTCCCGCTGGAGTCCCCCAGTCCCAGGGGCAGCTGCTGAGAGCAGACAGTGTGAGCAGGCTGGTGGAATTCTTGCTTCATCACCCTGCCCAGCTCAGGCCAGCCCCCAGAGCTGGAGCGGACACGGATGGGGACAGGGGGACCAGCCCACAGCCTCCGTGCCCGAGCACAGGCCCGGAGAGGATATGGCAGGCCCGCCTCCCGCAAAAGCAGTGCAGGTCCCTCTGGCTCCTGCAGAAGAGATGCGGCTCCCTCCTGCCTCCTGTGGAATCGGCAAGGCTCCCTCCAGACTCTCATGGGTGCTGTAGCTTGCTTCCACCTCCTGCAGAATGAACGCAGGCCTGCCTGCTGTGGAAGCAGCACAGCTCCCCGCGGCATGCTGTGGTTCCTGCTGGCTCCCGCAGAAGTGGTGGGCAGCTTACTGTGCGCGATATCGCGTGATGGGCTACTAGTTGAGGGATATGAGAGAAGGATTAGATTGCATGTTTGTTTGAGCACTGGACAACTGTAGCAGGTTCCATTGCATCAGAGTGATATTAGATTTCTGTGTGTATTAGGATGCAGTTCTTGCCCAAAGACACTAAAGTTTCTTGAGAAAAATGTATCACTTTCTATTTTATGAAAAGAAAGTAATAACAGTTCACAAGAGCAGGGATTTTTTAAATTTAAATTTTATATTTCAATTACATTTATTTACATTCACTATTATTCTGTATTGTTTTCAGGTGTATAACATAGTGGTTAATCATATATTATACAAAGTATCCCCCCCCGATATATTCAGCACTCAGCTGGCATCATTAATAGTTATTATAATATTATGGACTATATACCTTATGATGTACTTTAAATCTCTGTGACAATTTTGTAACTATTAATTTGAACTTCTTAATTCCTATACTTGTTCTACCTGGTGCCCTAAAACTCCCTCCCATGGCAACCATCAGTCTGTTCTCTGTATCTATGAGTCTGTTTCTGTTTGGTTTGTTCATTCATTTATTCTTTAGATTCCACATGTGAATAAAATCATATGGCATTTGTCTTTTTATGACTGACTTATTTAACTCAGCAAAATAACCTCCAAGTTCATCGATGTTGTTGTAAATAGTAAGACTTTATTCCTTTAGATGGCGGAGTAATATTCCATTGTATATATGTAGCACAACATTTTTAGCTACTCATTTATTGATGGGTACGTGGGGTGCTTCCGCATCTTGAGTTTCGTAAATAATGTAATAAAAACAGAGAGGCATATATTCTTTCTAATTAGTGTTTTAGGTTTCTTCAGACACATACCCAGTAGTGGAATTGCTGGGCATAAGGCAGTTCCTTTTTTAATACTGTTTTCCACAGTGGCTACACCAATCTGCATTCCCACCAGCAGAGCAGAGGGTTCCTTTTTCTTCACATCTTTACCAACTCATGTTATTTAATTATTGATGATAGCCATTTCAGAGCAGGCGGACCTGGATAGAAAACACAGATGAAGGGGAGTGTAAAAAAGTAAATTGAAAGTCTTTTGTTTACAACATCTAATCTCTTCCATGAGCCATTGTTTACTTATATTCTTGGATTTAGACAAATTAAAGATTTCCCGTTTTGATCCTCCACAGATCCAGCAGTCTGGGGGAAAGGAGAAAAAAAAAAAGAAGAAGAAAAGGAGAATGAAATTATGATAGCTCTAATTTACAAAGTTTCAAGAGGGGGGAAGAAAAAGATTTAACACAACATCATTAACTCTGAGCTACATAATAAAGAGAGATACACCTTTTTAAAAATTGCAAATCCCTATTACAACATATTATGTTTGGATTCTATCTTCTTTGGAAAGTGATCAGATATGACTTTGTGATAATGTTGGTGAATTAAACTGTGCTCATCTCCTGAATGTTAACTCTGGTTATTTTAGATCTTTTTCATTACTAGAGGCCTGATGCATGAAATTTGTGCAAGGGTAGGCATTCCTTCTGGCACCCGGGACCTGGGCTTCCCTCACAGCCTCAGCTTCACCCAGAAGGTTATCCAGAAGGACATCTGGTCTAATTAGCATATTATGTTTTTATAGATGATTAAAGTTTATACAAAATACACCCTATAAAAACTTAAGAATCTCTGATTTATTTTGATTTATGTAAGATATGGTTACCTTGAGTTAATTCAGAAAGTGTATTAAAAAAACACAGTAGGTTATAAATAACATATAAATTATGTATTTGAAAAAGAGAGATACTTTCTGTTAGATTTTAAAATGTTTTAAAATAATTTATTAAAAAAAGATTTAGTGGAACTAAATAAGTGTGAATGTCTTTGGTCTCCAACTTGAATTCTGAAAGCACACCAAATACTGTCTAAGAGCAACGACTTTAACATTAAGCAGATTGGCTCTATCACTCAGTAAATTACCATGAACAAACTCGGTCATTTGTATAGAAATGACCAAGTTTGTTTGTATAGAAAAAGACATGCAGGTTATGATGATTTTTTTTTTCAGGGTGTAAGGTTAGCAGCACATTCATTCAGGGCTCTAGGGGACAGTCCGATGTCATTCCCCTCCATCACCACCAGTAGCATGAGGACGGATCCTGGGCCACTGAGGCACTGTGGTCCCTGGCTCCTGGGCCCATGCCCTCCTCGGCCTGCGGGGAGGCAGTCTGTGTCAGAGGTAGAGATGGCACCTCCAGAGGGTACCTGAGCTGGGCAGAGGCCTGGGCCGGGAGCAGGAAGAGCAGGGAGTGAGGTTGAATGTCCATGAGTCCAGCTGGAGCTTTACTTGCTGCCCGCCATGATCTTGAGGTACTGCAGGGCATGGTGAGCAGCCTCGCCAAATACTGTCTAAGAGCAACGACTTTAACATTAAGCAGATTGGCGCTATCATTCAGTAAATGACCATGAGCAAACTTTCTCAGACTCAGTGTGTATACACACACACACACACACACACACACACACACACACACACACACACACACATACTTAATTTGCTGCATAGAGTGTTTTGGGGAAAATGAGATAATAGATATAAAATGTTTTTGAGTACAAAATCTATGTCAGTTTAAGTCCTTAAAATTGCTTGTAGCTATTATACAAGAGTGGGCAAAAGTTATGCTACAGTTGTTTGTATAGAAAAAGACATGCAGGTTATGATGATTATA
This sequence comes from Myotis daubentonii, assembly GCF_963259705.1. Lineage (NCBI taxonomy): Eukaryota > Metazoa > Chordata > Mammalia > Chiroptera > Vespertilionidae > Myotis > Myotis daubentonii. The sequence continues at coordinate 145,505,363 of NC_081841.1, read as the reverse complement.
ATAGCTTTATTAACTCAAAAGAATGTCAGAATGCAACTGGTGACCTATTTTTGCCCACCCCTGTATTATTATGTGAAAGTGTGCAATACACACAAAGCATCAAATCAGTAAGCCCTCTAACACTGGGGGAATGATACTAACTCACTCTGATTCTCCTGTTCCCTTTACAAAAATATTCAAATGAACAATCATTACATAGCATATAGTTGGAGTAGCAGCAGGCATTTTTTAAAAAAATATTTGACATATGTTTACTCTCTGAATCCTTATAGCATCCTATGTAATAGCCATTATCACTATTCCCATTTCATTAATGGAAACTAAGTCACAGAGAGATTTGGTCTAAAGATGCACAACAGAGCTGAAAGTCACTGCTAAGGAGTCTGGCATCAGAGTTGTGGTCACAATCTTAAACCACACTACTGTCATTTAAATGCGCATCATTCTGTGCATTGCTCCAGAATGTACGTTTCTGTCTATTCATTTAAGGTAGGGTTAATATGAAGTTTAATTCCATACTTAGACATTCGTCTCTCTTACTAGCTAATGTGCTTGTGTCTTGATGGCATTTGACCAATGTAAATCAGATAGTTTGACCTTTAATCATTGCAAAGAAAATGTTTGTCCACAAATCTGACCTTTAGCGTATACTCCAAAAGCACTTTTATTTCCGGGAAAAGAGCTGAAAAAAAAAGACAACTGAGTATGGCAGGGTGCTTATATAAGGAAGCCTTTACAGTTTAAATGCCTATGCCTCTAACAAAGCAAGAAGCCAGAGATTATAATTCACAAAAGAAAGTTGTTTGGCCCTACCCGGTTTGACTCAGTGGACTGAGTGTCAGCCTGTGGACTGAGGGGTCGCGGGGTTCAATTCTGGTCAAGGGCATGTACCTTGGTTGTGGGCACATCTCCAGTAGGGGGTGTGCAGGAGGCAGCTGATCAATGTTTCTCTCTCATCAATGTTTCTAACTCTCTATCCCTCTTTGTTCGTCTCTGTAAGAAATCAATAAAATATATATTTTTAAAAAAAGTTGTTTGGCAACTGGGATTCATAATAAAACTCAGGGTCAGACCACAGGCTCACATAGAAAAAAAATATATTATATATATATATATATGACTTTTTTTTTACCATATCATTTCCTGCATAGAGAGCTTCCCTGAGAGATTTATGCAGAGTCATAGCTGTAGCAGGAAGAAAAGGGTGCTCTGTCCTTAGAATCAAAGCCAATGAAAAAAAATGAAGAATAGAATAGCCACAATAAGCTCTATCTCCTTTATGAAAAGGAAGTAAAAGTGTTTTTGATGCTCCCATTAAATGCAGTAAACTGTTAGGAAAATCATTATACTGAAACCATTTCACCAGGCTTAAAGGAATAATACTATTCTCAATTTCATTAAAACTTCAGAAGGTGTAAATGCATTCACAATTTTCAACTTTACATTAAAATTTTTCAAACAAGCCCAGCATTGTTAGGAGTCTTTGATCTGGTGTGTTTTAGTACAGTCATTCAAAATACATTTAATTTTCTTTAAAACAAAAAACAAACAAACAAACAAAATAACTTGAACTTGATCAGAATATTGACAGAAAAATAGTTGTTTCACTATATGTTTTTAAATATATTTTATTGATTGTTATACAGAGAGGAAAGGAGAGGGATAGAGAGTTAGAAACATCAATCAGCTGCCTCCTGCACACCTCCTACTGGGGATGTGCCTGCAACCAAGATACATGCCCTTGACTAGAATCAAACCTGGGACCTTTCAGTCCGCAGGCCAACACACTATCCACTGAGCAAACTGATTAGGGCAGTTTCACTATATTTTTAAGTGGAATGGATGTCCATTGAAAACATTTAATTATCATTTAACAATATGAAAAAATAGTATTAGCTGAATTCTTGTCACCTATTAGTAACCCTATTAATATATTTACATACTATACATTGTTATTGTCATTATAAAATCTTCTTATATATAGTTAAATATTTTACAATCCTATCTAATAAAAGAGAAAAATGGTAATTGGCGTACGACGATACCTTTTTCATTGGCTAATCAGGGCTATATGCAAATTAACTGCCAACTAAGATTGGCAGTTAACTGCAACAAGATGGCGGTTAATTTGCATATGTAGGCATAATGCAGGGAGGCGAAAGGGAAAGCAGGAAGAAGCCCCCTGCCACTGACAGTGATCAGAAACCCAGGGGGGAGCTAAGAGCTGGGGGGCAGGGCAAAGGCGGCCCTGGGGCCGCCTTTGCCCTGCCCCCCAGCCATGATTGGAGAATCAGGTGCCTTTTCCACCCTGGTCAGTTATAGCAGGAAGTAGGGTGGAGCCAGTGATGGGAGCTGGGCACTGTCGAAGCTGGCAGTCCCAGGAGCTAGGGGCCCCTTGCCTGGGCCTAAAGCGGAGCCCACGATCGCTGGGCCGCTGCAGCTGCGGGTCCCCGCTGCCCGGGCCGGACGCCTCAGCCAGAGGCATTAGGCCTGGGCAGGGGCGGAGCCTGCAACCACGGGGAGCTGGGGGTCCCCTGCCCAGGCCTGACACCTCTGCCAGAGGCCTCAGGCCTGGTCAAGGGGCCGATCCGGTGATTGGTGATCGGAGGGTGATGAGGGTCAACTCCTCTGGCCGAGGCCTCAGGCCTGGTCAAGGGGCCGATCCGGTGATTGGTGATCGGAGGGTGATGAGGGTCAACTCCTCTGGCTGAGGCCTCAGACCTGGGTGGGAGGCGGAGCCGGGGATTGGAGGGATATGATGGTCCCCTTGCCCAGGCCTGAAGCCTGGGTCAGAGGCGTCAGGCTTGGGCGGGGGGTGGAGCAAGCGATCAGAGGGAGATGGGGGTCCCCTGCCCAGGCATGATTCCTGGGCCAGAGGCCTCAGGCCTGGGCGGGGGCCAGAGCCAGTGATCAGGGGGAGATGGGAGTCCCTTGTCCAAGCCTGACACTTCTGTCAGAGGCGTCAGGCCTGGGCAAGGGGCCGATCCTGCGATTGGAGGGTGATGGGGGTCAACGCCTGAGGGCTCCCAGTATGTGACAGGGGGTAGGCTGGGCTGAGAGACACTCCACACACACACACACACACACACACACACACACACACACACAGTGCACGAATTTCGTGCACCGGGCCCCTAGTTAATAATAATAATAACAGTATGTCTATATCAGAATTTTTAAAAGCAATTTAATGTTGAAGAACCTTAAAGTTGTTTTACAAGTTTCCCCTATTATAAACAAGGGTAAGGATAATGTATTTATAAATATATCTTTTAAACCATTTTTTTCCTTATTGATTAAGGTATTACATATGTGTTCTTATCCCCCTATGACCCCCCACCACCCCGCTCAGGCCCTCACCCCCCTGGTGTCTGTGTCCATTGGTTAGGCTTATATGCATGCATACAAGTCCTTTGGTTGATCTCTCTTTTACCCCCACCATCCCCTACCTTCCCTCTGAGGTTTGATGGTCTGATCAATGCTTCTCTGTCTCTGGATTTTTGTTCATCAGTTTATATTGTTCATTATATTCAACAAATGAATGAGATCATGTGATATTTATCTTTCTCTGACTGGCTTATTTCACTTAACATAATGCTCTCTATTTCCATCCATGCTGTTGAAAATGGTAAGAATGTATTTTTTCACACTTTTCCAATTACTTCTGTTGGATACATGCTTATAAATGGAAATAGTATATTGGAGAACAATCATATTTTAAACTTTTTCATGTATATTTTCAAATTTCTTTCCAAAAAATGTATTAGTATATTTCCCCAATAATATATGAGACTATTCCTTTTCAAATATCCTCATAGGCAAGGGGAAGCTCAAATAGGCAAGGGAAAGCTCTCTTGCTCAGTTTTTATGTTCATTAAAAATAATTTTCTAGACTGGCCAGTGAAGCTCAGTGGTTGAGTATTGATCCATGAACCAGGAGGTCATGGTTTGATTCCAGTCAGGGCACATGCCCTGGTTGCAGACTTGATTCCTAGTAAGGGGCATGCTGCTGATTGATGATTCTCTCTCATAATTAATATTTCTATCTCTCCTTCTCCCTTCCTCTCTGAAATCAATAAAAGTATATTTTAAAAAATAATAATTTTCTATAAATAACCTGAACCTCTTGGCCAACTGTTACTCTATCCTAGAGAGAAGCAAGTTTGATGCTAACAGTCACTGGTCCATTTTTCTGCTTAATTTTTCCAGTTACATTTGACATACAATATCATATTAGTTTCAGGTGTACAACATCATGATTAGACATTTATATAACTTACAAAGTGATCACCCTGATAAATCTATTACCTGCCTGATAACATACATAGTTATTATAATATTTTATTTATCATTTATTTTATTTTATTTTATTTTTTTACAATATACAAAATAAATCTATTACCAGATTGTAGATACAAAATAATTACAATATTATTGACTATATTTCCTGTGCTCTATTTTACATCCCCGTGACTATTTTTTATAGCTGGCCATCTTTCTTGATAGGAAGAAGTTAATGTGGGGTCAAGGAGATACACTCCCCTTGATGGTTTGCACTGTCAATGGGTTAAACAAGAATTGCGGTTCCCAGAACCCTCTTGCCTGTATGAGTTCAGGTTACAGTTGTCTAACAAAGAATTTGCATGCGATTTGAAAACTAAAATGAGAAACCATTACTTGCTAAGACCTAAGAAGTTAGAGGGAATGACAGGGATCACAGAGGAGCTGAGAAGGTCCAGTTTGTTCTTACTCTCCTCTACTTCGTGCCCAGCTCTTTTTCCAAACTACTGACCCTGCTGACCAAGGGAGTCATCACACCCTTCACAAGATTAGTAACTACAGAGCCACAGAAGAAACTGCTTACCAGAGACTTTTTGCCAGCATTCTTAATAGCTCCACATTGTTGGATAGACAGTTGGTTTCTCAAATAAAATGGTTGGTGGCTTTACTGATAATACAACTCTCCCTTTTAGATATTCATCTACTCAGCTCTTTCTAATGATGAGGAGCAATTAATTCCTATATAAATACCTTTTCTGATAACTCATCTGATAAGTCTCTTTCTGATAACTGGACCAGTGAGAGAAAGTAACCTGGGTAAGTGTTGGTAGTCTACAAACTCAAATTTACCCTCCCATGAACTGTCTCAAGGACTAAACTGATAGAAGGATTTACCACGAAATTAGCAAGCCCATTTGGTTCTCATGCCACAGTATATCCACCAGCTAATTCTTTATCAGTAATAAAGGAAATATGTCTGTGATATTTCTGTGTGGACTTTTAAGTCTTGTCAATTTGTACAGAATTTAGGTGAGAAAATAGATGCTATCACCTGACCCCTTCTTTACTTTGAAAGGTACTATAATTCCTTCATTTTACTGATTTAATAAGAAAATTAAATGTCATGACTTATAGTTGCATTTTTTGAATATTAATGAGATTGGATATAATTTTCATTTGTTGATTCACTATTTGCAGTTTGACTTATTCATTTAGAATAAATAAATTAACACTTACTTAGTTCATGCATTGTAGCCAATGTTTGACTTACTTATTAATTTTCTTTAGATTTGGCAATAACCACACTAAATATTTCTAACTTGGTTTTATAAATGCATGTATTTTATGTCAATTATACAAAAAAATAGTAAAATAGTAGACAGAAAAAGTCTCTTTGTACTTTATAGGGTACCTTTAAGAAAAAAACAAGTCACAAATTAGAAAAGGATATTTTCAAATAATATATCTGGCAAAGAATTTATAGCCAGAATGTTTTATTAAAAATCTTATTATGCAATAATAAAAAGACAAATAACTAGTTTCACCAAAGAAAATATTTCAACAAAGATATAAGAATGATAAAAAAACAACAACACATGATATGATGCTTTACATTAGACATTGGGAAAAACAATTTAAACTAAAATAAGTTACTGTTCCTGCCCACTAGGGTGGGTGTACTCAAAAAGTCAGACAAGAGCAAGTCTTGGTGACAAGGTACGCAAATTAGAACCTCATACACTGCTGGTAGAGATGCTATATAATACTTTAGGGGGGAAAATTGGCAGTTTCTTATAAAGTTAAGAGAAATGAAAACACATGCCACAGAAGACATGTATGTGATGTTCATAGAAAGATTATTCTCAATAGTCAAAAAAGATAATAAAAATTTCCATCAACAGATGAAAACAAAATGGAGCATATTCATATAATTGAATCCTATTAATAAAAAAGTGTAGGTATTGACACATGCTACAACATAGAAGAATTTAAAGCATCATGACAAATGAAAAGAGCCACATTCCAGAAACCATGTATTATATAATGCCATTTATATGAAATGTCCACAACAAACAAACATATATAAAAACAGAAAGTAAATTAGTGGTTGTCTGGAGTTGGAGGTGAGACTTGTAACTGCATGATGAACCTTTTTTTGAGGTTATGAAAATGTTCTGAAATTGCTCTGTGTTAGTAGCTGTACAACTGTGTAAATTTACTAAAAGTCATTGAATGGCACACTTAAAATGAGTAAATTTTATGGTATGGAAATTATACCTCAATAAAACTATTAAAAATACATAGACCAAAAAATGTAGTTAGTATCAACCTTTTTGGGCTTTATGGCTCTAAATATGATTGAGTTTTATGAAATTGAGATTTATGAAATGGTTAGCTGATTTTCCCAAGAACACTAAAAAGGACAGTCTAGCAAATCAATCTTGCTAGCACGTAGGGTACTTCATTCCCAGAGAAAATGAAATTAAAATAGTAAATCTTTATAATGTGTTAAAATATTTAAATTTGTTTTTCATGTATCAAATAAAATGTAAAGCGTTATATTATTTTTAGTAAAACTCATGTATTAAAACTAGCACTGTCAATAAAGTATCAAGTTAAAACTTTCTTTGACTGAAACTTCCTTTTTGAATGGCAAAGTTTTGTAGCACATATTCTAAGTATTGAGTTTGTTCAGAAACTTCGAGAACATGTGTCTTTGGGGATATAAGCACCATTTACCTATCTAGCTTCAAATCATTCATGATAGAGATCCAAAGGGAGGACAAACAAGTCAGAGCAAGAAATCCAAGATGAAGAAACCAGCAGGGAGGATCAAAGTACTTTCTTTATATATTTATTTTTAACCAAGGACTGTCTTTGAAAAACGCAGAGGGCAGATTCAAAGAAATTTTCTTAGATTGTCTTAGAAAAACCATAGAACAATGATTAAAACCAACTGTCCCTTTAGAACTTGAATAAGAAAAGATAGAGAAATAAATTGAGAACAATAAAAAATAAATGCAGTTATAATACACACTCAGTATTTTAGTGTCTATGCTATACCGCTTTCTCAATTTTTTCTTCGTGTAGTTTTTACTGAATATGAGTTATTTATATACATGTTCCTCTGTTTCCTTATTCAGATTAGCCCTTATCTTTCATTCAAATAATAACAAATAAAATTTATACTGTGAATTCTTAAAGAACTTTTATGGGCATTAATGTAGACTGATCTTCATAACAATATGTGATATGAGTGGTTAGATATAATTTTCTACACAAGAAAAATGAAGAGTAGTAATTTAATTGGTAAACTACTGGGAATTTATAAAGTTGAAACTTAAAACCAAGTCTTAAGAGACAGGACTTAAAACCCAATAATTTTTTTTTGCTGTATTTTATTATTAGAATATTACTTTTACAGTCAATACCAACTGGTTAAACATGGCCTGAGAACAAATTTGACCATGATTTCCAATGAAATTAATTGAGGATTATTTTAGAAAATGAAGTAAATGTTTTAACAGGGACCTATGGATTAAAAAGTAGTACTGTAAAATAGCATAAATTTCTAACTGGGCAGATCATGGTGGAGAATCAAGCCCCACGCCTATAAATTCCTGTGAAAGGTTTTTAAGTCAACCTTGTCCATTATTCTTGTGCATCTAAATTAACAAATCTTTGAAAAGCAGAAACAGTATCCCTTAAAGGTATAACCACCCTCAAGAGAGCACATAATTTTCACGGTAGGTTGATGCATGCCTTACTTTCTCCCACCTTCATGTACTCTTCCTTTCGTTCCTTCTTCAATTTTAAATACATAAGAAACTGTAAAGTTGTTATCCTTCAAAGCATTTGAGTGCTTGCATCTTGGCAATTGCCATTAGTTTTGGCTCAAATAAACTTTTACAGAAATTCTCTACAGGTTTGAATGATTTTTTTTTATGTCAACAAACCTCAATTGTGTCAAGATCTACCACGGAGTGAGAATTGGAGGCATCAGGTATTTTATCTAAAAAAAATTCTTATTTCTCCATTTTTTAATACATTAAAGAAAAATATATATTTAATAAATGTTTAAACTTCTGGTACCTTCACAGTTCTACACATTAATACTTAAGTTTCACATTTTTATATATTAAATTTTGTTTTTAATTTTAAAACAAAGAACAAAAATTATTTCATTTTTGAAAAAGAAATACAATCATTACATATTAATTATACACAAAATCTCTCTTTAGCCCAAACCCCACTGCCAAAGCAAAACATACCAATACATTGTCTGAAAAAATATATATTCCCCCAGTTTCTATAATTGACTCATTGACTACCTTTGAAACAAGGAAGGCTGTTGCTGCTCTCTGTTGCTCATAATGAACTCAAACTAAGTGTCATATGGAATAATATAGTTGATTTATTTAAATAGAAAGCACATCATAATCTACAAAGTACCATAAGTATTATAAACACTAAGAGAATACTTTTCCTTACTGAGATAAATTTCAGCAGGCAGACTGAGACTACTGTCAAGGTTAAATATTTTACTTTAAATGATTTCAATTATTTTGAATACCAAATGTTTTAATTATTCCAAGAAGGTAATTAATAAGCTACATTTAATAAACCAAAAATCCTCATCAGTTTCTACAGCATTCAAATCGCCTTTCTTTCTGTTATAAATGAGCATTCTCCATAGACTAATTTTTAAGTTCTCTTCATTTTTAACTTTACATATCAAGAGGATGGACATTGTGCCTTAGGTCAATGGGTTTCCAATCTATATTAGCTTTTATTTTTGATCTGCATTTGTCTGAGATTACAAAGAACTTAGAACATACATTTTGTTTTTCTTACCTATCTCATACATGAGGAAAATAATATTTTATTCGTTTGAAGATAAATTTTGTTTTTAACATTCTTTTTAACCACCATAGAAACTGATTTCTAAAGTGAGCTTTGTCACTGACTAATTCTGAGATGAAGGAACAGTTTTTTAATCATTTATAAAATGTTATTTTTAATCAACTCCTATTCTACCTCAAGTGTTTAACAATATATAATTATTCTAATGCAAGTATATTCTGAATAAATAGAAATTGGTCTGTATGTCATACTAAAAGATCTGGACAAATACACTTAAAAAAACTGTCTTCTATAAACAAAGTCTCAAAACTCTTGTAATACTTTGTTTTCTTTTTAATTCTGATTAAATAAAGTTTTTCCTATAATAAAACTTGAAAAAGTATCAAATTTCTTATACCTAATATGAGCTTCTTTCTGTATTTTCATTACTATGATAAAAAAAGATCTTTTCAACCTTGGAGAAGACCTTGCTAGGTGAAGAAAGAACAAGCAAAAAAGATTAAACTGAAGTTATCAAAAAGATTTTCTTGTAAAATTTTTGTGTTGCAGATCAACACATTACTTAGCTAGCATTTCTTAGCATTTATTTTTCAAAATAATAAGAAGCATTAGAATATAGCAAAATTGATTATGCTTAGAAGGTCAACAAAAAATTAAATCCATAAATATTATTTCTTAATTCATCCTTTCAGCAGTTAGTTGTGGCTTTCAATGTATTGTCTTAGTCATCTTGAACCACAAGGAAAAGTACTATATGCACTGAAACATTGGTTCCCTCTACCATTATCTATGCTTTGCATACAACAAATGCTATTGAGTCATAAAATTATAGAGCCATGGTATCAGGCTCAGTGACCACCCATGATAGTGAATTCAACATATTAACTAGATGGAACATAGAACAAAATTCTTATTTTTTCATCCCAAATTCAGAATGGTTACCATTCTATAAAAACTAATATTCTTTGATTAAATTCAAATGTGAATATTTTCCACTTGCCCTAGAGCAGTGGTTCTCAACCTTATGGCCCTTTAAAACAGTTCCTCATGTTTTTACCCCCAACCATAAAATTATTTTCGTTGTTACTTCATAACTATAATTTTGCTACTGTTATGAATCATAATGTAAATATCTGATCTGCAGGATGGTCTTAGGCGATCCCTGTGAAAGGGTCGTTCGACAGCCAAAGGGGTCGCGACCCACAGGTTGAGAACTGCTGCCCTAGAGAATAAGAAAAATCAGTAGTCATGCTATATAATTCTAAGACCAAATTTTGATCCAGAAGTAACCAGAAAGTATTTACTGAATTCTGGGAAAAAGATAGTGTTAATATTAATAAAAAGTTAGAAATTATTAATGCAGATATAATAAACTAAATATTTTATTTCTTACCTAGGCATCTGTATTCCTTATTTATAATATGGGGAAAAAAAGAATATTCTTTTTCTTTTCATACTTCTCTTATAACCTGAGTAGGAAAGAATATTCAACTGAAAACTCCCAGCTAAATACCCATAACTTAATAGACTTCATTCTTGTGCCTCGTTTTTTTGTGTGTGATAAAAGATATTTAGTTAGGAAAGATTTTTGGTAAGGGATATTTATAAACTATTTGCACCTTTGAATGTTGAAAAAAGCCCTCAAGAAAATGCTAGTCATCCTCTCTAAACATATCTAGAGCTGCAGCAATCACTACTATCTCACAAATGTTTATGAGATGTGTCACAGGGAGTATATAACAAATAATCAACTGAAGTATGAAATGCTTAATTTAAATAAAATGGCAACAAATTCATGAATGTCCCTACTATATTTTATAAAGTTGTTCACAGCTACTACAGCTCCTGAGCTAGAGGGTGCAGAAAAACATTTTTTCTGTGACTTATTTAAAAAAATATACATATTCTACATATTATTTTATGTAATTCCCGAATATTTGCAATTAATCTTCTTTTTAAACAGTTTTAGTCTTGTGTGATTTGGCTTGCATATGAATTAGAACTATGCCAAACAATCTTCTGATATTGGCCTTAACAGCAAGTGGCCTCAGTTTAGATTGCTAGACTGATAGCTGAAACTATCATATTAATCTCTCACCCTCATTTACTTTTCCCACAACTCTACTCTTTCCCTGGGAAACAAACAGGATGGTGCTCTCATTTTATCAAAATGTTTGAAATAAGGTTAAAGAAATCAAGATGAGAGTGATGTATGAATCACTATAATAGAGAAAATGAGAGTGCCCTGGTCATTCATTTTCTGGCAATCCAATCTAAAGCAGTTAGAGAAAGAAGTTGTGCATAATCCATGGAGCTCCTGGTTATAACAATATTAATAAAACTTCACAGTACTAGAATAATGATTCTGTGTCAGTCATTTCTTCTTCCATTACTCATGGAGACTTAAAAAATGATGAATAAAAAATATTTGCAGGTTTCTCATCTGAAGACTATTTTTGCCAAATTTAAAGGCATTGCATGGCTAGTACATGGGCCATTTGGAAGAAAGTTGCCTAAAATACAAGCATATGGACTGTATAAAAGTTGAAAAATGAATGCTATGTTAATCTCATTATAACCATTATCTGAATTTCTAAAAAGATATTTTTTCAAAGACCATCTCAAGCTCCTTTATAGCCTCCCTATAAAGTTCCTTGTTGGAATATATTTCTAATGAAATTTAATATGGTTAAAATTATTAATAACTAGAGTTCCAGTGCATGCATTCGTGCATGGTGGGGTCTGGCCGGCCTGCCCCATTGAGGGCTGCTCAGGACAGGCTGGCAGGGAGAAGGGGACATGGGAGGTTGGCCGGCTGGCCCTGCCCCTGATCAGGGTGTGGGGGCCCAATCGGGGTGGGGCCAGCCAAGGGGAGGGGTTGCAGGCAGTAGGCTCGCCTACCCCCTGATTGGGCTGGTTGGCCAGCCACAGTGTGCATCATAGCAACCAATCGTTCTGGTTATTCTGGTCATTCTGGTTGTTCTAGCATCCTGGTCACTTGGCTTTTATATATGTAGATAAGAGCAGAATTTGGAAATTCAATTTGGAAATTCTATGTATTGTGCTTTTCCTGTGATTTTATTTAAAATGAAAACTATTTATTCACTACTACAAACACAATTGCATACTTTTTTAAAGATGAAATAGAATTCTGCATTTATGAGTAGCATATAAAAGGACAGCTTCCATATCTCCAAATATTACAGGTCAATTCTATAAAGTTCAATGACTTTACATTTAGTATATATCAACACATGGAAGCTTTATATTCAGTTAATGCTGATTAATTATTTTGTATAAAAATCTCCTCCTGACATGACAGGAGATGACACCTCAGCAAAACAACTGTATTGAAAATTTCATCAGATTTCAGATACACATGACACACATTTCTGAATCTAAAGCCATGGGGAAGGTAAGTCCTAGAAACAGAAATATTTGAAACTGCATTCTATTATCAGGTTTAAACTGGTTATATTTTTTGTTGCCAGTTGCTAGAAGTAAATATAAATTTTTTAAAAATATATATTTTATTGATTTTTTACAGAGAGGAACAAAGAGGGATAGAAAGGTAGAAACATCGATGAGAGAGAAACATTGATCAGCTGCCTCTTGCACACCTCCTACTGGGGATGTGCCCGTAACCAAGGTACATGCCCTTGACTGGAATCAAACCTGGGACCTTTCAGTCTGTAGGCCGACACTCTATCCCCTGAGCCAAACCGGTTAGGACTAATAAATATAAAATTTGATGTTGAGTTTCCTAGCTATCAAAGAGAAAAAAGAACAAAGAAAAAAAAAAGAATATCAATTTGTGAGAGAAAGTGATTATATTCCCTTTCTTTTCTCCCTGAAGAATACGTATTTAGAGGACTTAGATTGTTATAGGTATCAATAGCCCTTTCTTGGAACATTTTCAGATAAAAGTAAAAGGCGGAACATTGCATCTGAATTAAAAGAAAGTGATTCTATGAGAGGCTAAATTGATATGATATTATCTTGTTATATATATTAGGGTTATTTGGCTTCATACAATAATAGGATTTAGCCTGTCCTTTAAATGATCATTTTAAGATATAATTTCTTTCCAAATAACATTCAGTAGGAGCCAAAAGCAGATTGTGAATGATTCTTTGACTAGACCTGGAAAACTGAATCTATTATTTGTTAAGATCAAATCCATGAGCATTGGATGCTAGATAAGAAGAGTAAGGTAGAAAATGAAATGGTTAGTGGGGAAAAGAACATAAATAGAAGTAAGAGGATTATAGGAAAAAGATGAAGCTTTTTTGAATATAGGAAATTGAGTAGCCAGATAAGAAGGATGGGATGGGGGAAAAATAATACAGTTGTTGGAGAGTTAGGAAAAGAATGTGAAACAGTCCCATGTGTTAGGTAAATTACTTTGTGTTAATTGCCATTTATAAAATTAATAGCAGGAATCTGGAAGAGTAGACTAATGTGGCACCTAAGATTAATGCTGATGAATGATTTTGTATGAAAATCTCATCCTAACATGCCGGGAGATAATATCTATGCAAAACTACTCAACTTGATATTTGATCAGACAGCTCTGTTTAGTGATTAACTCATACTTCTTAGAACAGCACATGGATATTTCATTAAGTTTCAAAATAGTTGCTTTCTTTTGGGTCCTTACTGTTAGATGTCATAAATGCTATTTTTGATGCTATTTTATTATCTTTTCAATTACCAAGAAGAAATAAAAACAGATGAAAAATTATAATTTGCCACTTGTGGACCATTAAACACAGACCATACATGTATTCTGAAGTTTAGGATAGCAGCTGAGGGTATTGTGGCCTACTTTTCATTTATAAGATTGCCCTTTTTCCCTCAAAGGCTTTGTGATATGGGTCTTTCTACTTGTCTTGACTTTAATTTTTAATAATATTTCTGGTTATTTCTCGCTATCATTTATTTTTCACCTTCCTCAGAATATAAAATTAAACAAGGAGAGCTAAAACTATAAGCCAGATATATGTTTACTTTCTGGAAAAAAAAAAAGGTTCTTTATGTAGCTTTTTCAGTTTTATGCCATTTATTTATTTTTGCTGTTTCAGTGTGATAGTTCAGTATACTTGTATCAAGGCCTACCCGTTGGCAGGACTGTGGATATAAAAAATGGATATGTCACATGCCCTTTCACTGAGTATTCATTTAGAAGGAAATGTGGATACGCAAAATATAATTTCTGAGACACAGGGACAGTTTCTGGTGTTGACGATGGGAGTATAACACAAACACATAGAAAGTACAGCCAGAAGAGGCCCTGGAGAGTATCTAGTTTCCTCTTTGTAAATGAGAAACTGGAAGAGTGCAGAAGTTAAGTGATTTTCCCAAAGCCATACAGGATATTTGTAAGAGAGCCAATTGTTGACAGTAGAACAGTTTGGTTTTATTTTGCTTTTACTAAGGAGCCAATACATGATCTACAACAATCCATGCCATTTCATCCAAAAGTTGGCAAATTAATTTAATCCTTTAGGGTTCAACTTAATACTTGGTTTCTTACTTTCTTGTCTTGTCACTGTCACATCTATTTCTCTCTCTCTCTCTCTCTCTCTCTCTCTCTCTCTCTCTCTCTCTCTCTCTCTCACACACACACACACACACATCTTTCAGGATACAGGGAACTATCAAGAGGGGGTGAAACTTCAAATATCTATAAACCATGTAAGAGTTATCTTGAAAAATCAACTGATCCTTAAGAATTACCTCTTGATGATTTAAGTTTAAATTAATCAGAAAGTAGAGGTGAAGGGCCAGATTGGCATTCCCCTCTGCAACTGCTTCATTTCATCAGTGTGCAGAGTTCCAACTAATTGCAATGAGAGCTCCATGTACAGAAGCAATGAATAGGGTGCAAGATGCATATTAATTTTGTAGAATATTTCCCCCAGTTACATTTGGTTTTTTAAAATTAAAGGGGAAAGTACTTGGTTAAATAGTTGAAGACATCTAAAGAATACCAAATGTAGCTGGGATCCTTAATTAATATGTGTTTTCCAGAGAGGAACACTAGTAAATTTAAAAGCATTGGGGAGTTGATGTTATTTTTAAAATACATTTTTAATTAAATCTTTCTTAATTGAGCATACTGAAATTCCAGTAAAGGATGCCTATAAAGTACTCCTTGGGGTGTGGAGGAGATCCACAGAGGTGTGGAGAAATATGTGGATTGGGCTGAGTATCTCATTAATTCTCACAACACCCTGACAACTCACTGAAGTAAAATGACCTTGGAGAGAATGCAAAAGCCTTTGATGTCTGGGGACTAAAAGAAGCTTAACATGATTCCTTTCCACCAGCCTACTTCCTCTACCGTATGAATTGGGCAGAATTCTAAGTATGGTGAGTTCCTACACCCTTAGCTTATATGGTAGAGGCAAATTTTTAAATAAAGACAGGTAAGATATATATTTTCTTCTTATCAGAGTAATTCAATTTAGCATTAATTACTGAGTACAAGGCACTGGGGCTCTTCTACAGGAGGCATAAAAATATAACTAAGTTTGCATTTCTTTGATGTCTTTCTCCACCAATGTGTCACACCTATCATAATTCCAAAAATCTGAAAAGCCCTAGAAAATTTTCAATCTTTTCAAACTTAATACACTTTCCATTAAGACACTGATATCATGGATGGGTGAGTTTTCACACAATATCAAGGGCTGCTCAGCACCATGTTAGATATTAAAGTGAATATGGGAAATATAGTTATTTTGCCTGCAAAACAAGAACTGATCTATAAGAATAAAAACAGACAAGAAGAGTTTGAATGAATAGTACAAATTGCAGGAACATGGAGAAAAGATCTACGATATGTGTTGATAATGTAAACTTGTTGAACAAGATAGGATTGTTATATATTAACAATATGTTAATATTGTTATATATATATATATATATATATATATATATATATATATATATATGTATATATATATATATATATAATAACATAGTATATATATGTTAGGCATCGCAACTTAACTGGTGACCAAACAGGCTGCATGGGGGGACCAGGCCAGCAGGGGGTTTAGTGAGGGGTGACCAAACGACCAAACAGCAGACTGTGTGGGGTGACCAGGCCCACAGGGGGCCAGTTAGGGGCAACCAGGCTGGCAGGGGGGGACAGTTAGGGGTGGTCAGGCAGGCAGGCAGGTGAGCAGTTAGGAGCAAGTGGTCCCAGATTGTGAGAGGGATCCCCAGGATCGGGCCTAAACTGGCAGTTGGCACTGGGCCTCTAGTATAGTGATAATATTCTTAAACTAATCTCAACCTCCATTCTACCATTATAAGCCTGAAACCTAATCTAAACATTTATTCTTGAGTTAGCATCCAGAAAGCAGCCACACAAATCTGACATATTCATTTCAGACATCAAATAAAAATGAAATCACTAGAACCAGGGTTAGTGGAGATTTGCTAATGCAGGCAGGAAGGGTCCATTTTGATTAATAAACTTGTAGTAATATGAGTTCAGGGTACCTGTCAATATCAAACAGGAAGTTTTAAAACCATGAAACCTTTGCAATTTCTAATCAATGAATATCATGAAAAGAAGTTAATAGTAACATACTGTCCTCAAATATACATAATGTGGTTATTTCCTTTTTTACTTTTTAAAAATATATTTTTATTGATTTCAGAGAAGAAGGGAGAGGGAGAGAGAGAGATAGAAACATCAATGATGAGAGAGAATCATTGATCTGCTATCTCCTGCACAATCCCCTGGGGATCGAGCCAGCAGCCTGGGCATGTACCCTGCCAGGAATTGAACCATGATCTTCTGGGTGATAGGTCAATGCTCAACCACTGAGCTACACCAGTCAAGCATTTCCTTTTTTTTCTGAACTTCAAACTTCTTAAGTAAAGCTTTAGTCTCATTTATTATTTTTTCTGAGAAGCATGCATACTTATTGATAGATTTTTACCAATGAGTGGTACAAATTTGAATGAGTGAATAAATAAATAAATGTATTTTGTTGCCTTTCTTCATAATACTGATTAATTACCTTTCATAATAAACATTTTTGTGAACTATTTAGGATAACCTGGTTTAAGTCAACATACATCTGTCAAGATATCCATTGCCTAGAGCAGTGGTTCTCAACCTTCCTAATGCCGCAACCCTTTAATACAGTTCCTCGTGTTGTGGTGACCCCCAACGATAAAATTATTTTCATTGCTACTTCATAACTGTAATTTTGCTACTGTTAGGAATAGTAATGCAAATATCTGATATGCAAGGATGTATTTTCATTGTTTGTGACCCACAGGTTGAGAACCGCTGGCCTAGAGTAAGGTGTCTGTACTGAATTAACTAATATGTGATAAACATTGATTGATTTTTTTAAAAAAATATATTTTTATTGATTTCAGAGAGTAAGGGACAGAGAGAGAGGGAGAGAGATAGAAACATCAATGAAAAGGGGGAATCATTGATTGGCTGCCTCCTGCATGACCCCAACTAGAGATCGAGCCAGCAACCCGGGCATGTGCCCTTGACTGGAATCCCAGGACCCTTCAATCTGCAGTCCTACACTCTATCTATTGAGCCAAACCGGCTAGGGCACAATTGATTGATTATTATTTGAATTGTATTTCTGTACAAATTACAGCAGCAGTTTAAAATAAATCACATTCATTTGAATATCTTAATTTAAAATGCAATACAACACATTTTATATTGAAACTCAGCACCAAATTTCCAAAACCCCAAGTATTTTTTAATATATTTTATTGATTTTTTACAAAGAAGAAGGGAGAGGATAGAGAGTTAGAAACATTGATGAGAGAGAAACACCAATCAGCTGCCTTCTGCACACCTCCTACAGGGGATGTGCCCACAACCAAGGTACATGCCCTTGACCGGGATCGAACCTGGGACCTTTCAGTCTGCCGGCCGATGTTCTATCAACTGAACCAAACCGGTTAGGGCCCCCAAATATTTTTTTACTAATTTACATAGGATTTATCTTTTTGGTAGCCCTGACTTTCTTCTTTCTAACCTATAGATTATACTCTTCTTACTCAAGGGAACCTCTACTCATTCCCAAGTACATAGATAACATTTAACCTATCATGCTGAGACTTAGAAAGTCATTCTTTTTCCTTCTTTCTATTTTTTATTAAATAGCCTCTTGCCCAAGTATTTAGACACCACATGTCAGAAATAGTATATGAATATATAAGAATAGATGTCTGTTTTCTGAGTTTAACAAAGGTGTAACTATCAACCTAAATTAATAATAATCATAATAATCTCACTTATTATTTGTATAGTACCATGCCAAACAAGCTAAATAATTATATTATTTCAAAAACAAATATAGAAGATGCCTAAGTCCAAAGGCGATGTGCACAAGAAAAGGTAATTATATTCTGAAAAATATCACATAGAATGAAATTTAAGGCCCCAGACTTGCCATATGGTTGCCAAGATTGATATTTCTGATTTCCTTACCTTTTGAGAAATATATGGGAATAAAAGTATGCAATTTTGACTATTTTAAAGTGTATAAGAAATATCAAAGAATTGTGACATTCGCAGCCTTTTTATTAGAGAGATAAGAATGGACTATAGGTTATGACATTTCCTTTGAATGAAAATTCTAAAATCACTCTTAAGTGTATAGATAACCTTCAATATCATACCACACTGAATCTTTAGAGAGAACTTTTCTCCTTTCTTTTTATATACTTTTCTCATATAACACACTTGTCAATGCATGTTACTGCATAATGCCAATAGATATATCTAGTTGGGTGTTAGACTCTAGAAATAAAAAATTCCAAACTAAAATTAGGACAAGTATGATAAAAAAAAAACCCTTACTGCTTTTGATTTGCAATACCACTTATTTTAAGAGGTTCAAGATAGATATTGAATCATAATCTTTTTCACTGAAGGTTTTTGTTTGGAACCACATTGATCAACTTGTGAAGCTTGATGAAGAAGGTAAAATTAAATAAATACTGAAATGCAAAAGAGATATTTTGAATCAAAAATAAAATATTGTTATATTATCATTGCAGATGGGAATAAGCGAAGAAAGAAGAATAAACTGTGTCAAAGAATGAGTGATGAAAGATAAGTATGGAGAAATAAAGGAGCATTCTTACATCTTACATTTGGAAGCACTACTAATCACAGCAGATTAAGTCTGAGTGATACTTTTGGGCCAAGAATAAAAGAAATACTTGCCCAGCATTTTTTTCCAGTTATATCTTAATAACAACCACAGCACATAATTTGACCAATTAAACAATAAAAATATGTAAATGATCTCAGAATCCCCTCTAGTAATTGTAAGTAGAAATATAAAATAATTGAAGTTATAGCTAAGGAAAATACTCTGCTTACATTGTTTTAAATTAATATAAAGAAAAATAAGTTAAAAATGTAAATATCTTATTTGTACAAAGTATGGGAAGAGGTATGAAAGTAGAGAAAGCTCAAGTTCTGGATAATTGCTTACTTGTTGTGACTAGAACCTCTAGCATATTGTTGAATAGAAGTGGTTACAATGGGAAATCTTGTTTATGATCTTAAGATGAAAGCATTCATTCTTTCTTCATTAATTTTTATATTAGCTGAGGGCATTTTGTAGATATTCCATATCAGGTTGAGGAATTTCTTTCTCTTTCCAGGTTGATGTGTTTTAATAATGGAAAGAGGTTAAATTTTGTCAAATGTTTCTTCTGCCTATATTGAAATGATATGTGGCTTTTACACCTTCTCCCAATAGTATGCTGTACTACATTGATTTTTATATGTTGAATTATACAAAAAACTCTGAATTTTGGACATATTCTCACATCATCACATTTTATAAACCTTTCAAGTATCACTGGATTTAGTTTGTTAGTATTTTGTTGAAGATTTTGAGATCTATACTTATGAGAGATATTTGGTCTACAATTTCCCTTTATTGGCAGATTTTTATCTACTACTTCTTCTAAGGTCAAATTGGCATCTCTCTCTCTCTCTCTCTCTCTCTCTCTCTCTCTCTCTCTATATATATATATATATATATATATACCTGCTTATATAAAAACCATGGGTGGTGTTCATCACGACCATAACCGCCACAACCAAGAGGAAGGAAGTCCGTCCTGCAGGGGTTGTCTTGGCAACAGCTGCGCCCTCCCCTGAGCTGTTTCCTGGAGCCATTTCCTGTAAGGTCGGGGTTTGAGGCAGGAACCCGCCCTGGGTGTGTGGAGGCATATCTTTCAAAAGTGTGCCGAGCCAGCACAGCCAAAGGTGAACCTGAGTAGGTGCGGCTGAAAGGCTTAGAAAAGACAGACAAGAGAATGAAAGCCGGGTCTCAGTGGGACACTGCTTCTCTGAGAGACAGCAACCATGCCCACAGCCATGCCTTTATTTTATAGCAGATGCAAAGTAAGGGCGTGACCAAGATGTTTACAAACATTCTCCTGGGTTTCAATCCTACTCAACTACATGCACCTTAACTCTATCAAGTCTACATCACTCAGGCACATGGGGCCATATGTTCGGACCATAGGTTCAAGTTTACAACTACAGTTGTTGGCTATAATTGTGCTGGGAGGGCCCTGCCCTCCAAGCTGGGACTTGCATGTTTCAATGAGAGGACTGTGCCCTCTCATCAGTCCAAGGCTTGAACCTGTCCAAAACACTGTAGCGGCTCCCCACAATAAAGTCTTAATTCTGTTTCTTTGTTACTAATGTTGTGGCCCCACCCCATAACAGAGAAACAATTTCCGGAGGATGAGGCCCAGGAATCAAGATTTTAAAAAGATTCCCAGGTGATTCTAATGTGCAGCCAAGGTTGAGAACCACTGCTATAGATAATATTAAAAATATATCTAAACATGCAATTCTTTGTCCAAAAAATTAGCATGTTCAAAAATTAAATGAAGAAAATTTGGATATAATCAATGGAGTTTTTCACACATATTTGAGTGATGATTCCATTGATTCCACAGATGATGTTGAAAAGGATAATTTTCCCATCGAATTTCTTAATAGTATTACTCCTTTGGGAATGCCGTGTCATAAATTAAAATTGAAAGTGGGTGCAATCATCATGCTACTGAGAAATCTCAATAGTAAATGGGGTCTTTATAATGGTACCAGATTTATTATCAAAAGATTACGACCTAATATTATCAAAGCTGAAATATTAACAGGAACTGCAGAGGGAGAGGCAGTTCTGATTCCAAGAATTAATTTGTCCCCATCTGACACTGGTCTCCCACTTAAATCGATTCGACGACGGTTTCCTGTGATGCCAGCATTTGTGATGACTATTAATAAATCACAAAGACAAACTCTAGACAAAGTAGGCATGTTCCTACCTGAACCCATTTTTGCACATGGTCAGTTATATGTTGCTTTCTCTCGAGTTTGAAGAGCATGTGACGTTACAGTTAAAGTTCTAAGTACTTCATCACAAGGGAAATTAGTCAAGCACTCTGAAAGTGTTTTCACTCTTAATGTGGTGTACAGGGAGATATTAGAATAAGTTTAATCACTTTATCAGTCATTGTTTACATCACTGTTGTTTTTATACCATGTTTTTGTTGTTTTCATATCAAGTTTTTGTTGTTTTCATATCATGTTTTTGTCTTTTTTATATCATGCCTCTGTTGTTATATCCTTTTGTTATCATTTATTTATTAATAAATTTATATATTATTTTCATATACATTTTACTAATTTCCTTTCATCTCTCACACATCTATTATAGAGAAAGGGCAAACAGCAATATTAAAATACCTCTCATTAATTCTTTTTCAAAAAATATACTTTATTGATTTTTTACAGAGAGGAAGAGAGAGGGATAGAGAGTTAGAAACATCAATGAGAGAGAAACATCGATCAGCTGCCTCCTGCACACTTCCCATTGGGGATGTCTCCGTAACTAAGGTACATGTCCTTGACCGGAATCAAACCTGGGACCCTTGCCAAACCGGTTTGGCTCAGTGGATAGAGTGTCAGCCTGCGGACTCAAGGGTCCTGGGTTCTATTCCAGTCAAGGGCATGTACCTTGGTTGCGGGCACATTCCCAGTAGGAGATGTGCAGGAGGCAGCTGGTCAGTGTTTCTCTCTCATCGATGTTTCTAACTCTCTATCCCTCTCCCTTCCTCTCTTTAAAAAATCAATAAAATATATTTAAAAAACAAACAAACAAACAAAAAAACCTGGGACCCTTGAATCTGCAGGCCGATGCTCTATCCACTCAGCCAAACCAGTTAGGGCAATTAATTCCCTTTTAATGTGCACGAATTTTGTGCACCGGGCTACTAGTATATATATATTAGAGAAATATGCTAATTAACCAGGACACCGCAACGGGTCAACCAGACAGGAGGAAGTTGCGCATGCAGCGTCAGGGGTGGGGCGGCAGGGGCCTTCCTGCACCTGCGCTGGGAGAGGGCCTGATCAGCAGTGGCTGCAGCTGCTTCAAGGGCTGGAGAGGGAGGCAGGTCTGGACCAGCAGTGGCCGTGGCTGCTGCGGAGCTGGGGGAGAGAGGCAGGGCTGGACTGGTGACTTGAGGGAGGGTGGCACCGCGCTATTTTGAATCGCACGCTGGGCTCCTAGTCAAGTATAATTTAGCAAATTATCAATGATTGGTCAGAGATTTCTCTTAATGTCTTGCCTGTACTTGATGTGTCACCTGAAGATAAACTTTAGGGGCCCTGCTGTCTTACTGAGGTTTAGTACTTTCTCTTAGAAAGATTTTTTTGTTTGTTCTGTGGGTTTGGTTAATTACTAGAGTTCTGAAGCAGTTTATTTTAGTTGTCCTGCCAGTGTTTTTTATTGTTTTAGAGACAAAGTGAGTTTACCAAGGTCCTTATTTGTCATTCTGCAAATCAATCTACTCTCTGCTCCTTTCTGTATGTTATACTTGCAATTATTGTTGTCTAATTATCACTGGACCTGCCTTAAATTCTTATAACCCATTCACGTCTCTCCCATTTTTAAATGTGCTCCTACCAATCTACTTTAGGCCTATAGTCATCTCACATTAACAGTATATATAAAGTAAGTTAATACACTATGAGCCAGAATAACAAATAGAAGGCAAAGATTTTCACTGCTCATTACATCTTTCTCTTGCATTTCATTTTGTTAAACGCTATTACTTCTTTTAAGGTCAAATTCACATTTCTTCACCCCTGTGAAATGTCTTTCTTCTAACCAGTTTATTTCTCTATCAGCATTTTGTTCAAATATCTACTGTAATATTTACTAGAGTACTGCATTTATTGACATCTATTCCCTCCTCCATACACCCATATTCTCATTCTCTAATTAGATTATGAAATCTTTCAGGGACCAGCGGTCAATAGACTTATGTTTATTGCTCAAAGTTGGAAAATTTTTAGTCATTATTTTTTCTTCTTCCTTGCCCTCAATACACACACACACACACACACACACACTTATTATCTTCTTCTGAGACTCTGATAACACATATGTTAAATATTTTATTGTATATTTCAACATCAGAGGCTATGTTCATTTATTTTAGTCCATTTTTCTTTCTTAGTTTATATTGGGTAATTCCTATTGTGCTCTTTAAGTTCAATTATTTTTTTCTCTGTCCTCTCCATCTTGCAATTGAGCACATCCATTGAATTCTTTAAATTTAAGATATTATACTTTTTAGTTCTAAAATGGCCATTCAGTTCATCTTTACATATTCTACTTATTTGCTGAAGATTTATGTTTTTTCCATCTTTCAAGCATATATGCAATATTCATTGAAGCACTTTTTAAAATTAGTGTTTCAAAATTCTTGTCATATAATTCTAATATCTGCATCATCTTGGTGTTAGTATTTGTTAGTTATCTTGTCTTTATTCGAGAGCATTTTGGGTCATGGTACAATGAGTTATATTCATCTGAAACCTGGGCATTTTTAGTATTATAAGATTCTGGATAGCATTTAAGTGTTGTATTTTAGCTGGTTTTCTTTGATATAGCTGTGTTGGGTGAAAGGAGTGGGTGCTATCTTATTACTGTCAGGTAGGGCAAAACCTAAGTATTCCACTTGTCATCCTTTGATACCCTGTGGTGAGAACCTCTGTGTGACTGCTGGGTTGAATGAGAATCAGACCCCATTATGCTCATACTGCCCTGGCTGGGAACAGGAGGGAGAGGAACAGCCCCTCACTGCTCCCCATTGGACTCCATTGACAGAGGGGGTGGAAAACTTTTTACTGCAGGCTGGGATAAAAGTTCCCACTCATTCTTCTGATACAATCCTGGTGGGTGAGTTGGGTCACCTTGCTATTACCTGGCAAGGGTGAAAGTCTGGGCTTATGACTTGAGTTTGCTGGAATTTGGCTGCAATTTGGTCTCTGGTATTTGATTGGAGTAAAGTAGTTATCATATAAATAGTTTACTCTTTTTCTAGGCTGCCTCTTTGCTAGTCCTTTAGCCACAGAGAACAGGCTTTTCCTGGGGATAATTGATGGCATCTATTGGCACTTCCAGGCTGCCAGTTTCTGTAGGGTCCGGTCTGGAATATATGAAATGAAAGGGAGACCCAGGGAACTTCCATCACTGTGCCTTGTGTCCTGAGATCCTTGGATGATCTGACTCATTTTCTCTAGTTTCTGGGTAATCTTGTTTGTTTGCTATATAATGTCTGAATTTTTTAATTTTACTAAGTTGGAGGAATGCAGAAGAGTGTATCTATTCAATCATCTTGGACAATGGGGAAGTTGTCTCAAGATGGTCTATTGACATTTTCCTAATATTTTACATAGTGACTTCCAGGTAATACATATTGGATAAATAGTGATTAAAAGAATGACCTAACAGAAGAATTTGTGTTTACTATTTTGGGAGTCCTGGACTCAGTTTGACTCATGTCTGCCTCAGGAACATGTGAGTATTTCAGAAAACAGCATCCCAGATGGAGGTGGGTATCACCGAATTTTCAAAACTCTATCGTTTCTGTCACAATATTTTATTCACATAAAATATTTGATTTGAAAAAGAAGCAAAGGTTTTTTTGCTGTTGTTGCCAAATTTGCATGTGAAAATTCCTAAAATACTTTATTTCTTAAACTTGTTTTTTTTTTGTTTTGATTTACAGCTTCTAAATAATTTAAAGAATGTAATTTGCAATTAAGGACATTCTCACATATGCAAATTCTAATGAGTACTTGTTATGATCTTACTCTTTTAATAACATCAGTAATGCTGGGCCGAAATGTTTCCGAACATCAGACTCATTCTAATAGATTGGTATCTTTTTTAATTGTCTGAAATCATTTATTTCACTTTCCGTTGTATGGAGGTTGGTTATTTTCTGTAATGTTTTGGTGCTTACAGAATATGACATAAATACTGGTGCCCACCTCTCAGGCCTTGAGCTCCTTTGAGGGCAATCCCCTTTCTCTCTTCTCATTCCAGCCTGAGGTGGTGTATGTAGCCTGCCTTTCCTGAATTATCTTCCATGCTCTTCCTGTAACATCATCCTTAATTCCAGCTCTTTTCAGTGATTTACCTTTAGCTGAAAAACAACAAACAAAACTCACTGTGAAGGTCCAAAAGCTGGCCCTGCCTAGCTTTCCCCTAAAATTACAGCAACCTTAATTCTCTTAGTTTCAATGTGGATACCTCTGTTTACTAAGCAAAGGGTCATAAGCAGTGAAGTATAACATGCAATGAAAGACACAGAGCACTCTTTTTTTGCCCTGCCAGAGTAGCTCAGTTGGTTGGAGCAGCGTCCTGTACACCAAAAGTTTGTGGGTCCAATTCCCAGTCAGGGCACATGCCTAAGTTTCAAGTTTGATCCCGAGTCAGAGGTCATAAAAAAGGCAACCCATTGATGTTTTTCTCTTAGATCAATGTTTCTCTCTCTACCTTCCTCTTTCTCTAAAAATCAATAAAAGCGTATTCTCAGGTGAGGATTTAAAAATAAAAAAGTCACAGAATACTCTTCAATAATAATAATTCTACCTTCTCACTGGTGAATTTTTGAATCTACAAAATTAACTTTGACTGCATCTAGATGCTGTGTCCCGTAGCTTTTCCAAGATGGAAGACATACATAAGATTCTCATCTGAATCTGACTGAGAAAACATAATTCAATTTCTCCAAATCATAGTCGTGATGGAAGGTCCTATCTCCTTAGAAACATTCAGATTCTCGGCTACCTTTGAGCATACTCTTTACCTCATAGGATTCAGAATAACGATTCCTAGGCTCAACGTAAACATTCTCTTCGCCGTAACAAGTTATTGTTATAACCTCTTCATTGCGACTATGGCTAGACTTCCAACTTTTCTCCTCAAAAGTAAGGGTTGCTGACTTTTAACGATGACAAAAACAATCCTTACCACCTTCCTTGACAGACCTTAACTAAATAGAACACAAGATAAATTTTTCTTTAACTGTTCTTTTAAAATAATAAACACTCCTTTTATTTTTTTAATATATTTTATTGATTTTTTTACAGAGAGGGACTGACCACAGATTTTGAGTCACCATTATCTGTTTTTATCAACGAGTTAGGCTTATTAAAACTAATACAAAAGTTAATTATATAGGACAATTTCCAAAGAATAAGGAAGAAAACTCATTCAAGTGCAATATATTTTTATTCTCCCATGAATGGGATGTTTACGATGTACAAGTAGAACTGAATGATCTGAAATCTCATCAGTAAAGTTGTAGAGAGAGTTATAATGTGTGAAATTAAAAATATTTGAGATAATGCGTTATTAATTAATGGCATTATATACAAAACTCAGTGTGTAATTCTTCCTTCATTGTGAAGGCTTAGAAGAAGTCTCAAAATATGCAACATTTAGAAATTATACTATAGATAGGTCTAATGAAATGTGTGAAACAGTGAGTTCTTTATGATAGATTTGAGGACTATTACCAAATATAAGTGGCTTTTCAAGAAAAATATAAGAGGATTATATAACTTAAACTTATGAAGTTTTATCAACTGAAATGGTATACATGTACTTTAGGAGTCCTGTTTCTTTTCAGAAATGATTAGAAAAATAATATACTGTAATATTAACCTATTAGTTCACATAATTGTCTTTATAGAACATAAACTATAAAACCTTAATACACTGGACCCCTTGAAAGGGCAGTGATTGAAGTTGTCCTTGATGAAGACGACCTTGCCATTCCCCTCAGCCTGACTAAACTTTAAGTAGGCTTCTTCCTGACTCTCAGTTCCTGACCTCCCTTTTCTTAGATGATTTACTTTAGAAAATGTGTAATTGCACATTTGTTTTCTCTGCCTTTGAGATGTAAATCTTTTAAAAAAGTTTTTGCCAGTTTTACAAGTCAAAAATATTTTCCTTAGGTACCTAGGAACCACCCCTGGAAATGTAATCATCAGGGAAGCGGGCTTTTCTATCTCAGATTCTATGAGGGAGTAGGAGGAGCCTAGCTTCAAGATCTCAAGTCAAGTGGTAAAACTACCTCTGTTATGAAGATCTGAGAACGTTCACTTTTCTTTTAGGTGTACCGGTTAACAATGTGGATTTTTTTTCAATAGATGGACTTACACATATGTTGATATATATGTGATTTGATATGTATGCTATTTTGTTGTATTAACAGCAAGTTTCAAAACTTCATATGTCACATTTGCTGAAGGTGTTAACATTATAGATATTTTTACACTGAAAAATGTCATATTTCATGCCAAAAAAGAGCACTCGTGGGAAGTTTTAATTCATTATTTATTTTGAATAAAAAGTTATCATGTACTTGGGGAAGCTTATGGTGAATATGCTCCATCTCAAGATACTTGTGAATGCTGGTATAAATGCTTTAAAAGTGATGATTCCGATGTGAAAGACAAAGAATGTCCAGGTCAACCAAGAAAGTTTGAAGACCAACAATTATAAGCATTATTGTATGAATGTGTGTCAAACTCAAAAACTACTTACAGAAAGATTAAATGGTGCTCAGCAAACAATTTATGATCATTTACAAGCAATGGGAAAGACTTTAAAGGAAGGAAAGTGGGTGCCACAACATCAACTGAATAAAAGACAAATGGAAAACCGAAAAGTCATCAGTAAAATGTTGCTTCAACTGCATGGAAGTCTTTTTTTTTTGCATCGAACTGTGACTGGCAATGAAAAGTGGATTTATTTTGAGAATCCCAAATGCACAAAATCAAGGGTTGATCCAGGTCAACCATCAACATCGACTGCAAGGCCAAACCGCTTCGGAATGAAGACAATGCTCTGCGTTTGGTGGGATCAGGAAGGTGTGGTGCATTGTGAGCTTCTAAAACCAGGTGAAACAGTTAATACTGATCGCTGCCAACAACAAATAATCAATTTAAACCATGCTTTGATCGTGAAACAACCAGAATGGGCCAGAGACACAGCAAAGTAATTTTGCTTCATGATAATGCACCATCACACATTTCAAAACCAGTTAAAGACACATTAAAAGATCTTGCCTGGGAAGTATTAATCCACCTGCTATATTCACCAGACCTTGCTCCTTCAGATAACTACTTATTCCGATTGATGGCACTTTCTGAGCAGCACTTCAAAATGTACGAGGAAGTGGAAAATTGGATCTCTGAATGGTTTGCCTCAAAACAAGAAAAGTTCTATTGGGACAGTATCCACAAATTACCTGAAAAGTGTAGCTAACAATGGGCATTACTTTGAATAAAGCACTTTTGATGTTTCTCTTGAAATTATCTTGTTTTCTTTGATTACAAAATCCACATTATTAACCTGTACAGCTGTCAATTAGCAAACACAGATTGCCTACAGAGCCCCTCACCTCAGCTCTGAAAAACATTCTGGCCTTTTATTTCAGCGGAGTGGAACTCAGAGTCCTGGCCTTTATATTATAGTTCATTGAATAAAGTCTTTCTTGTCTGGTTAATTAAATTTATCTGATAAAATTGTTGCTTTGACATCCTTTAAAAAGTTCTGATTTTGCCATACTTCCCTGCAATGCATTTGACATGTGAGAGCACACAATAGCATGGTCACTGTCCTGAAAAAGCAAAAATACTCAAAATGTCTTCTAGATCTAAATGTGAAATGCAAACTATAAAAACCCCTAGAAGAAAACATGGTGAAAATCTTCATAAACTTGAAATATATATATTTAAAAGCAGGAATAAAAGAAAACAAATCTATGCATGTTTATATGACATCATAGAAATAGAAATATTTTGAGGTAAAATAATTTTTAAAACAAAGATATCAAAATTTTAAGTTACATATTGCAATAAATCAACTTGTATACCCGGAGATTTGGCAGAAAAAATTAAATAGTGACAGAAAACTATGAGACATTTTCCAGGTTTTCATATTTAATGGAATTAATTTTTGTCAGTTATTTTCTATTGCTCTAATAGTACTGATTTTAAAAGTAACATTTTGCTGAATTCAAGGAACTGACACAAATTCTTATATGGTAGAATTGGATAAATGAGACCACATTCACTATGTCCATATTCTTACACGTTTAAAAACATCACATTTTAAAACATCACATCCTGTGTTAACTCTCATTTATCTAAAATACCTTAGTTAATAGTTCCATATTCTTATTTTCACTTTTACTGCCATTTGCCTTTCTTGGATATTATGACTATGTTAGACTGTAATTGTTTTCTGTGTCATTAGATACTGGCTCATAGTAAAGATTAAGTAACATCACCCTTTTCAAAAGTAATTTATTATAAGCCAACTGGGCTTTCTGATGGAGTTTAAGGTAGAATTGCATATGGAATTTAGGAAAAAACTAGAAAGCTTTTATATCCCAGGAAGTTTTTGTTCCCCATTCTCACCTTTCTGTTAACTTCTCTCTCACCTTTTTAAAAAATCGTATCCCTTCCTTCCTTCCTTCCTTCCTTCCTTCCTTCCTTCCTTCCTTCCTTCCTTCCTTCCTTCCTTCCTCCCTCTGGACTAATTTTCTCTGTATCCCAATATGCCAGCTGGAATCACACCACCACACATCTCTGTCAGAGTTGGTCAAGTCCCCTTGTTTTTGTATCTCTCATTTCACCCACAATTATTAGTTTATTGTCAAAGTTTCCTGACAATCTTACTGAGTGCTTCTGGTCATTCAATATCTAAGATGGTTCATTTTCATAGTTACAACCAGGCATTTCAAAGCCTGGCTTGTATGATGTGAGATTGGATGTGAGGAGGGGACGGCATATTTAAAATGATGACTTTCCTAGAATATCTGTTTGAATTGGTCCCATGTTTTATCACTTATGAAGTGTTCTTTATTCTTCCACTTCTCACAGGCTTCTATCTCCTTAACTTTTCTTTCTTGTTTATCTTTCACGTGTTTGTTAGGTGAGTGGCAGGGTCCAACCCCAGCGGGTCCAGGGGTCCCCAAAGGTGTGGACGGAGTCGGCGAAGAAGGAATGACACGGAGACAGCGTTCAGTTGATCAGCAGCCTAGCCAGGATCTCTAGCCCGGATCTCCAGCCAAGTTCTGGTCTGGATCTCCAGAGAGGTTCTGCTCAGGTTCTCCAGTCAGGTTCAGTCACCAGGTTCTAGTCAGGCTCTCCTGCCAATCTCCGCAGTCAGGTTCAGTCCAGGATCCCCTGCCATGCTCTCTCGCCAGGCTCCGCCTCCAGGCTCCGAGGCCAGTCCCTCTCCAGGATCCTCCAGCATGCTCTCTCCAGCAAAGTTCTTCTGTCTCTAGGCTCCGTGTAGGTTCTGTCTTCTTGATTCTGTTCTAAGTTCTGAGTGTTTCTGTCTTGCTACAACTGTATTTATACCAGTTGATTCAATCCTATCAATCTCTATTACAAAGGTTAGGGCGTTTCTTATCTCCATTCCAGGGAGAAAAGATTATGTAGTTTAAGCATGATTGTTCGTAGTCAAAGGGATTAATTACCCGCCTGGCACTTAGTTGAGGGGTTTTATTCCCTCCCTAACTTCAGGGGAAAATCCCTACCTGGGGAAAACAACCTTTCTCAGAGACCTTGGTTAAAACACATAGTGCCAAGAAGGTGAGCAAACATATTAAGAACAGTATGCCATATATGCCAGGTCCCTTGAAACAGCAAGCATGGACCGGCTCCCGGCAGGTGAGCTTAAGTAATCTATTCAATGTTTAGTTTTGTGTATGTGTATTTTAAGTGTCACTAAGTGTTGGACCTGTCCTCCCTTTTTATATCACTACTTATTGCTATGTTCTGTCTCTGTCCTGAGGCTGGAGCAAGCATTTCCTTTTTGCTATTTACTGCTGTGATGAGTGTACCATTGGCACTCAATAAATTAAGTGCACAAAGGGGGATATGGGAACATTTGTAATAGTGTAAACAATAAGAATAAAGTTAAATAATAATGATACATCTCTCAATATCATAATTGTCTTTATTCCCTTAGGCAGATCCAGCAGGGAATGAGAAAATTTAAATGATGCTTTGTTTTCTATGCCCCCAATTCTCTCTAGAATATCAAAAGACATTGTATAAAAACCCTCTAAAATGACTGAGGATATTGTATAAATGTGCTCTAGAATGTCTTTCACTCCACTTATTTTTCATCAAAACAATAATAAAATGGTAATCATTGAGGGAGCATTCTTTCAGTCTTAAAGGTAAATAACATAACAAGATCTGATTTCCATTTCCATATGCAATACATATGGTCTTTGTCACTTATGTGTGTCATTTCATATTACACTTTTATTTTATTTATAAACTAAAGGCCCAGTGCATGATGAAATCATGCACTGATAGGGTCCTAGTGGCTGCCAGCTGCCAGCTGGGGCCTCTCTCCCTTCCCCTGGCTGGTCCCACCCCAGGTCAAACTCCCAGAATGACTCCCCGTTGAGGGGACAATTTACATACTATGCTTTTATTACATAGGACTAGAGGCCTGATGCATGAAATTCATGCAAGGGGCTTGGCCCTCACAGGGCTTTGTCGGAAGGTCGTCCAGATTGTCGTTCTGTTGTTCAGTCTAATTAGCATTTAGCTCTTTATTATATATGTTCTTATCTCTCTAAGGCAAGCAATAAGGTTTTATACCACTGCCATTAGCAGATTATGCCATTTGCAGATTCTATATAAACAATCATTTCAAACTATGAACAAAAATACTGATATGCCTGATGTTTATTAATTCCAATATATGGAAAACTTTTCCATTTAAGAAATTTGATGAGATGTGAGTTCCCAGTAGTTTGTGAGCTCCTCAATTACACAGACATTTTCTCAATCACCTATACATCCACAGTAAATAACCCAAGGACTGATACAAATACACACTCAATACATTTTTGAACCGAGAGCAATCTCATGTAAACTAAGGTATTATTTGCAATGTCCACAGTAAACAGCTTTGTCAACAGATTATCCTAACTAAAACTCATATTTGATCACATTGTAATAATACTGAAGTTTTCAATAGATACACATCACTTATCTGTTAAATACTAAACTTTAAGCATGATGAAAAGTCCTGCAATTGCCTGATTCCCCAAACTCTGTATTTATAATTTTATCTTTCACTACTCTTTGCCTTTCTTCATTCTTCTTCAGTCTTTTACTTATTACTAGAGGCCCGGTGCATGACATTAGTGCACTGGATGAGTGGGCATGCCACCCTCAGCCCAGCCCGGCATGCACCACCCTTCAGTAGTCTGGGAGCCTTCAGGGGATGCCCGACCGATGGCTTAGGCCTGCTCCTGTGTTGAGCATCTGCCCCCAGGTAGTCAGTATGCATCATAGCTACCAGTAATTCCACTGTTTGGTTGATTTGCATATTACCCTTTTATTACATAAACTAGAGGTCTGATGCATGAAATTCATGCACTAGGGGGTGGGGGTCCCTCAGTCCAGCCTGTCCCCTCTCACAGCCCAGGAGCCCTCAGGGGATGTCCTTCTGACAGCTTAGGCCTGCTCCCCATGGCGAGTGGGCCTAAGCTACAGTCGGGCCCCAGATGCTCAGAGCAGGCGCCGTGTGTGTGTGTGTGTGTGTGTGTGTGTGTGTGTGTGTGTCCTCTGAGGGCTTTCCCCCAGCCACGTCTGAGGCTCAGAGCAGGCGCCCTTCTGTGTTGATCTCTCAGCTCTGGTCTGCACCTGTGTGTTGTTCTCTCAGGCTCAGGGCCACGCCAGTCCCCTCCTCCTGAGCTGGTCATGACTGTTACAGAGTCTCGACTGTTATGGAGTCTCGACCTCATTTGCATATCACTGCTATATATATATATATATATATATATATATATATATATATATATATATATAGAGAGAGAGAGAGAGAGAGAGAGAGAGAGAGAGAGATAGTTTTCAATAATTTCTAACTTTGTTTTCCTGTGTATATGTAATTGATCTTTATTTAAATGTTGAAAATGTCCTTTGGCTCACTATTTCTTTTGTTGTAGTTGGTGGTTTTTTTTATTTTTGTGCTATATTAATACTTTTCTTATCTTGAATACTTAGAGAAAAAATATATTTTGTGAAAAGAATTTTCTGACCTCAGACTAGATAAGACACCCTTATTCTGTGTTTTTATAACAACAACTACATAAACCTGTCATAAAACATATCACTATCTAGTTGATTAATATTTATATTATTCCTCTGTTAGAGTATGAATTACTGAAAGGATAGGATAATGCTTTATTGATGTCCATTTTCCCATTATCTACAATATTGCTTCATATATACGACCAGTTGTTAGCGGCATTGGAGTTCTTTGGTGCCCCAAGATAGAAATTAAGAGGAAACCCCAGAGAAATTTCCAGGCAGATTTTATTGAGCTATGCTGGGGCACAAGGGAGGCAGCACAGAAAAAAGAAAGGCCCTCTGAACTGGCTTTGCTTGGCTACTTTTATATTCTGGGGACAAAGGTCCTTGCTCTAAAAGACAGGCTTTTTGAAAAGGCGGGCTTGGGAAACGTTTGGGGGAAGTGGAATTTTCCATGTCAGTGTGGGGTTACTTCTGCCTTCTGTCTTGTTGCTTGGCATCTATCTCTGCACCTGTGCTGCGGGCGCCAGATAGTCATGTTCATTGCTTCCATCCTAGGAAGGTTATATAGAGGCCAAACCTTGATCAACTGAGCATGCAAAATAGCAGTTTCCACATCTTCTGGCCACCTGATCCTGATTTGGCTTCCTGGTCACCCAGTATTTTTCCATTCCTGAGCCAAATCCCGATACTATTGCACAATGAGCATTATTTTTTTTTACTTAAATTATAAAAATGAACAACCTTTGACACCTTGCTTAATGTTCTAATTATACAAATGAATCTAGATACACATAAATAATCAAATATACCTTATGTTAGGCCACAGTTTATATCATTTCCCCAAACAAATTTCTAAGAGCAATCTAGGAAAAACATAAAATATGAAGGATGTCATAGAACTTTATGTTGAATAGTAATATATAAATAAAATGTGCTCTCTCTTCTGGCATTCCTCTGAAGTTAAGTGGAAATTAGATTAGACACACTACGACATTTGAACTTACCTTAAAGAAACAAGGCCCTTCATCCATTGTGCATGGACAAAAATCTTAATTTTATCCTGAGCAAAATATAAGGAAATTTCTATGACCATGTTGCAAAGTAGGAATATGTATTTTACTTATTTCTTGGAGTAGTTATCATATCATGACCAAGTTAAATTACTTTTAAGTTCTTTACCACTCTAATTTTCACTGATTCTGTCAAGCCAAGAATAAATTCTGTCACTTATTTCTGAATGCATGATGTATGCAGTCTGTCTAACAAGTTCAAATCATTCTTTTTACTTCCTGATAAAAAGGATATTATAAACATGAAATTACCAATTCAGAAGCGAGTATTACGTCATTTAAATTTTATTTCACAAAGAAAGACTCTTAAGTAGGGAAGCATTAACAATTCTCTATAACTGGAACATTTAGACAAGTTCTGTAGTCCTATTAACTCACAAATGGACAAATGAAAATTGTTAATAGCCTAGAAAATTTACCACAAGAATGATATCTTGAATTTAAAATTTCTATCTGCAGTGAATTTTTGTGGCCAAGTTACAAAACACTCGATCTAGGAGCTTATAATGAAAATGCAAAAAGACCTTTAAATAAAAGAGCAAGATGAGATACTGCTGTGAGATAAAAGGGATTCTTTTCCAACAAAAGGATGAATATATAAATCATTGTTATGAAAAAATACCTTTCTTTTTAGTTACATTCAATCTGCAAATCATAAACTCATTCTTGCTAGCAAAAAAAAAAAATGGTTTGGATTTGATTCTAATGTTGATTTTTTTTCATGCTTCTCTTCATTCTACATCTGTTCTGACTCTTCCTTCAATCATTTCCTTTGTGATTGCTTAGCTTCATGCTCCCTATATTTTGTTAAAATAAACTGTAATGGGCTCAGGGCTTGTACTGGCAGGCCCATGCAGCTAGTCAGCCTGAAGCTCACTTTCCTCTCAAATGGGAAAGGAAAGCAGGGGAGGGTTGTAGAGGGGAAAGGCAGGAAGTGGAAAATGGAGATAGAAGGGAAGAAAAACCTCATTTATGTTTCTAAAGTGGCTAATGTTCCTTGTTGCACAAGTTATTCTAGAACAGAATAGCTCTCTTCAGATAAGTACTAGCAGCTGTGCCATCTGCAGAACATGATACCTGTTTCAAACTACGCAGCTTGAAGTATTTTTAATGGCGTGATATCTGTCTCCTGTTTACATATATTCAGTAAAGTATCTGCAGGTCTGCTGGCTTCATTAGCTCCCATTTCCTCTGCTTTTGGCTGGCCCTGTGTTCTGCTGTGAAGAAATAA
This sequence comes from Myotis daubentonii, assembly GCF_963259705.1. Classification (NCBI taxonomy): domain Eukaryota; kingdom Metazoa; phylum Chordata; class Mammalia; order Chiroptera; family Vespertilionidae; genus Myotis; species Myotis daubentonii. Next base: position 145,469,431 of record NC_081841.1, on the reverse strand, counting down.
CTAATGGGGAGGCATCTGGTCAGAAAATCTCTTCTATCTGAAGCTCTTCAGGTTGTGCCAAGTTACTTGGTCATCATGTTAGCCAATGGAAAATGATCAGGTTTTACTCAACAGTTTTATTTTTTAATATAAAAGCTACACGCTAAAAGGATAATACATGACTCCATGTGCAGACAGAAAATATTTTATTTTCATTCCTCTCATTAAAAACCTTCTTGAATTTTCAGGGATTGTCTGAGGAGTAGAATACCAACTTCTACCTGTTTGTGTGAGCAGTGACTATACATTCTGGGTGGCTGAAAGCACTCCGCAGGGCTGTGAGGAAGTCTGTTAATTATTTCATCATCTTATGCAGCATTGATCTTGCTGACTGCACAGAGCACTAACAGGACAGGTAAATGGAGTTTATTCTGTCACAAATGCTGCCAGTTAAAGAAGATGATTGCCATGTTTGGAAAACCAGGCTCTCTAACGTCTAAAAGATGCATAGAAATATTAAGCTTGTTATCTGCCATAGAGAAAATAATAAATATTGCCTTCCTAGTATGAGGAAAGATGGACTTTAGTATTTCAAAGTAGACATTACAGAAGTTTTTGGCAAACTATGGTTGCAACACCTATAACAAAATTTAATTGCTTGTTTTTTTCATTAATGAATCATACAACACAACATTAGAGTCCCCCCACCCCAGAAAGCCACATTATCTTAAACAGAGAGATGAGAAACTCATATTTGATGAGTTGAATTTGAACCAAATTGTGCTGTTTAATAAGCCACTTGAAGCCTTGGATTGATGTTGACAAAGATGTAAAAAATCAAATGTTTCCCAGGCTGCAAAATTGCATGTTATTCATCCTAAAATATGAAGCTGAAAATGAGATTAATGGTAATCAGACTGAATTAATAGGATTCCTTTAACAAACCTTCATTTTCTCAATAGTCCTGACAATTCAAGTAAATAAAAATTGAGAATATTCATCAGTTGAGAAAATAAATTTAGCATCTTACACAGTGCCTAAAATATTTCTCCAACTGATCAATAAAACTACCTAACTAAAATATTCTTGTATGAACTTTAAGGTTCCTGGAAGAATATGGATTCCCACTTATATGTGTCTAAATATTAGTTGAAGGAAATCAAGAATAAAATATATATATGCTTGTTTATTTTCAGTACAGAATAAAGAGACTAATTGTGATTTGCACAATATCTGCATATTACTATTTTAATTTAACATTTCCCTCAGTAAGACTAGAGACTTTGGGTTTCTTCCAGGAAGACAAAAACTATTAGAAATTAGTTCTTGAAGACAAAGTATTGAGTTCATAAAAATGTTTATTTGTGTTTTCTATTATAACATTTTCTTAATGCTTTTCAACTTAAACCTCCACTGGTTAAAAGAAATTGAGTATACACTCTGAATATTTTTCATTTTTCTTCATAAGTAAGTAAATTTGTATTTACATTGTACTCCTTTCCAAATAAAGTATATACATTATAATACAGTACAACTCTAAAGATTGAAGTGGATCATTATAAATTTATTGCTGAAAATGCAACTTTAAAACTGGACCTACACAGATTTAGAAGCGCTAATCATCTAAGGAAAGGAGGTAATTTCATTAACACAATTTTGGAGTTCTCTCATAACATTCTTCAACCCTCAATATCCTAGCTTGTATGTCATTCTTCTCCTGTCTCCAACTCAGTATAGATTAAATTTTAGATTCATCAATTTAGAGACCAACATTTTAATAATTCATCCTTTAAATGAGGCATACATTAAGGACAATGAAAATGGGTTTGCATTTGAAGAATATGTAACCAATTAATACAGTTAAAAGGTAATCACTTCACTTCCTCTTCCAGATATGAGGAAGCGTTCCATCAGAATAATCATCCTAATCAAAAGAACTGTAAATGACGGATCTTTCAAAAAGTTATTCTTCAAACAGCATTGGGAAGCAGCCAAAATTGTCAGGAATTGAGGAGCCAAGGAATTAAAGATCTCAGAGTGAAAGGAAGAATAGTGAGGTTAGAGTCACATTCATGGCTCTTCTCCTCAAGGTATGTGTTGATTTCTATGCTAAATAGTATGAGAAAGTAAGCAGAAAACAATATCATGGAGACTAAAGAGGTAAGCAGTGCTCTTGTCTGTCCCACAAGGTGAGTGTTAACTGTTGGAATTCAGGACTCACCAGGAAAAGGCTACTAGTAAACATCTTAAGTGGATCCATGAAATGCTATGACCTAGAAGCAGACCTAGAAATAGAGTAAGGAAATAGGAAAGAATTCACAAAAAACTCAAATCTAGCTTTAAATAACCTCTTCTTCTGATTTCTTTAAGGTGATATAACACTTTTCTAACTACCTCTCAGAAATTAAATCCTCTATAAAGCAAAATGGAATGAAGTGCCTTAATTAAAAAAAATTAAAATCTGAATTTCAATCAAATATGAACAGGTATGTCAGTGTTATTATTGTAATTACCTAGTTATTAATAACAGGAAAGAGGAAAGGGAAGGCCAGACATTATAAGCATGGCCATCTGGGCAGTTTCACCAGGAAGTTGCAATTTCACTCTCCCCAGAGAACGGCTGGTCCATTCCCTGCCGATCACTGGGAGAAGGAACAGGACAAAGGGGAAGATGGCTGCACGCACAGTGAGTCCAGTGACATAGGAAAGGTGCTTGTTGTCCGTCTAGAGACTCTAGCCTGAAACAAGGATAATTGGCTAGAGGAGGTGGAGCCAATGTAAGCCCATGAAAATTTTAGAATGCAAAATCTGCAGAGAAAGGAATTTTCTGTCTCTTGTTACTCTTGCTGTTTGCACTACTGTTTCTCCCTTGTTCTGTGACCCATGCTAGCCCACCATGTGGCCCTATAACCCACATGGCCCATGCCCACACATAATGGATTTCAGTTTGGAACACAAACTAAGCTAGCCTTATGCTAGATTGGGCTGTGCAAATATGGAGCGAAATCTCTGAGCAACAGCTTTAATCACAGCCCTGTTGAAAACATAGCTGGACTTCTTCCATGGCAGGACAGAGAGAGAGGGGAACTTGGAAACTCAGGGATTTAATTCCACACAAATAAATGCCACTCATTATACCATGTGAGTCTCAGAAAATTTATTTTTTCATGATATCACAGGAAGCCCACTTCTGCCAACAATTGGTGGGCACGCAGAGAGCTCCCCACTGATAACAAGAGGAGACAAACAAATAATTAAAAATTTAGAGAAAACAATGCAATGAAAATTGAAACAGATAATTATTATGCTGAAGTTATTTGTTACAGATTTGGAAATAACTTCGTATAATAGGTTCAGAAAAATAGGTTTAAAAAAGGAGAATTTATCAAAGAATTTTACTAAAGATTTAAAATTTATGAAAAAAATAAGTAAACGTTCTAAAGTTGAAAATGTATTATTACTAAGATTAAAAACTAAAAAAGATTTTAAATTATATTAGTATAATACATATTAGAGGGAAGGAGTACTGAATGGGAAGATAGAGTAGTAGATAACATGAAGCCTACACATTCTGGTAAAAAGAGGACATAATGAGAGATTCTTGAAATTTGTGCAATTAGAGTGGCTGATAGAGAGAGAGGAAGAACAGGGGAGTGTTTTCAGGAGACATCGGACAATAATTTTCCAAAATTAATGGAGAGATCTATAAAGATGAAGAAGATTGACAGGCCTCAGAATCTTCACATATAAAGAAAACCAAAGAAGGAGAAAATCTTGAAAGCAGCCAGAAGAAAAAAAAAAAAAAAAAGCTAGACATAATACCTTCAAAAGAGCAGTAACAAAACTGGCAGTTGATTTACCCACAGAAGTAATATTAAACAATAACAATACCTAAATGAAATATGTAGAATACTGATATTCCAAGAAAAAAAGCCAATATCTAGAATTCAATACCCAGCTATTGAATTTCTCCAAAATATATAGGAAACAAACATAATTTCAGAAAAACAAAAACTGAGCAAAGTCCTTATTAGCTGATTTTCACAAACAAGACATTTAAAGATTTATGCATAAGAAACTCATATTAACTCATTTTATGAAAAAGGGTTTACCTCATTCTTAAACCTAACAAGTAACTACAATTAAAAAAATAAAATAATAGAACTGAATGAGAAATAAAAATACAGAACAATAGTTATCATAAACATAGACACAAAATTTCTCAATAAAATATTAGCAAATAAATTTTGTTTCAGCAGCTTGTAAAAATGATAATGTATCTCATGGAGTTTATCCAAGGTATTCGGGAATTAGAAGATCAATCAATGTACTTCATCACATAAACAAGATAAAGGAATACAAAATTAATCTCAGTAGATGCAGAAAAAAGCATTTGACAAAAATGAAAAGCCATTTACAAAAAATTATCTTAGCAAACTAGGAATAGATAGGATTTTCTTCAGCCTGATAAAGCACATCTATGTAAACATCTTCAGTAATATACTTAATGGTGAAATATTGAATTTTCCTCCTTGTAATGAAGGAGAGCATAGGAATTCTCACTACTTCTTTCCAACATTTTTCCTGCTCAATTTAATGAGATAGGAACAACTACTATTTTCAAGACCTGAAAGTAAAAATTAACATTTTCTTTATTTTAGGATGACTGTGTTTTATAATTTAAAATACTAAAAAAAAAAAAAAAAAATCAGGAGAAAAAAATAAATTCTTAAAATAATTTTAAAATAACACTATATAAACTTATATAGAAATCCATTGTATTCACTATATACTAGCAAAATTTTTGAAAAATAAAAACCTTTAAAGCATCAAAAAATATAAAATATTTAAGGATAGATTTAATAAAATATGTACAAAAATATGTTGGCTAAAAATTTATGCAATACTATTGCCAGAACTTCAAAAAAAATAATTAAGAAGAAAACCATATCCATGGATTAAAAAACTTAATATTGTTATTATGGCAAGTACTCTAAATTGATCTCCATATAGTCAAAGTAATTCCATTCAAATTTGAGCAAGCGTCTTCATATAATTTGACAAGCTGCTAGTCAAAATTACATGAAAAATATAATTACCTGAAGTAAACAAAATTATTTAAAAACACAAAAAAGAAATTACACTATTTATTTTTAAGATCTATAATATAGTTATAGTAATCAAGATAATGAGCAATTAGAATAAGGACAAAATTACAAATTAATGTAACACAAGCTGTCCAAAAATATTACATATATACATATATAATTATTTTTATAAAGAAAATAACACAATAATTAATTATTAATAATACAAGAATAAACTCTGTGTTTCAAGTACTCACAACTACAAACCTATTTTGTCCCACCTTGTGTGTGTGTGTGTGTGTGTGTGTGTGTGTATGTTTTTTTCAACAGAAATGCCAGGTAAAATATCTGGTAGTAGAATAATAATATTTATATTTAATAAATATTAGAATACTACTTCTCACTATATACAAATTTAAACTTGGTATTGGTCATATACTTCCTCTCTTCTGGCGTTTTGTTCAGTACTTTCATTTGCAATATTTTTCTTTGTCTTCCCTCCTGTGATTGTTTCTATGCGTTAGGTAGAGCTGCTATGGCTCCCAGTCTTGGTAGAATGGCCTTATGTAGTAGTGGTCCTGTTGCCTCCCTGTTCACCCGAGCTGGGTGCATCAGGTGTGCTCACCAGAGTGATCTGTGTGCACCCTCCTGTTGTAGTTAAGCCTTGATTGCTGTTGGCACGTCAGTAGGAGGCAGTTACCTCCAGGCCCATAGGTTGCTAAGACTGGCCAAGACCACAGAGGAGGATCTGCCATGCAGGGCCCACCCCTCAGATCAGGATTACCTTCATCAAGGCTCTGGTGCCCAATGAGTCCACCCCTTGAGTGTGGAAGTTATTGGGTGATGCTTCCACATGGTCTCTAATTGTTCACCTAATGCACTGGCTCTGGGGCCTACTGAGAGCTTCAGGCCAAGGTCAGCCACCAACTGCACCCTGCCCATGGCCACCTAGTAAGAACTACAAAGCAATCTGCAGATGCCTGCTATTTGTTCTGGACTTGGAGTTGCCCGAGAGAGGTCAACCTGTGAACTAAGGCTGCAACTGCTTGTGCTGAGCCTGGGGTCATTTAGTGAGAGGTACAGGGCACACCAAGACCATTGCTGTTTATCTGGGGTTTGTGAACCTTTGAGCTAAAATAGATTGCTTTTATGTAAAACCACACAATTTGTGTGTGGCAGCATCTCAGGGTATCACCAGGGTGGGGCAAATAGTGTTAGGCATGTTGATGGAGACTCAGATATGATGCCTGCCAGCAGACTCTGGGGGGAAATCTCAGGTATGAACAATGGTCTCTGCTAGCACTTTCTTTGGGACAAAGCTGTCTCTCCAGCTATTGCCCCAAAGCCAGACAATTCAGATCCTCTCTGAATGCCCATGGTGCCTTTCAATCTGCTGCCCCAGCACTGGAGCTCAGAGCCAGTGAGTTCAAGTAAGTCCAAATGGGCCCCTTAAGAGGAATCCCTGAGAGTGTATCAGCACTCCATTTCACTCAGCAAAAATCCCTGCTAGTTTTCACAGCCAGAAGTTATAGGAACTTCTCTTCCTGGCACTGGAATCCTGGGCTGTGAGGCCTGGTGTGGAGCTGGGACACCATGCTCCTCAGGGTGGACCTCTGCAGATGAGATATCCCTATTTAACCCCACATTGGGTGTGGGACAGGTCTGTTCTGAGTCTCTGCCCTCCTACCAGTCTCCATGTGGCTTCTTCTTTATATCCTTAGTTATTGGAATTCTGTATATCTAGATTTCAGGCAGTTTTTAGGTGGTTCTCAAAGATGGTTATTGTGTAGTTTAATTGTAATTTTGATGTGCCTGTGGGAGGATATGTGTACTGCATTTACCTACTCCATCATCTTGACCAGACTCCTCCATGCTCCATTTCTTAAAGATAAGTTTTCTTATATGAGATTATCTAAAATATAAAACAAAAATATCAGAAGTTCCAGAATGGAAATTAGTACATGCCAACATTTTAAGGTTTAAGGCTGATGAGCATATTTGGAAAGTTTGAATATCAATAATAATTTATTATATCCATTTAACTATGAAAGAAAATACACTTGAATACTTCTATTGTGTTCAAAATCAGGAAAGAGAAAGGACAAAATTGCATATAGGTATTGTCATAGGAGTTATATTTTTACACAGCAATGTGCATATACTTCACTTGCTTCAAAATGATGGGATTAGAGTAGAGAAGATGAAAATTTTTCAAAAACATTAAATGTTAAGAAGCTATACATCTTTGCCAGAAAGTTCTGAAATATGACATCACTGAACATCATTTATGGTGTTTTCTTTTTAAAATAAATTACATTGGTGATAAAAAGTCACAACAATATGAAGATAAATAGGTATTTCAATGTGTTCTGTATATTTATCTTTATTATTATAAAGTATTAAATAAAATTTTAGCAGAAGAGGGAAGGAAAGAAGAGAGAAAAAAGTAGCAAATTTAAAGTTGTACTTTGCCACAAAAAACTTATTTTTTATCCTCCCAACCCCTCCCTCTCCCCATAACTAAAGTTTTTATGGTCATATAAATTTTTTTTACACAAAACCTAATCATCTTGTATGGTGCGGGCTTTCAGGAGAAGTAAGTAATACACTGTGTGATGCTTACTGAAAATGAGACCTGTTATCTACTCTTTTAAAAGTAAATATCACCAAGCAGCAGGGCCAGGCTTCACCCATAAAGGAAATTGACTGGCCTTTTTTATTTCCATAGTTTCATATTTGAAGAAGTAAATTATCTATAAGAAAAGTCATGTAGAAGTTCATGCTGAATAACCCAGCATGAATGCAGATTTTTTCATATGAAAATTTTGTTTTCTTTAACAAGGGTAATTCTCATTATTCCCCCATCCCATGTTCAAATTTTTAAATTATATTATACCTATATTGACATTTGAAAGCTAAATCTTTAAAAACATGTAAGTGGCCATCTACTTATAACAGATTACAATCAAGCTATGTCTTTTTTCCCTTAAATTAAACCACTTTAGGTATTTTAACTTGAAAAGCATACAAATGGCCACCCAATCTGAAAACAAATATTAAAACTGTGCTTTTCTAAAATCCTTTTTAGGTACATTGATTTGAACCAGGAGACAGATTCAGATCTTAGTAACTATGATGTATCAGAATATGTACTGCTATAGTTAATACAATTTCTGTGGTATATGAAGGGGTGACTTTGATTTTCTGTAAAACTACAGTAACACTGAGCTTTACTATATATAATTTATTGCTTATCTCATCTTCTTAATGCTTCTGAAGGGAATTGCATCTCTATGCATATGGTGCAACGTCACTGCAAGCTTAGTAAAACTAGTTACTCTCCAGTTATTCTCTACCCTTAATTTAAAACCAAGAAGGAAGATAAAACCACAGTAAAATATTTCCCAGGGATCTACATTTTTTCTTAAATGTGTCTTTAAAATTTTTATAAGGAAATAACTGCCTTATTTTTACTAAGGTGAAGGACACAGTTTAATTTCTTATTACAGACTGTTTTTGTTATCAATGGAAAGAGCCCAATAGACAAATGGAAAGGAAATAAATATCTTTAATGGACATAAAAGACATAAGATTAAAGGATATAAAGACAATTTTGCAAAGCAGGGGACTTAGCAGAATTCTCGTTTTCTTGTTTCAATCCCAACACAGGTGTCACATTTCTGATGATACTACACTTCTAGAGTAGGATCATGTATGGACGATCATGCTTCCCATTTTTAATCTTATCAGAAGGATAGAGAGGTATTCCTCTGTAGCTATTCTCAACCCTCTCCTGAAGAATGCAGTTTTTAATTATATGGTGGCATTTTGTGTAGTGCAACCAGAAGTGAAGCATGGATCCACTGTACCAGGGGACAGAGCATTTCCATGAGGCTACTCACACCCCAGTGTTTTTTATCAGTTTACCAGTTAGCAAGCCAGGAATTGCCAAGCATAAAGAACAATCTATCACCCGATATTTCCAGCATCCCCAGGCTCTGAGTAGCCCAGGTCACTTCTGTACATCAGGACATCCAATCCCAATTTCAGAGAACTCATTGACTCCTAGATGTTTGGCTATCCCTTCAAAATAAAATCTCTAAAACAGAGAAGTAAAATATTCTTGGCATTTTCTTTTGCTTTTATTTAAATAAATCACATTTGAAATGACTTGTTTCTACAGAGGTATAGATATTTTCAAAAAAAGAATAAAAAAGTTGTCACTCTTTTCAAAATACAGCTTCAAAACAGCTGAAGAAAACCAATATACCTTATTTCATCATATCTAAGACACTATTGAATGTGAGGACATGTCATTATTTTAATACTACTAAGAAACAAAGAATAATGCTGACAATTAAATTATGGTTTGCCATCTTTATGTCAGAGATGTTAACAAAAATATATAAATCTTTGAACTGAAGGAATAAAAGTATATCCTTAAGAGATAACTATAAAAATGAAAGCTCTTTTCCTATAGTCCATTATAATACAATACTAGTAATACTAGTAAAAATAAAAATTTTCTATGTGACCTTAATATAAAATTTACAAACCAAATAGCTAAAAGAAATAGTTTTTATAGCATGTAAAACACTACATATAAAAGGCTTAGGAGGTAAATTAATATTTTAAGATGTTTTATAGAATCCTACAGCCCAAGGGTTGGATATGTTACTATTTTATGATGTTATCCTACTTTTTACAACACATATTGCTGGGCTATATAAGAATTGAAATGTTATATTTCTAGGTTATCTGTCAGCTTATAAATCAATGGAGGAATGCTATATAAAACAAGGTAAATTAAAAGCAAAATATCATCTTTATTGAGAAACTCATTATTGTAGAAAGTGGATTATATAAGAGTTGAATGGTTTTCTCAGATTTATACCCAGAGTTTGATAAACTTATTCAATCAGCAGAGATGGATTGACAGGGAAGAAGCTGCTGCTAGACAAGAAGAGAGGGTTTACATAGGGAGCCTCTCTCAAGAGTAAAGAGAAAATAAAAGGCCAAGCTGTACATGACCAGTTTCTTCTTCCAATCTTGCTAATCACATAGATCACTCCACTTTCTCAGGGAAGAGCTAGCGAAGGGATGAAGAGCAACTAAGAATTTTATGCTAATGGATTCATCTCTACTTAGAAGGAAACAGAGGCAGAGAGGAAGAGTGCTGACTCCACCTCAACAATGAAACCAGAGTTTGTCTGTGCCTAATCTTAGGAATGGGAACGTAGAGCATTAACCTTTCTGGTATATGGTACCCAAAAGACCTTCAGTGATTAGAGTGACTCCCAGAAAAGGCCTAACTCATGCTTGAGTAGATGAAATAAATAGTACCGCCCTGACCAGTTTGGCTGGGTGGATAGAGCCTCGGCCTGCGGACTCAAGGGTCCCAGGTTCAATTCTGGTCAAGGGCATGTACCTGGGTTGCGGGCACATGACCAGTGGGGAGTGTGTTTCTCCCTTGTTGATGTTTCTGGCTCTCTGTCCCTCTCCCTTCCTCTCTGTAAAAAATCGATAAAATGTATTAAAAGAAAAAAAAAGAAATACATAGTACCCCAAATAACTAATGATTAGGGTGACTCAGACTTATGGAGCCAAAAGGCCTAACTCATGCTTTATTAGATGGACTATATGGAGCCCACATTGACTTTGATTATAGACTATCATGGTGCAACCTTGGTCATTTGAAGACTGTGGAATCTTAAGGGGTGTGAGGGAAAAAATGGTGTTTACCTTTTATTTGGTAGTGGTAGGTGGGTGGGAGGGGTAGAGATGGTGATGGGTGGGGGAAGCTGCCTAGGCAAAGATATTAGGCACTTACGCATAAAGTAGTGTCCTATTTTTAATTTAGTTTTGGATAAAATATCTGTAGAAAACATTGAGTTTGCTGTGTTTTGTGTGTCTGTTTTTTTCAGAAGAGACTTCTGAGAAATACAGCTCTGAAAACTTATGAGTGTGCAGATATAAGTAATTTGTATTATGAACATGAATCACTTTTGTGCAGTGGGTAATAAGAACACATTAGAAAGTGGTTAAACCTCATTCTAAGATAATACAATACAATAGAAGTTAGAGATAGAAGAAATATGCTGATATTTTTTAAGACTAGAAGTAAAAGTATTTTTCTTTAAATGGTATCTGATCATTATAGACACAAAGAAAATTTCAGGACAAGAAATTACAGATAACAATAAAAATATTATAGAATATCTGACCTCAGAAACTTGCTGAATCAACATCTGGCAAACATAATTTCTGATTTTTTTTTTTTATAAACACATACATAAAGAAGGAGAGATTGATGAGACTTTATGAGAAATGAACTATAGTATACATGTTATTTTAGAAAAAGTACTTATTTCATTAATATTTAACAACTACCACTACTGAAGTATAAGGGAAGGAATTGCTGAATTTAAGGTAAATGTTTATAAATACACACATATACAGTCTCAAAAATATGGAACTTAAAATATGTTCCTCTATGCTCTATGAAGTTAAGAAAGTAGTGAAAATAGTGCCACAACCATCATGTGTCTTTTAACTGTACATTTCAAATTACACTGCAATTATTGACTCCTTGTTTTAAAAACAGTAATCTTAGCCATACAATATGCTTTGCTAATTTACATTCTGTTAAACAAAATTCCAATAATTTTTAGCCATCTTTATATATAAAAGGCTAATGCGCTGAGTCCAACGGTCCAACCGATTGCTATGACATGCACTGACGACCAGGGGGCAGACACTCAATGCAAGAACTGTCGTGATGCACACTGGCCATTTACAAAGAAACGGCACCATGGATCTGGTGCCGACAAAGCAACACTCGGCTGTCCCCAAGTGGGACACAGACCCCATCACCACCCCAGAGCGACAGCACTCCATTTCACTCAGCAAAAATCCCTGCTAGTTTTCACAGCCCAAGTGACCAATACTTTTTCACCTTTAAACTTGGAGATATATATTTGGTAGCTTCTGCTATTGATTACTTTTATGAATCTAATGTCAGTTTGAATTTTTGCACCATGTACTTGACTTTTTTTAAACCTTTGAAAATCTGTAGCTTTATCAGAATAGTTTCAAATATTTCATTATAATTTTTCCAGGAAATGGGTTTCCTCTTAATTAAAAAAAATAAACTTTATTTATTTTTTTAAATATATATTTTATTGATTTTTTACAGAGAAGAAGGTAGAGGGATAGAGAGTTAGAAACATCGATGAGAGGGAAACATTGATCAGCTGACTCCTGCACATCTCCTACTGGGGATGTGCCAGCAATCCAGGTACATGCCCTTGACCGGAATCGAACCTGGGACCCTTTAGTCCGCAGGCCGACGCTCTATCCACTGAGCCAAACCGGTTTCGGCATAAAATAAATAAATAAATAAATAAATAAATAAATAAATAAATAAATAAATAAATAACTTTAAAATAAAATTTTAGATAGGATGTATGCTTTATACACATGATTTACTTTAAGTTTGTTCAGTCAGAATCATCGATGATGCAATTTCTTGGTCTCTATTTTTCTGTCTTCCCTTAATCTTGCAAATTATGGTGTCCCCTCATCTCTATAATCTCCTCACCTCGATCCATTCTCTCTGATGTCTTTTTCAGTCATATTTACTCCATTTTTGTAGCACTGAATGTTGCTTTATCCCTGTAATATCTTCAGTTCTAGTTTCTTTGTTTTTACACTTCCAGGTTAATATTAATTCCTTACTTTGTCATATAATCATTTCCTTGAACTTCCATTTATCTTATCTGAATTGCAAGCTTGTTTTGAAAGGTCATATTTCTGATATTTTTTTAGACTAATGAATAATTTTTATTTGAATGTTACATTATAACTTCTCTTGTACTTTTTACTAATTTATTAACTGTTCTTTAAGAATCTTTTGCTTAAGATCCTTTTCTACTATCCAAGTACTAACTAGGCCAACCCTGCTTAGCTTCTGAGATCAGGAGAGATCAGGCATATTCAGGGTAGTATGGCCATAGACTCCAATATCATACTTAATGGGCAGAAACTAAAACCATTTCCCCTAAGAACAGGAACAAGACAGGGATGCCAACTTTCACCACTCTTATTGGATATAGTACTGGAAGTGCTACCCATAGCGACCAGACAAGAAGAAGAAATAAAAGACATCCAAATTGGAAAAGAAGAAGTAAAATTGTCTTTATTTGCAGATGACATGATATTGTACGTAGAGAATCCTAAAGACTCCATCAAAACACTACTAGAACTAATAGATGAATTCGTCAATGTAGCAGGATACAAAATTAACGCCGAGAAATCTATGGCTTTTTTATACACCAATAATGAACTCACAGAAAGAGAAACTAAAAAAAAATAATTCCATTTACCATTGCAACAAAAACATTAAGATACCTAGGAATAAATTTAACCAGGGAGGTAAAGGACCTGTACTCAGAAAATTATAGAACATTGAAAAAAGAGATAGAGGAAGACATAAACAAATGGAAGAATATACTGTGTTCATGGATTGATACAATCAACATCATTAAAATGTCCATACTCCCCAAAGTAATCTATAGATTCAATGCAATCCCCATTATAATACCAGTGGCATATTTCATAGACCTAGAACAAACTCTCCAAAAATTCATATAGAATAAAAAAAAGATCCAAAATAGCTGCAGCAATCTTGAGAAAGAATAACAAAGTTGGAGAGATCACAATACCAGATATCAAGCTATACTACAAAGCCATTGTTCTCAAAATGTCCTGGTACTGGCACAAGAACAGGTGTATAGACCAATAGAACAGAACAGAAAACCCAGAAATCAACCCAAGCCATTATGCTCAATTAATATTTGACAAAGGAGGCAAGAACATACAATGGAGTCAAGACAGTCTCTTCAAATAAAGGTGTTGGGAAAATTGGACAGATAAATGCACAAAAATGAAACTAGACCACCAACTTACACCATACACAAAAATAAACGCAAAATGGATAAAGGACTTAAACATAAGATGGGCAACCCTAAAAATCTTAGAAGAAGCCAAAGGCAGAAAAATAGCAGATATATTCCCTAAAAATATCTTTACTGATACAGCTCCTAGGGCAATGGAAACTAAAGAGAAAATAAACAAATGGGACTACATCAAAATAAAAAGCTTCTGCACAGCAGAAGAAACCAGCAACAAAACAACAAGAAAGCCCACTGCATGGGAAAACATATTTGCCAATGTTATCTCCAATAGGGTTTAATCTCCAACATTTATAGGGAACACATACAACTTAACAAAAAAAGGTAAACAATCTAATCAAAAAATGGGCAAAGGATCTAAATAGACACTTTTCGAAAGAGGACATACAGAGGGCCGAGAGACATACGAAAACATGCTGAAAGTCACTAATCATCCAAGAGATGCAAATCAAAATAATAATGAGCTACCATCTCACACCTGTCAGAATGGCTATCATCAACAAATCAACAAATGACAAATGCTGGAGAGGATGTGGAGAAAAAGGAACCCTCTTACACTGCTGGTGGGAATGCAGACTGGTGCAGCCACTGTGGAAAACAGTATGGTGTCTCCTCAAAAATTAAAAATGGAACTTCAATTTGACCCACTAATGCCACTTCTAGGAATATATCCTCAAAAAATAGAAACACCAATTAGAAAGGATATATGCACCCCCTATGTTCATAGCAGCACAATTTACAATAGCTAAGATTTGGAAACAGCCTAAGTGCCCATTAGCAGATGAGTGGATTTGAAACCAGTGGTACATCTACACAATGGAATACTACACTGCTGTGAAAAAGAAGAAATTCTTACCATTTGCAACAGCGTGAATGGAACTGAGAGCATTATGCTTAAGTGAAATAAGCCAGTCAATGAAGGAAAAATGCCACATGATCTCACTCATTTGTGGAATATAATGAACAACATAAACTGATGAAGAAAAAGAGCCAGAGTCACGGAAGCATCAAACAGACTGTCCAACCTATGAAGGAAAGTGGAGGGTGAGGGGGTAAGAGATTTCCCGAAGGACTTGTATGCATGCATATGAGCATAACCAATGGACACAGACAGCCGGGGAGGCGGGGGATTGAGGGCATATGCAGGGGGTGTGGGGGCACCCAGGGAATGGTCAATGGGGGAAAAAGGAGACTTATGTAATACTTTAAATAAAGATGGTAAATTTCAAAAAAAATATCCTTTTATCATTTTTCAGTACATATCTCTTTTTCATGATTTATTTTAAAATGAGACAGTGAACTGATGAAGAATAGAGTGGGGAGTGACACAAAGAATGAATGGAACAGTAGCATTGATTTGATTTGTTGTCTTAGAGACTTTCTCACCAAAGCTGTTTCCTTTGTTCTTTGCCCATGGACACGGGTCCAATTAGTGTTTGTGATGAAGGTGTTAGTATGGCTCCCAGTGATACTCCTTTGAGCCTAAACCCTAGGTGTTGGACTCTTGAGTTCCTTTAACTGAAAGGCAAGATATAGGAAAATAAAAAGTTTTGAGCACATATTTTCTTTAGAATTTATTTTCTTGCTGTGCTGTGGCAATCTGCTGGGTCACAGAGATGAGATTCAAGACTAAGTTTTTTTGACTCATGCCACAAAGCTTTTTATTCTCCGTCACTTTCTTTTTACCATAGACTCCCAGATTCTTTAAAAGTAAATTACATAGAAAACCTCAAATTAATAAGATTTTGGAGGAATGTGATATTGTGGTAAATTATATTTCAGTTGAACTGAAACAAACAGGAAACCCTTTGATTCAAAATGTACCATTAAAAACTCTTTTACAATGTATTAGTCAACTCCCTTGGCCTTCACAGAACATTATGCAAAAAGTAATTGATTCTTCCTTAGATGATTGAAGGTTGTTTAGGATCTCAGTGTTACTATTATAAGGTGGGACTATCAACACTGTATACAGTAGATGTGGGTGACTATGCCCAAACATTAGAACATATTCTATATTTTAAAAATTTTCAATAAAATATCATTAATTTGTAATATCACACTTTTTTGGCAGTGAGCTGTTTTCTATGGAAATAGAGGAGCAGCATGTCTGTATATGTAGAACCATACGAAATACAAAGTTTTATATAGTGGCAAATATATTTATTATATAATATATTATTAATAAAAGCACATATCATATACTTATATAATCTATAAAATATTTATATAATACATAAAATATGTTTACATAATGTATATTAATAACAAATATTACATAGGACATTATAAGATTATATATATATTTACTGTAATATGTTTATAGTTGTATTTAAATTACTACTTATCAATATTTTAATGTAACATATTTCATTTTTTTCCTCTTGTACTTTAAAGTAACAAAGCAGAGCATTGAAATAACAAAAAGGTGAATCTATTAACACTGAGTATGAGACAAAACTCATAAATATTAGATAAATAGATATGCTCTACTAAAATAAAACAAGTGGACATATCTTCTATGACATGTATTATGACTAATACAGCCTATGATATATCTAAAATATGCTTGCACTAATAATTTCAAGATTTGTTTTTGATGTAAGGACTATCTGGAGAGATGGCGAAAACTGTGCCAGTTATACTGCTTTTTTTTTTCTCAGCTAGACATTAAGAAATTTCTAAAAATTTGATTCCATTTCTCATTTTTCCCTCACATATTTGGCAACTTGTAAACACAACTTAAAAAGCACTCTGATAAACTGTAGTTTGCTTGTATTTTGACAGTATTTCAACTGATGGCTTTCACATCCTATTCTGTGATAAGAAGTTTTCATTACCATATATATTTTAGGTTACTTGATAGCTCAGGAGAGAAAAAAAGAGAAACTAGTAAAAATATCTTAAAACTCTCTCATGCTCTTATCTTTCAAAAGGGAAGCATGTGCTGAGTAGATGAATTAAAAGGAGATAGGGAAGCCAGACTGCAGTTTCACAGAAGCCATTGATCTTTACAAATTAGACTGACAACAGAGATCCATTAAAGTCCACGGTATAATGAAAAAAATTCCTATCCTTTGGCCTTTCTTTGATCTCCACTCTTCCTAATTCCGATTCCTCTCTCTCATACTCTCCTGTCCTTCAGAAGAGAGGCTAAATGCTGATGAGGTAATGGCCGTTACAAACCTCTTTCGATCTCATTTGAGAAATGACTCTAATTCCAAACATTAATTTTTGGTACCTATCAGAATAACAATCAGCTTGCTATATCATTGATTATGCAGTGGAGAAGAATCAAGACAGAAAAAGAGGGGGCTGCTCATTTTAATACAGCTACGCCCATTCAATGAATTCCATTATGACTTAAAATAAAGCACCCACGTCCCTTTGTTATACCACTTATCACGATAGAGCATTTATCACTTTCTACATTTCATTGTTTTCCTTTGTTTACTTATAGTTTACTCTTATTGAAAGGTAAGCTTCTTAAGGTTAATAACCAAGTCATTCCAGGCCTTCTGAACTCAAGTCCTGGCCAGAGTACCACCCATTTGCTTAGTCATTCAATTTTTGAATGCCTGCAAGAAGGCAAGTGTGCTGTTTCAATAAATTAATTACTTTGATGAGTAATAAAAATGGGGTAACGGATGTGATTGAATGTGATGTGAGCTGCAAAATGGAGAAAAGGCTGCAATGCAGAAAGTGCCCCTTCATTCTCTAATGTGTACAGACACAGGAGGAAATCACCCGGACCCTCTGCTCCTCAAATATTTTATCTATTATAGCACTTACCTGACTGTGTTATAATCTATCATCATATCTTTATGGTGAACTACAAGGTTCTTAGAAACAGGGATCCGATCTCATTCATGTTTATATTCTCAATGCCTACTTTAGTGCTTGTTAAGAGTAGAAAGTCAGTTATATTTGTGTCCGTGTGTGTGTGTGTGTGTGTGTGTGTGTGTGTGTGTGTGTGTGTAGGTGTATATGTACATCTATTTATTTACATATGTGGAGTAATGAGACATAAATTATTTTGGAAATATAACACAGCGAGTCAAGGAGGCTGCTTCTCACCTGCCTGATATTATCACACAAAGGGAAATAGATTCAAGAATCAGAAGGAAGGCTTCTGACGTGGGGCTCTGTGGTTGGTCCCATGCTTAACACCTTCCATATGTAGCTCATTCATCCTGTCATCAGGAAGGTAACATCAAACATTGCATAAGCGCAGTTGAGTCAATATTTCCTTGGTGTGCCTCTTTCTTCCTTTGCTTATGAGCTGGAATAATTTGAGGAAGACTTTAACCTCTCTGATTTTGAATTCTCTACTATCAGTGAAATTATAAAGCCTCGCCCAGCTGGTGTGGCTCAGTTGGTTGAGCATCGTTCCATGCATCAAGAGGTCACTGATTTGATTCCCTATCAGGGCGCAGGCCCAAATTGTGGGCTTAATCTCCAGTAGGGGGTGTGCAGGAGGTAGCCAATCAATGTTTCTCTATCATGGATATTTGCAATATCTAGCGTACAATGAACACTCAGTTAGTAGCATCTGCTACTGCCAACCTAACCTGAGTGGAGACTGCAATTTAGGGGTGAGAAATGTGCATCTGACCTTGCAATTATGAGAGAGATCTGTGGTAATTTTACTATGGATTAAGGTAGTATGAGGCAGCGCTTCAATATTCTTTCAGGACCAAGTTAATAACCTCAGGTTTGTGAGTTTCCCCAAGGAACAGAGTCATACAGAGGTGCCCAGGAAGTGGAAGTTTGGGAACTGAGCCATACATCACATGACCTGGAAAAAATAGTAACTTAATTTGGGACTTAGAACCCTGAATCATTTGTCTCTTTCTGGAAATTTTGGGATCTGATTAGAATATCCCAAACCACAAATATCTTGAATATAATAGCACAAAAAATTTTACCACATTTATAAATCCTGTGATAATTGATAGTATTTTACTTTTCTTTTTATAAAGCAAACACAGATATGTTACAGAATTGTTCTTTGTATTTCTTTCAGTTCTGAGCTTAAAACAAGCAGATACTTTAGTGACTCTTCTCTCTACTAGGCTAATCACATTTTTTCACTTTCACTTCTTCCTCATCACTGCATCCTTGGCAATTTTGGGAAGTACTTTCCAGCAATAAAACTTCCTATATAACATTTCAACAACATTTTCCAACATCTGAGCAGATTGTTAAAAAGGTAGTTAATGATCAATATAAAATATTAACCAAAAAGGTAGTTAATGATCAATACAAAATATTGACCAAAGTTTTACGAACTAATATGGGAATGCTTACACATAATTCTTCTCTCATAATATAAATACTGAAGTATATTTTTGAATTTGGCAGTTTGAATTGTTGCTAGCCTTGGGGGGCATGGGGAAAGAAACTTTCCATATCAAACATCTTAACACAAATTTAAAACTAATTGTAAATACAAAGTTTTTGGCAATAAAAATTTTCTAATTTCTGATTTATAATTTGATATTTAGTCTAAATCATGAAGGAACACCCTAACCAGTTTGGCTCAGTGGACAGAGCGTCGGCCTGCGGACTGAAGGGTCCCAGGTTCAATTCCGGTCAGGGGCATGTACCTTGGTTGCGGGCACGTCCCTAATAGGGGGTGTGCAGGAGGCAGCTGATCAATGTTTCTCTCTCATCGATGTTTCTAACTCTCTATCCTTCTCCCTTCCTCTCTGTAAAAAATCAATAAAATATACTTTTAAAAAATAAAATCATGAAGGAACAAGTTAAGCCTTTCTTACAGATTTTAGCACAAATTAAAATGAAAGCATTTAGTTGGGACTTTGGACTGCTGGTGGGAAGGATCTAACTTGGTGTGATTAATATAGAGTTAAAGCAATGAATGAATTTGTTGTCATTTCTTATGTTTCATCTATGCAAAGCCAAATATTAAAATAATTTTTAAAGACCAATGTCTAATTCATTTCTAAGTATCTTCTCCCTAATATTCTAAGGGCAAACCAGAGTCCTTAGCATCATTTTCTCAAGCAACCCCTGCAGTAGGTGTTGTATAGACAGCATCAAGGAGAAAAGTGCTAGAAGCCTGGGGATGGGGTGTTATAATGATTCTCTTCCTATCCCACTCTTGGCTCAGATATGAACACAATAGAAGCTAATGCCAGAGGAGTGTGTCCTGCAAAAATTTAGAAGTAGGAGTCTGAAAACTAATTAGATGACTCAAAACTTTCACTCAGACTAAAGGTATACAAAATTATCCAAAGCATAGATAATGGAGCATATTTGGTGATGGGGATTTGCTTAGAGAAAAATGTAGTATAATGTTTAGTCTCCCAACTACCCCCCAACCTCCCCAGAAATGGGAGAAATGAATGTCACCTCCCCTGTATGTTAAACTTGAGGATAACTGATTCAAGAAAATACTTGGAGAGCTTAGTATGTGCCCCCCCCCCCATTTTTTTAAAATATATTTTATTGATTATTTACAGAGAGGAAGGGGGAGGGATAGAGAGTTAGGAACATCGATGAGAGAGAAACATCAATCAGCTGCCTCCTGCACACCCCCTACTGGGGATGTGCCCGCAACCCAGGTACATGTCCTTGACCGGAACTGAACCCGGGACCCTTCAGTCCGTAGGGTGACGCTCTATCCACTGAGCCAAACCAGTCAGGGCTGTGCCCCCATTTTGAGCTTGGTAGTGAGTGATGCAATGGACAGTGGTCTAAATAAAACCTGAGAAGTCAAGTATAGCAGACCCAAGAAATGCTAAGGACAGAGCTGAAGAATGCTGTGGAAAGGTGTCAGCTTTGCAAGCAGCGGGCACTCAGGAGTTTACAAAGAATGAGTGCATGTTCCACTTTTCATTTTGGTGTCAAAAGCACCAGAGCCCTGGCCAGTGTTGCTCAGGTGGTTGAGCATCGTCTTGTGCACCCAAAGTTTGCCAGTTTGATTCTGGTCAGGGCACATGCCTGGGTTGCAGGATCAATCTCCAGTAGAGGGTGTGCAGGAAGCAGGTTATCCATGTTTCTCACATTGGTTTCTTTCTTTACCCATCTCCTTTCCTCTCTCTCTCAATTTTAATTTTAAAATCATTTTTTAAAAAGCACCAAAAATTCATTAGATTATGACTCAACAGAGATGGGCTCCAGGAATCTCTGACCTCCCAGGGGCTGCAGTAAGGATGTAGGTTGTGGTATAGGAGTGTGTATCAAATGGATCAAGAGACAGAAAACAAACAGTACCAGTGATGGGGAGAGCTCTTTTCCCCAAGAGTCAACTCCAAACACTTGTGAGGCTCAGAGAGTGTAAAAATATTTTTTAATAGTAGAAGTCCAGTGCTTTCCTGCTTCCTTTACTTCTCTTGTTTGCTGTCCATGCCAAAATCAAAGGCACCAAGAAACTGGGTTAGCAACCTGAGGGAGACTCAATGGGGAAAAACTTCAACCAAGTCCCATCCTTAGTCTCAGACCTCCTGCATAGAGCAGACCCTAGCAAGAGAGATGGAAAATCAAATTGGACAGAACAGTGAGATTTCCATGGAGGACAGCTTGTTTGTTGACTTAATATGCTCATAGAACTCTTTATTACCTATGTATGAATAGAAAAGTTATGAGCCTGTCTTCGTTATCATCCAGAGACAGGGGGAAAACTTCACTCCTGAATAAACATAAGGGAGATAAAATAACCTTGCTTTATGATTAAACCTAATGAGTCTCACTTATTCAATGTAGTTTCAACCCTCTATTGTGTTAACCAAAATAAATCATGTACTACCTTTTGGGTTATTTATTTTTTAAATTATGTTTTGATGACTGCTAATCTGTAGGGTCATGCCAGGAGTTGGAGAAACACAGCTACATTTCCCTTCCACTACAATTTCAAAATACTTGGAAATAAAATATTTGCTAAATTGTTAAAATACACTGGTAATAACTAAACTGGTTTTTATAAGAATAGATATTTACTGTTTCTGTTAGTC
This sequence comes from Myotis daubentonii, assembly GCF_963259705.1. NCBI lineage: Eukaryota > Metazoa > Chordata > Mammalia > Chiroptera > Vespertilionidae > Myotis > Myotis daubentonii. The sequence goes on along the minus strand of NC_081841.1, from coordinate 145,447,417 downwards.
TCAGATTCCTTTCAATATCTGGGAAAATTTCTTGACAAAATTATTTTCATCAAAAATTTTTGAGACTATGCTGTTTTGTTTTGTTTTTTATACAGTACTAGGTATAAAATATACACAATACCTGTTTTATCATGATTTCAAGTACAATTCTCTTTAGAAATTGAGAGTCCATTTTATTTTAGCATTTGTATCACATCTTCCCACTGAGATAACTTTTCATTCTACAGAGGGTGTAAGAATTGTACTTGTTATTTTTAGGAACAGATAAAACATTTCTCCAAGGTAATAGGACACCACAAGGTGTGCTCTTGCATATTACTTCCTTTACTAATTAAACAAAATGTGAGAGTGAAAGTGAGTTGACATTGTTAAAGTAAATGGCCCAGTGCTATTTTAGTAATGAAGACACATCTAGGCTGAAGTTTATTGTTTTAATTTCAATCTTGAGCAATTTCAGCAGAGTAAGTTGCTCTAAGTGTCCTGCAGTATATTGTTTCCATTGTACTCCATCCAGTGCAGCCCACTGACTCTATATAAACAAAACTATCTGTAACAAGTTGTATTTTGGAGTGAAGTGTTTTATTTATGTGTAAGGTGAATTGATATTGGACATTTATTAAATCTAGTTAATAGTAGGCTGCCATAAGCGGGGTTCTTCAGAGGGCAGAGATATCGGGAGACTAAAAGTTGCTTAAATTATACCCCATAAAAATATAGATGAGACTCAGATGTCTTTGGATTAAGTATTCATTACTGAATATTTACATAATGCATGTGAAAGTGCTTTTAAAATAAAGCCTCTCTTAATATAAATGGAAACTATGGCCAGATTCTCCTACATCATACCCTGTAGAGCACTTCAAAGCATTCTCATGGGAGAGGCAGGAGCGGTCCCTTCTATCACTTTTGCAAAGAAAGGAGAAGACCAATTGCTCTGCACTGTCCAAACCTGCCTCCCTGAAAGTGTATTGCTAATTTAAAATTGTTCAACCTTTTCTTAGCCAGTAGTGGAGTGCCTATTTTCTGTGGTTTATTAATAAATGATTCTAACAAAAGAAAAGGTTTTGTTTTTTTTAACTTTTCTCCTCCATTGCAGCAATTTTCAACCATTTTCATCTCATGGCACACATGAACTATTTACTAAAATTCTGTAGCACACCAAAAATCCATATTTTTTGTGGGTCTGACAAAAAATAGGTATAATTTTGATTGACTTACACTCTCCCCTCCCCCCAAAAAAGTAATTACTAACACTTTTTACTCCAAAGTAATTTTTTTAAAAATCAGGTGCCTCTACTTGAATATGGATTTCTGGTACGGAGAATTAACCAATCAGAGGGAACCTTATTATGTAATGTAACCAATAAGATGCAAATCTGTTATATGATCAATATATTTGTGGTTCAAGATAGGGCATTCACACTACACAGCTATTGTTGTGCTGTCATTTTTTTCTTTTAATCCTCACCTATGGACCTGTTTCTTTTTAAAAAATTAATATATATTAATTTTAGAAAATAAGAAACATCAATATGAGAGAGAAACATCAATTGGCTGCCTCCTGTAAGTACCATGACCAGGGATCAAACCTGAAACCTGGGATTACTGGGTCAAATGGAAGTTTCAGTTTTGATTTTTTTGAGGAAACGCCATACAGTTTCCCGCAGTGGCTACACCAGTCTGCATTCCCACCAGCACCACTATGCTCACAGCAGCAAAATTTACAATAGTTAAGATTTGTAAACAGTTTAAGTGCCCATCAGCAAATGAGTGGATTAGAAAACAGTGGTACATCTACACAATGTAATACTATGCTGCTGCAAAAAAAGAAGGAATTCTTATCATTTGCAGCAGCATGGATGGAATTCGAGAGCATTATGCTAAGTGAAATAAGCCAGTCAGAGAAAGATAAATATCACATGATCTCATTCCTTTGTGGAATATAAAGAACATCATAAACTGATGAACAAAAATAGATACAGAGACAAAGAATCATTGAACAGACTGTCAAACTATGAAGGAAGGTGGATGGTGAGGGGGTAAGAGATAAACCAAAGGACTTATATGCCTGTATATGCGCAAAACCAATGGATACAGACAGTGGGGGCAGGGGGTGGGCAGTGAAAGCATGTGCTGGGGTTTTGGGGCAGCCAGGGTGAGGTCAATGGGGGAAACAGAGACATATGTGATACTTTAAACAATAAACAATAAAAACTATCCATTTTGATATTTTATGTTTCTATCTAGAGGCCCGGTGCACGAAATTCATGCCCCGGGGCGGGGGGTGTCCTTCAGCCCAGCCTGCACCCTCTCCAATCTGGGACTCCTCAGGGGATGTCTGACTGCCTAAACTGGGAGTCGGACATCCCTCTCCACAATCCGGGACTGCTGGCTCCCAACTGCTCACCTTCCTGCCTGCCTGATTGCCCCTTAACCGCTTCTGCCTGCCGGCCTGGTAGCTTCCAACTGCCCTCCCCTGCTGGCCCAGTTGCCCCCAAATGCCTTCCCCTGCCACCTGGTTGCCCCCAACTGCCCTCCCCTGCAGGCCTGATCGCCCCTAACTGTCCTCCCCTCTTGGCCTGGTCACCTCTAACTGCCCTCCCCTGCTGGCCTGATTGCCCACAACTGCCCTCCCCTGCCGGCCATCTTGTGGTTGTGGGCACCACCATCTTTGAGGATGTGGCAGTCAATTAGCATATTCCCTCCTTATTGGCTGTGGGCGCTGACATCTTTGTGGGCAGGGCAGTCAATTAGCATATTCCCTCCTTATCGGCTGTTGGTGCCATCTTTGTGATGGTGTGAGGGTCAATTAACATATTTCCTCTTTATTAGATAGGATATTTCACTATAGAATTTAGACATAAAAGAAAGATAGTAGAAATTGAGTGACTTAACTCTCTTCACAGATGAAAACATTCAGACATAACAAATACAATTACAAATGTAATCCAGTTAGTCAGTGGTGGAATTGGGACTAATGATAAAATCACCTCTTTTCCTGTTCTGTAATTTTGCAGTGCTTCAAACAAAATGTTCAAACTAGTGTTCAAAATAAAGATCTTAATTTGAACTAGCTGTAAAAAATGCCTACCTTCACTAAACACTCTCTGACAATTTCATCCTGTGGGTGTGCATTGTAATTGCTTACATTTGTCTAAATCAGCATACAGTACTATAATTCATGAATAATTTCATTTCAAATTTTGGGGCATTTAGGACAGTTCTGGATTAAAACAAACAAACAAACATCATTGGCAGAGACCTAGAATAGTGATGGGATCAATTACGACATAACAGATTGCACTGTTTATCACAGGTGTGACGGGGAAAGCAGGGCTGAGGACTGCTTTTGAGGCTGAGCACATAGTCACCATCTTAGCTTAATATCTTAGCTTATAACTTCCCTAGAGGCAAAGAAGTAATTAAATGCTTTGTGGTAAAAGCCCTTCTATTGTGACTCATAAGCAGGTAAAACTATGATAAGAGTGAGCAGAGCTGCTGATAATGACAAAAGTAATGACAAAGAAAGAGGCACTGGTAATAATTTCTATGAGAACTGAAAATAGAGATTTGTTTTGGAAAATTCACATAGATTATCTTATAGGGAAAGAGACTCATTTACTACTCCCCTCTATCTATAATTTTCTAATGGCACTTATTTTCTACCTTGCAATGGCGGTTTTTATGCACATGTCTTATCTCTTTGATTATGCCATAAACAGCTAGGGGACCAAAACTCTTTCTGCCTCAATTTTTATAGCTTCCAAGGCACCTAGCCTATTACACCCTGAACAAAGTAGGTATTCACAGTTATTTATGGGTTAAATGAATTAATGTTTATATTTTAACAATATTAAAATGATATTTCTTATAATGGAAAGAGAAATAATTATGAAGTAGGAAAAGAAAATGCTTTCATATTTAAAAAAAATAAAAGTAGTACATTGTACCTCCAGCATTCTCAAATAAATGAAAAAAGAATAAATAACAACGTTTGTGATAATGGTTTAACATATGCTCACTTTAATATACCTTATTTTATAATTCTATAATGTATTTGAATTATTTCCTATGAGCTATTCATATATATATAAATATAAACTGAATATTTCAATAAAAGTATGTGGCTAAGTGTTACACATGATTTTTACTACAATGACTTGCCTACACATAGCAGATACTGGTTACTACCTAGGCAATATCTATTTCATCTTTCTTTTTAAAAGAATCTTAAAATTGTTCAGAGATGTACCCTGCTCCTAAGCTCCGCAAGAGACCCAGAAGAGGCTGACAATGCATAGCTCCGGGAAAAGGTCCTGATCTGATGGTCTGTTCAAGTCATGGTTAGACTATCTGATTGAGCTGGTCAGTTCATGATCACCAGAGCCCTCCATGAGAGGTCCATCAGAGAGATTTTTAAGGGAATCTCTTTTCTCTTGCTCCCCACCTTGTCATTACCTCCTCCTTCTTTTTTTCCCTCCCTGCCTCCATCCTTCTGCTCTCTCCTTCCTCTCTTTCTCCAACCCTCTTCTCCTCCCTCTCTCACTCTCCCCTGGCCCCACACATGAGTCCCCCCTCTCGTGCTGAATATGAAACAGGAAGCAATCAGCCCAGCAGTCTCTCAGGCACCAGAAATCTTTTCGCCCCCACAGACAGAGCCAGCCCTGCCTGAGGATGATGTTGAAGGTGACAGAGTTGAGAGACAGACAGAATGTGGGTCTGCGATGTCTTCCCAGAGACACTGGTGTGACTTCCCCTGAATCCCACACTCCTCAAGTGCTTCTTTCTTTCTTAAAATGATAAATGTACTTATAGTTTGAGCCAGTGTGTTCCAATATAGCTTCAAACTCATTCTGATGCACACCTTAACCTCAGCTCTCCACCATATTTAAAAATTTCCCTCTGTGCTCACTGATTTTTCTATACATGCCATTATTTTTCTTATGTAGAGAAACATGTCTAGCTTTATGATGCTAAATGATAGCCATTAAATACACCAATAGCAAAAGAACATAGTACAAACTCCGGTGAAATACTAACAGCTAAAAGGCTGACTTTATAATGTGCATTTGTAGCAGCCATTTGAGTGAGTCAACATAATGGTTTTAAAGGACTTTCAATAATGCTTCCTGCAGCTGTGCACACTTTTAACTTTTAACTCTTCATTTAAAAATACATCTAAATATAAATCAAGCACGATAAACTTCCAATTTAGCTATGTGAATGGAAAGAGGAAGTTGAAAGCTGGAGCAGTCATGAGTGAGTGCTATAGAAAGCTGCCATCGACAGTCGCAATTTAACACCGATCAAGTGGGCAGGGGAAGGGGAACACAACCTGAAAATAACTGCCAAGCTTAGAAGTCGCTTTAAAGCAATAGCTATTCTAATAATGATTATGGTTAATTAGTGACCCACGGGCACCGCCCTCTCAGCCAGCAGTTGAAGCACAGCCCTGCAGTTTCCACCAGCAATAATCACCTGAGCCCATCTGCTCTGCCTTGTACAGAAGTGAAAGAGTATGAGAAGGTAACAGCTACCTGTGTCCAAAACTCCAAGTCGTGTGTCAGTAAGACACAGGCTGGAAAAGTAAGACCTCTTAATATTGGTGACACATATAACATGAGAAATGGCAATATGCTGCCTTCTTTAGCACTGTGAACGAAAGAAGACATATCTCATGTTTATTCTCAGTACTGTGTACATTTTGTTTTTTCTGAGATGCCTTGATAGAAAGTATTAAAGGCTGGCTTGTTCTCTGGGTTTATCCTTACTGTCAACTCTGGAGCCTATCACTTTCTCCTCCATGAGGATAGAGGCAGAGGTAGGTAAGAGTGAAATAGATGCTTCAGAAACATCTGGGCCAGTGGTTATAATGGAACCGAGGCCGACTCTAGCAGCAGCACCAGATGAAATGAAGATGGAGAGCAATGAGAGAGTGAAATGCAGTTGTTGCAAGGATGGCTTTGCTGATCCTGAGCTTTTTCCTTGATTTTTCTTTTTCCGTTAAAGAAGATTTAAAAAAAAAAAAAACAAGAAAGTATCTAGTTATTTTTTCTCTTTTTCTTTTACAAATGTAATGCATGTTTATTATCTTGGAATGGATATTTGAAAGCTATAGTAAAAAAAAAACCAAAAAACGAACTAAGGGAAAATCAAGCAAAAATCCCACATACAACCACTGTTAATTTATCACTGTGTATAGTTCATACGTAAATGGGGGACACAACACAATCCTCTGACAGATTATAGTTTCCAAAAATGAACAGCAATATTTCTAGTCCCACATGGTCCTTCAGCACCTTGCCACTTCCCATCAAGGGATGGAATCTATTTCTCCCCTCCTTGAAGTTGTCTGGACTTGTGACTGCCTCAATCAATGGAAAATGGTGGAATGGCCTTGGCCAGTGTTGCTGAATGGTGAGATCTTGAGTTTGATTCCCAGTCAAGGGCCTGTACCTGTGTTGCAGGATCAATCCTGGCCCTAGTCGGGCACTTTTGGGAAGCAACCAATCGATGTGTGTCTCTCATGTTGATGTTTCTCTCTCTCTTCCCTCTTCTTTCCCTCCCTTCCACTCTCTCTAAAAATCAGTGGGAAAAAATACCCTTGGGTGAGGATTAACCAAAAAAAATTTTTTTTTAAACAGTGGAATGAATGCGATGTGCCTCTAAGGCTCGGTCATAAATGATGATATGATTACTCTTGGCTCCTTCTTAGGATGTTCTCTCTTGTATTCACCTTCATGTGGAGAGGAAGCTCAGAGAGACCATAGGGAGAAGCCTCCTGGAGAGGCCTGCATGGAGAACTGAGGTCTAAAGTCAGTATAAGTCAGCAGGTGTGAGGTCTCTTCTTGAGCACATACCATTAGACCACTGTAGGCTGACATCTCAACTCTATTGTTCATCAGCTGAATGACATTTATCAAGTTACTGAGCTACAGAGACTTATTTCACCTGCAACGGATGGAATTACAGATTTCCATCAGACATTTGTTTGGAGGATTTAATGAGACTACATGCCATATACTTTAAAAATATCCAGCACAAAATAAGCATCCTATATAATAAAAGCCTAATATGCTAAGTGTCCAGTTGTCTGGTGATATATTCAACCAATCAAAATGTAATATGCTAATGATATGCTAAGGCCACACAACTGCTTGCTATGATGTGCTCTGACCACCAGGGGACAGACAGTTGACCAGTTGACCAGTCATTATGATGGACATTGACCACCAGGGGGCCTATGCTCCAACTGGTAGGTTAGCTTGCTGCTGGGGTCTGGCCGATTGCTACTGAGTGAGACAAGCCAGACATGCCCTGGAGCCCTCCCATAGTCCCTCCCAGGCTGGCCAAGCTCCCACATCCCTCCCCAGCCCTAACCATGCACCAGTGGGTTCTCCTGGTCTGGCCTGTGCCCTCTCACAATCTGGGACCCCTCAGGGGATATCAGAGAGCCGGTTTTGGCCCAATCTGCAGGCCAGGCCAAGGGAACCCAAGAGTGTATGAATTCGTGCACCAAGTCTTTAGTTGAATTATATAAGCTCTCATTATTATTACTAACCTTAAAAAAATTAAATAGCCTAGTGTCTGCTTTTAGTCAATTATCTTGGTTTATTTTTCAAAAACATTTTTTTAGATTTTGAATGGTGATTATTTGCCATACAAAGTTCTTTTGTGTAGTCATAAATTATTCTTTTTCAAACAAATGATTAGATAGCAAATAACTAATGTAGGAGATCATGTCAAAGAATCTATAGCATTTAAAAACCTCAGCACAATCATCCATATTTAGCAAGTAAAATTTATACAACTAAATATTTTAAGTTAAAGGAAAGGTCAGCTTCCTTTTGAGGAATCCCTCAAAATTATATACCCAAATGGGTTAGTGCAGGTTACAGGTGCCAGAAAGTGTATCTGTTTTGGTTACCATCATCTCCCTTTTGGATCTTCAAAATTAGAATATTATTGTCTAGAGACCTGGTACATGAAATTTGTGCACAGGTAGGATACCTAGGCCTGGCCAGTGATCAGGGCTGAACGGGGCCTTCTGGCTGCCGGCCGGGGCCTTCCTTCCCTGGCTGCCAGCTGCTGGCTGGGGCCTTCCTTTGTCCTGTGCCACCTGCTGGTGGTCAGCACACGTCATAGTGAGCAATCAAACTCCCAGTCAAACTCCTGAGGGGACACTTTGCATATTAGTTTTTTATATATATAGATGGTAAAGGAGCTGAGACTTGTATATACCATATTAATCATCTGTTAAACATTTTAAGAGCACAACATTAAGTTAATTTACAAGGACATACATATAGGGAAGCATATAATGTCTACAATAAAATGATTATAATGAAACACCCATCAATTTAATAATGATTAACTGCTTTTTATACCGTATGTTCCACACATATTTCAAGGGCAAAAATGAATTCGGTTAAAACAAAGCCCTCTGCAAATGGTATTTCAAACTTTCAGATTTTATTTGTGTGCTAAAAGTAATATGTAGAGAGCTTTTAGGGAAAGTATTTGCTAGTACTGGGACTTGGGTGTGTTGGTGTTTAATATAAGATTAAAAAAGACAACCTCTCTCTTTAAAGAAAATTATAATTTGGTGTGGGAGATAAGCATGTAAGACATAATATGAGGGAGTAAATGAAGAGGAGTTGGACAAAAGTGTGAGTTGTATATAAAAACACCCAGCTGATTGAGCTTAAATAAGACATTCAACTAAAATTCCTCTAGGTAAGCTGTAACACTGTAAGTTGTTAAAACTTTTCTGGATACCATTCTATTATTTAAATGTTATTTATTGATTTCAGAGAGAGGAAGGGAGAGAGAGAGAGAGAGAGAGAGAGAGAGAGAGAGAGAGAGAGAGAGAGAGAGAGAAACATCAATGATGAGAGTAAATCATTGATTGGTTGCTTCTTGCACACCCCCTACTGGGGATGGAGTCCACAACCCAGGCATGTGCCCTGACAGGGAACCAAACTGTGACTTCAGGTTTATGAGTTGATGCTCAACCACTGAACCACAACAGCCAGGCTAGCATTCCATTTGTAAATTGAGGATAATTCTGGGTGAGTGATTTTTAATTTCTATACTTAATATTTAGTTACCATATAACTATTACAAATCAGAAAAAAAGCACAATGAGAATTTATTGTAGTATTCATATTTTTTTTCTGGTGTCACTTTTGGTGAAATATTGAGCAATATCAGATTGTTTTTAAATACCTTAAAAATTTTTAGATCTGTATTTTTCCTCCTTAAGATTTTTTGTCTATCATTTTAAACTCAGAGAAGTTGTTAAAAAATAAATAACTTTTTTCAAAGCCATAGTAGTTAACTATGTGAATGAAAGCATATTTGGATGAAACAGAGCAAAACTGTGTAAATATGGTTGATGATTACAAAAGGCCGTGACATGAATACATAATTTCATAGATATTAAGTATTCCAGTGCTATAAGTCAAGCCTTCAGTTAACGCTTAGGGCCTTTTAAGATGTGCCTAAAAGTGCCTATGCCCAACACTTCACCAGCTGATGTGAGCAGGAGATTAGAAATTCATTGGAAAAAGTTGATTGAAGCTGGAGACATTTTAGGAGTCATAAAACATAGGGGAGATTACTCTGGCCTTTTTCCTCTTTCTTCCTGAGCAACGTTCCCCAAGTCAAGGAAGAGGGCCTCCAGGGGAGCCCTTATAGATTTTGAGGTGTCTTTTTTAGGCAGTATAGCAGATGTGGTTGGTGCCCTGCCCAAAACCCCTTTCCATTTCCAGTGCAGGGAATACACAGTGGATTTCCAAATGCCAGAACCTAATTGCTTTGCCTGTGAGCTTTTTCTGTGTCTCCCTCCTCCCCCACTTCAGGCCTTGCTTTGCCACTTGTGCGGAAGGCCAAAATGCCTGGAAATCAACACACTCTCATCATGCACAGCACTCAGCAATGAATGGTAGGGGTTGTTCTAGAAATTAGCTTCTATGCCCATTGGGTCAAATAAATCTGAAGTATGGGTTTTATACTGCTGCTAATGTTGACCCAGTGGGAATAAACCTCATTGGCCAAAATGGCAGCTGACTTCCCTTCTGCGTGTCACATCCCACGCCATACCCCCACCTTTTTAATTGTCTATTTGTGCTATCAAATCCCAGTTAGATGCCTGTTAATTAATTCAACCTGCAAAAGAGATAGCAAACTGGATGATTTATCCTCATTTTATTTAAGCAAAGGGGTAAAATCAGATTACTGAGAAAAAGCAGAATTATGCGTGAGGGGCAACAATGGGACCAATGCACCACCCCAGCATTCATTGTTGCAAACATGTCAGTTTCCTGTGGACCAAAAACTGTGGAGTTAGGAAAGTCAGCTGGTTTGAAAAATCTTGGCAAGACCCACCCAAAGGCACTGATCATTCCCTAAGAAAAAGAGGTGAGTAAGAATGTTGGGTAGAAAATGAAAGTAATTTAGACTGAATTTGAATTTTAAAAATCTCAATGAGAACAAAATCTCACAGTTCTTATAAAGGAAGGAAGCTCTGATAAAGCCTGGTTATAGGCAGTAATGGGAAAGAAATAAAATCACTTTGTGCCTGTCTCCCACCTAATTCAGACTGTTGAATAAACAACCTGATTAGACATGGCATGAATTCCTTTCCAAACCCTCCTTCATCCATCGGAGCCATTGCTGATTGAATGTATCACTAAACTCATTCTAGTGCCCCAAATGCCTCTCAATAGCAGGTCTGGGCAGTCACTATCACTCGGGGTTGGCATGAAAATCACAAACTTTTCTTAATTTCTAACGTTGGAATAAAATCTTAATTTCTTCAAGACTTTTGCCATTTATTCCAAACTCATTTCCAGTCTTATGTGCTACCAAACCTGCTCACAGATACTAAAATCCAGCCAGAACAACATGTTTAGAGGCCATCAAACAATTACTGACTCACAGTCTCCTAATTTATAATCCACCTATCTACTTTTTCTTGGAAAAACCTCTATACACAACTGTCGCTAGAGTTTAAAGGCCACTGCACCTCTAACTACTTCCTCAGTCAGAATTGATTTGTCTTTTTATTTCATAGAACTTTTATTCGTATTTTAAACCCTATTTTAAAAACTTAACTCATGTCACCCTATTTTTGTCTGTCTTTCTTGTGTGTGATAATTTACGTGAGGAAGCAACTACATTTTTTTCATTGTTCGTCCTCGTGGTACCTGGCACAAACTTTAGATATTTTATCAAATAAAATTAAATTGATCTTAGCTGTCATTTGGACCTTCCCATACATCACCCTCAACTTAAGCTACTTTACTCTTGTCATGTCTAGTGTTCTGTTCTTTGACTTATATAAGAAACTAGATTATTACTGTATTAGTTGACCCAAAAATGTACCAAGTATAGACTTATAACTAAATTATAAGAAGTTAGTAGAGATAGTCAAGATTTCTAGATTAGTAGTTAAAGTTTGCTTAACTGGCTTCATGGTTTCTGCATTCATAACACATCACACACACACACACACACACACACATACACACACACACACTCGCATACAAGTACACACAAGCAAAATTAAATATAGGTATTAAAAACATCCCACAATGTACTCTGAGAAGCAAAGTAGAAATTTCTCTGTCTTTTAGTGTTTAAGTTTATTTTGGTTTAGATTTAAGAGACTTTATTTAAAGCCTTTACAGAATAATTAAGCTCCAAGAATTGCCAGTGTTGAGTTTTGTTAGCAAGTTTGTCGTTTATTTTCCTCTAAGTGGTATGTCCCTTACATGCTCTAAGCTCTAAGAAAAATCAAGACATTTTCCAAAGATTTAATTTTTTCATAAAGTAGGAGCTATAATAATTCCTAAAAACCTATCTACTTACCCTAAAGAGTTGCTGTGGGGATCAAAAGAGAAAATAACACCACATACATACATACACACACACACACACACACAGACACTTCTAAAAATATACTCATATAACATTGTGCTCAGTAGTATTACTTTGAGGCAATTCAAATTCTAATTGTTAAAAGGAATTTTGATTTAAGTGTAGACATGATTAATCCATGAAATTTTCAGAGATTGTAAGACGTGGCCACAGGGATGGAGACAGTGTGCCAAAAACATATCTTAATCACTTGGGTAAAAAGATCTTTGGAAAAACAATTAGAAATGATGCCAAATCGTGTGCTACTAGACTACATTTTGTGAATCATAAATTCTCTTAGAAAGCTTCAGGCAAACTTAATTAGATTTTTAAAAAATAATCCTGCTCTACAAAGATTAGTTGATGTTTTAATTAGGTGGACACAAAATAAAAAGCTCAGTTTTATTAGATTTATTAAATTATTGCCAAAATATTTATCCTCTCTGACATCCCAATAGAAAGGTTTGTGAAGAGGGTTAATACCTCTGAGGGAATGGCAGAATCTTTACGCTACAAGCAAGCTCTTACCTCTTTCTGCATTTTTTTTTCCTTTTAAAACATTATTTCCAATTGTGCAAAAGATGTCCATTTGCTCTTGGAAATCATTGGAACTTGTTTATTCGGTCAATCAATGGGAAAATATGCAGCCTTGATAAGGGTGGAGGAAGTAGAGAAGGGTGGAAGGGAAATTATGTGAGAAGAATTTGGGAGATAAAAATCAATACAAATTGGTGTTGGACTTGACAAAGCAAAGAGAGATGTCAAGGGCAACTTTAAGATGCCTAGCTTACACAACACGAAGAGTAATGATGAGCATTTGCTGATTTGGAAAATAGGAGGCTTACCAAGGTTGGGAGTAGGCCAGCATCAAGAGAGATATGAGTTCATTTTAGAATATATTCCAGTTTGGGAAATCATTCATATATGTTAAAATTAGTGTCCTTTTTTTCTAATATGATCCCATCTGAAAAATAAGAGCACCATAGTGCGATCTTAATATATTAGATTGTATGAATGAATTTATCAAATTGTTATTCTGTGGAGTAAGAGTGTTCAGGGCTTGTGAGAAATAAGCAATAATAATGAAAAGACAATAGAGTGGAGAGAAGATAGCCAAAGGAAAAAAAATGTACCAAATTTTTACTATTGACCAAGACTGACCCTAGTGAAGCTGTTAGACCTGGGTAACTTTCACATTCATTAAAGTTGGACTCATCAGGATGTAAACTTTTTCACAAATTTAACAGCTTTTCAGGTGTGTAATTAAAAAGAAACACTTTATCTTAGATTTCCTCTCTGGTGTACACACCGAAAATTCTCTTGTTCACTATGTTCAAACAATCAAATGGAGCTAGTCATTAGCAAATTAACTGAGCCTTTTAAAGTGTGTATCATGATTTTCAACGAGGACCAATTATGTTCTCACATCTGCCACTCACATCATTAGCTGTGGAATGTCAAGACCTACTTGCACATGGTGTAAGTATATGAGAGCAGAAGTTCAGGGGTGAACTGTTCATTTTAGCTAACTGCTGTTGTCAATATCCATTGACACCCATCAACTGACTCCTTTTATTCTTGGTAAGGAGCTCATTTGTTTTTTCCAGGTATTCTGACAAAGTTCTTGTTCTATTTAGAGTACTGTTTATTCCTAAATTCAGATTTTAAGGAGTTTGAGTATTTGATAGGGGCAGAAGGGTTAAGATGGCTTAATCCTGATGTGAAACATATATGCACAAATGTTCTGTAAAAAAAAAAAAAGTAAGACAAATAAAGAATAGTGAGATGATTAAGTCTTGAATATGAATTATTCTAAGACAGATACAATTAAAACTAGAGGCCCAGAGCACAAAAATTTCTGCACTGGCAGGGGGGTGTCCCTCAGCCCCACTTGTGCCCTCTCACAGTCTGGGACCCCTCGGGAGATAACAACCTGCTGGCTTAAGCCCGCTCACGGGTGGCAGAGGGAAGGCCCAATCCCTAGGTGCAGCCCCTGGTCGGGCTCAGAGCAGAGCCGATTGGGGAGTTGGGGCGCCATCCCCTCTCATGCACAGAGCAGGGCAGATCAGGAGGTTGCGATGCCACCCCCAGTCACACTCAGGGTAGGGCCAATTGAGGGGTTGGGGCGCTGCCCCCATCACACTCAAGGCAGGGTCAATGGGGAGGTTGCGGCGCCACCCCCTGTAATGCACAGAGGAGGGCCGATCAGGGGGTTGGGGAGCTCCCCCCTATCAGGCACAGAGCAGGGCCGATCAGGGGGTTGGGGCGCCTTCTCCTGTCATGAAAGAGCAGGGCGGATAGGTAGGTTGTGGCCCCACCCCCTGTCACACACAGAGCCGCAGGGCTATCAGGGGGTTTGGGCACTGCCCCCTGTCATGCTGCTCCAGGGGCCAGGAGACCTCGCAGCTCCGCTGATCCTGGTGCCAGGAGACCTCGCGGCTCCACTGATCCCGGTGCCAGGAGGCCTCGCGGCTCCGCTGATCCCAGGTCGGGAGGCATATTACCCTGTTACTATATAGGATAGAAGCCTGGTGCACAGGTGGCGGCCGGCTGGTTTTCCCTGAAGAGTGTCCCGGATCAGGGTGGGGGTCCCGCTTAGGGGCCTGGCCAGCCTCGGTGAGGAGCTGATGGCTGTTTGCAGCTGGTCACACCCCCTTCAGGGTGGGAGTCCCCACTGGGGTGCCTGGCCAGTCTGGGTGAGGGGCTGAGGGTCGTTGTCAGGCTGGTGGGTGACTGAAGCTCCCAACCTCTCCTTTCTTTCTTTCTTTCTTTTTTTTTTAATTCTGGGATTTATTTACCTTCTATGGCTGTCACTGGAGCTGAGAGCCGGCTTTAGCTCTGAGGCTCGGCTCCAGCTCTGAGACCTCGGCTGCTGAAAGCAGGTCTCTGGGTTTGTTTGGGTTCTATAATTGAAACACTGTTTCAACTCCAGCTCTGAGGCCCGGCTGGCTGAAAGCAGGTTTCTGGGGTTTGTTTAGGTTCTATATTTGCAACATTGTTTCTTAGACTGCAGCTCAGAGGCCAGCAGCGGCAGGCGGGGAACCTTGGCTTCATCCATCACTGGAGCAAGCAAGCCTCCTGTTCACTTCAGCTGCCTGGCTGCCAGCCGCCATCTTGGTTGGCAGTTAATTTGCATATCTCACTGATTAGCCAATGGGAAGGGTAGCAAAGTTACGGTTAATTACCATGTTTCTCTATTATTAGATAGGATGGTATTTAAGAGTACATAAAAGTAAAAATTTTAGCAATGTAAAATACCATAAATTAAATTGAAAGATAGAAACTGGCATTTAAAAACACATACAGATATTTTCATTATTACACCTAAACACGTTTTTCTTTCTCACACAACACTAGGAACTAGGAATACTTTCCATCTTTAATATGATATATTAAAAATTGTTTTGTTAATTTTTTAAGTTTTTTTTTTTTCATTTTGCTTACTGGTGATTCTGAACTCTTAATGTTCCTGTGTTATCTGCACATTGTCTTCTATGACTCTCTTAGTGGTGTCTGTTATTGATTTTTGTGAGTTCTTTATATATAAAAAAACAACTCTGTCAGTATGTTAAGCTCATTTTTTCCAAGTTTATTATTTTATTGTGGACTTTTCTCATGAGATTTTTATCAGATAGAAGTTTTTTTTTTCATCATAAGAACAAATTTACCAAACTTCCTTGTTAAGAAATGATAAGCTCTGAACTCCAGGTATTACTGAAAATACTTAGCAATACTTTAACTAAGGCCATATGACTTATTGATTTGAGAAGCTGTACATTCTATGTTAGTATCCCCAGCTTATCTTTTATATGATAGTTGAAACTATTTCTTCTGTCCTGTTCAGGGAAGGTGTTTACCAGCTATGGTATCTTTCATTAAGTTAAGTAATTTGTTTAACTTTCACCTATTTAGTCTCTTTTGCTGACCTTTGCCATCAACCTACCCAGGCAATTTTCTATTTTTCCCCTGCCTACTCAATTTATATTTTAAACAAAGCTATTAGGCACAGTTCAGACCATAGCCTAAACACACTAAGCCAGTTTGCCCATGTTCTTGACATTTTTTACTTACAGGGAATTACAACTGAGCACATTTTATATATAACTAGAGGCCTGGCCTGCACCCTCTCACACTCTGGGACCCCCAGGGATGTAGTAGTGCATGAAGCAGTTGGCAGCCAGGAAGGAGCCCAAGCCTGGGCCAGGAGCTGCTGCACCTGTCACTGCCACTGGGTAGTGCTGCTGCAGAGGTGGGAGAGGCTAGCACAGCCACAGCTTCACTCGCCAGCCGTGAGCCTGGCGTCTGGCACCTGTCAGTCAGCTGAGCGGTGCTCCTGCTGTGGGAGCACACCAGCCACCAGGGTTCAGCTCCTGCATCGAGCACCTGCCCCCTAGTGGTCAGTGTGGATCACGGCAACCAGTCAACTGGTCATTGGGTCTTCTGGTCACTTAGGCTTTTGTATATAAACTAGAGTCCCAGTGCACAAAATTCGTCCATGGAGGGGGCGTTCTCTCAGCTCAGACTGCAGCCTCTCCAATTGGGGGCCTCTTGGGGGATGTCCAACTGCCGGTTTAGGCCCAATCCGCTGGCTCTTAACTGCTCACCTGCCTTCCTGGTTGCCCCAAACTGCCTCTGCCTGCCTGCCTGATTGTTTCTTACTGCCCTCCCCTGCCAGCCTGATCTCACCCTCAACAGCCCTTCCCTGCAGGCCTGATCTGGCCCCCAATGGCCCTTCTCTGCTGGCCAATTTGGTTCTGATTGGTCGGTTCTTATGCCAGCCAGTGTCAAAAGCTCTGCCTCCTAGACAACCATTGGTTCTTCACAACACCCACATTTGGTTCTGATTGATCAGTTCCTATGCCAGTCAGCATTGCAGGGCCTATCTCTGGGCCTGATCAGAGAGGCGAGGCTGAACAGCAGCCATCCAGGCCGGAAGAGAAAGAAAAACCCGGCTGCTGGCGAAGCATAGAAAGAAAGAGGGAGAGAAAGAGAGAGAAAAGTAATGATCAACAGTTGCCACTGAGGCTGTGGATCAGACCCTGCCTCTCTCTCTGGGTCTTAGCTCCCTGGGCAGTCATTGCTGGGTCTCCAGGCTGCAGCAGGGCAGTCAGTGCTGGGTCGTCACAGCAACCCAGTTCTGACTGAAGGACTTCCAGGTTGTTCAGCCTCAGTCATGGTCCATGGTTACAACCCTGGCCTTTTATATATTAGGATGTTCTAGTCTTTCTTGCTCTGTCATTCTTATGACTCTTAATAGCTCTTATACTGGAAGCATGTTTTTTGCTTTTTTGTTTTTTGGTTTTTGTTTGCTTGTTTTATAATATCCAGTTGAGTCCCTTCAGGTTAGTAAGAATCAAACATCATGTCCACTTTGGGTTTCAAACAAGAGTAAAATGGGTCATAGTTAGGTAAAATTATAGAAGTAGAACATATAGCACAAAGACTACAGGGATAGTATTTATATGCACATGCATTCTGACTGAATCTTGGAATTAGATTCTTGTACAGAGAATGTGCACAAAGGAAAACTTAGGGGCCCATATACTCTTAACCCAAAGCAAACAGACATTTTATATAATAGGATTTGATATATTATATGGGCTCAAATATGTGATTGTAAATAGTTTACTCTTCCTTTGTAGCAAGCCGGCACGGCCATGGCATACTCAGCCCCACATTGGGCGCCTTATGTGCCACGCCAGCTCAGCCAGGTTCAGTGATCCTGAGAGGGGGCGGTGAAGGATGGAGAAAAGACAGACAAGAGAATAAAAGCTGGATCTGGATGGGACACTGCTTCCGGATGGAGAGACAGCGCCACAGACTACAAGCCAGATCTTTATTTTATAGCCAGAGTCCATGAGGCAAAGTAAAGGCGTGGTCAAGATGTTTACAACATTCTCGTGGGTTTTGATCCTACTCAATTACATGCACCTGAACTTTATCAAACCCACATTATTCAGACACATGGGGCCACATGTTCAGACCATAGGTTCAAGCTCACAACCATAGTTGTTGGTTATAATTGTGCTGGGAATGTTCTGCCCTCCAAGCTGGGATTTGCACGGGGCAATGAGAGGACTGTGCCCTCTCATTAGTCTGAGGCTTGAACATGTCCAAACACTGTAGCCGCTCTTCACATTTCTTAACAGGAATTTTCACTTCTCCTTCATATCTTTCTTCACTAGTGCCAATTTCATATTTTAGGTAATTCATCTTTAATCTTTTTTTCTTAGGTCAATTTCATGGTATCTTCCAACACTCTTTCAAAATCTCTTTTCCAGCCTTTATTATCCAAGTGAGAACATTTCACATGCACACTTTTTTTATGCCAATATTCATTAATCTATTTTTCCATGAGTTTGGGAAGCCATTTTTGAGATATGAAATACATAACAGAAACAAATAAATAGTTATTCCCAGAGGCTAAGGTGTAGGGGTGGGAGTATTATATAATGCAGAAGAGTGAGTTCTAGGGAATAAGAACTATCAGTAATATTACTACAAAGCTTGCAGTATTACTATAATTAAATGTTCACAAGTTAGAAATATTTGAAAAGGTTTTTAACATCCTCATTCTCCTGGTCCCATCCCAGACCACTTACATGAAGATGGGTTCTGTGTATTAAAAAAACAAACAAACAAAAAAACTAGATAATTTTAATTAGAAATCAGTTTTGAGAACCACTGACTAACCATTGACTACATAAGTAACTAAGCAGTATAGAGTAGATCAGTTAAATCGATATACTATGAGAGTTTTAGTGTTCATTATACATTTAATTACTGATTCTAAATTATAGATATTTAATCATAGGTAATTTCTTTACAGAAGCACTCAAGAAATTAAAGAAAAATCTCAAGTAGAAGAAAATGTACCAAATAATACAACTAACTATATTAACCAAAGTAGAACATTATCTACTTAAAGTTAAAGCTCAAAATAATTAGAACACATTCCATTGTAATCATGGAAAATTAACACCATGCTTTTTTGATGATACTTTCAAAATTTCTAACTCGAAATACACATTTGTATTTTGTTCACTTATCACTGAATTCTTTTTCAAAATAATTTTCAATAATTCCAGTAAAATTTTATTATATTTTCTAAATAAAAAGGAAAGAATAGCCTTAACTGGTTTGACTCGGCGGATAAAGCATCGGCCTGCAGACTCAAGGGTCCCAAGTTTGATTCCGGTCAAGGGCATTTACCTTGGTTGCAGGCAATACCCTGTGGGGAGTGTGCAGGAGGCAGCTGATTGATGTTTCTCTCTTATCGATGTTTCTAACTCTCTATCCCTCTCCCTTCCTCTCTGTAAAAAAAAATCCATAAAATATAAAAAAAGGAAAGAATATAGAAAAAGGAATGATAAGATAAACATTTTAATATTATAAAGAAGCTACTTTGCAGTTTCCGTACAGATACTAAACATTTATACACATAAATTATAATATGTATACACCACCACAAAACTGCATACTTAAATTTTTGTGTATATACATACATATATACACACACACACATATGTATATACATATATATGTGTGTGTGTGTGTGTGTATATATATATATATATATATATATATATATATATATATATATTTAGTAGTATTTATATTTAATCCCTTTCCAAATTTCATCAGTAAAATCTCTTTTTTTATATGAAGATCCTCACATACATTTCCCAAACTGATAAACATATTAATTTTCACATAATATTCAGATATTGTTGATAATTCTGAAACTTCCATCACATTAAATAAAATCTCCCATAGGCATTCTCAAGCTCATGGAAAGTGAGTGAGTAAACAGATTATACAAAAGTATTCCACTACAAAGATTTTAGGTATTTAGAGTCTTTCTTTACATTATAACACAAAATTCTGGACATCTCAGCTTCATTTCATTTAGAATGCTGTTGATAATGTGGGCCAGCTAGCAAGATCAACAGAAATTAGAACCTTTCCTAGCTACTCAAGATCATTCACAAATACAGAGACTCTGATAAGTGTACACATAATGAAAAACTTAGACTAATCAACAATTGTGTTTTTCTCTCCCTGGTCCTACATTCCTTGTATTTACTCTTATGAATATTTCCAAGGACAAGACAAATATAAATAAGGCAATGCTTATAATTCTGTTTGCCATATAAGTCTTGTTATGAATTTCATAGAGTAATTGGCCCTGAGGATCTAAAGGGAATGAGTACCAGGAAAAAAAATAGTGTATGCGAATTAACTTTTCCTTGAAAGATAATTGCCTCAGAGAAAGTCATTTGCAGGGATTTGAAGAAGTCAAAAGAGCCTTGAGAGATAGGGGAGGCCCAAGGGATTTAGAGACTCTGAGTCATCCACATTCTCTCACTTAGCCACATCCCAATTTTATGCTCCACATTCCCATAATAAACTCCATTATTTCACATAGAGACCTCATACATATAACCACTCCAAATCAGCAATCCAGAGGTTTCTACTATGGATGTGATTTTCAGCTATATTACCCCTAAAGTTAAATGATGTGTCTGGCATTGCTGCAACCAAGAATCTGAGCTTAACATGTTCTTTAAATACCCCAGCACTGTTTACATTAGATCAACCCAGTGGTGTTCCAATTTCTAGCATTCTTCACAATGATCTATGCTAGCAACCATTCAGTCAGACAAAAACTTGGTTTCAATAAACAAAGTGAAAATTTCCTGAATGGGCACTGCAATCAAGGTCTACTAGGGCGCTATACAGTGTCATCTCAGTCTGTTTGGATTGCTATAACAAAATACCTTAGACTAGGTGTCTTATAAATAACAAAAATTATTTCTCACGGTTCTCATAACTGACCAAGATCAGAGTGCCAGCATGGTCAGGTCAAAGCCCTCTTCTGCATTGCAAACTTTTTGTTGTATCATAATCTGGCAGCAGAGACTAGAGAGCTCTCTGGGACCTATTTATTTATTTATTTATTTATTTATTTATTTATTTATTTATTTACTTACTTACTTATTTACTTATTTATTTATTTGGCTTAACACAAATTTATGCTGATAATTCTGGAGATCGAAAGTCAAATAAGTCTACAGTGGAAACAGGGCTACAATAAAGGTGTTGGCAAGGTAGAGTTGCTTCTGGAGATTCTCTGAGCAAATTTGTTTTCTTGTGTTTTCCAGCTTCTAGAGACTACCCACATTCTTTGGCTTGTGGTCCTTTTACCATCTTCAAAGCTTCTCTCTCTCTC
Organism: Myotis daubentonii; assembly: GCF_963259705.1. Classification (NCBI taxonomy): domain Eukaryota; kingdom Metazoa; phylum Chordata; class Mammalia; order Chiroptera; family Vespertilionidae; genus Myotis; species Myotis daubentonii. The sequence continues at coordinate 145,426,263 of NC_081841.1, read as the reverse complement.
TTTCTCCCCTTCCCCCACCCTCTAAAATTAATAAAACATATCCTCAGATGAAGATTAAAAAAACAGAGTACGATTGCTCTTTTTAACATCAGTTTCTCCCTATAAGAAGCCATTACTCATATTAACTGCTTCCAGAACTCATACGTATGAAGATGCTTCTGATTGGTAGACTCCAAGCTACCCCTGTGGTTTCTAATTGCAAGAAACTTTTTAAATATTATCAAGCCTGTTTGCATAAAGATACAGTTACATTATAAATAGAAAAACAATCACCCAAATCATATTAATTAAATATAAAGAGATGGACAGATATAGGCATCTTGTCATTACACCTCAGTAAAGTTTTAATGGAATCAATAAAAATATCAGAATTTCATTTGATATGGTTCCAGTTTGATTTCAATAAAAATTAAATTTAATAAGATAAGGAGATAAAAGATTTAGTATAAATATGTGGAAAGAAGAGATGCAATGTTTTAGTATTAGTTTTTTTAAGTATTGTATGTTATGATTATACTAGAGGCCCACTGCATAAAATTCATGCATGGGTAGGGTCCCTAAGCTTGGCCAGCAATCAGGGCCAATCTGTGGGTGATTATTGGGGCGATCAGGGGCCCCGCTGGCACCCATCATGGCTGGGCTAGTGCCACCTGCTGACCAGCCCAACCCCCTTGCCACCACCTGTGGGCTGGGGCAGCTCCTGCATTGAACCCCTGGGGGTCAGTGCATGTCATAGCGACCAGTCATGCCACTATTTGTTCAGTCAATTTGCATATTAGGGTTTTATTATATAGGACGAGAGGCCCGGTGCACAAAATTTTGTGGACTCGGAGAAGAGGGGGGTCCCTCAGCCCGGCCTGTGCCCTCTCGCAGTCTGGGACCCCTCGAGAGATAACGACCCGGGTGGCAGAGGGCAGGCCCAATCCCTAGGTACAGCCCCTGGTCAGGCTCAGAGCAGGGCCGATTGGGGAGTTGGGGCGCCGCCCCCTATCATGCACAGAGCAGGGCGGATTGGGAGGTTGCAATGCCACCCTCAGTCATGCTCAGGGTAGGGCCAATTGGGGGGTGGGGTGCCGCCCCCTATCACACTCAAGGCAGGGTCGATGGAGAGGTTGCAGCGCCACCTCCTCTCATGCACAGAGCAGGGCCTATCAGGGGGTTGGGGAGCTCCCCCCTGTCATGCACAGAGCAGGGCCAATCAGGGAGTTGAGGAGCTCCCCCTTGTCACTCACAGAGTAGGGCTGACAGGGGAGTTGGGGCACCGCCCCCTGTCACACACAGAGCAGGGCAGATCAGGGGGTTGGGGCGCCACACACTGTCACACACAGAGCAGGGCCAATCAGGGAGTTGGGGTGCCACACACTGTCACACTCAGGGCAGGGCCAAGGGGGAGGTTATGGCTCTACCCCATCACACACAGAGTAGCACCCGTGGAGGGGGGTTGGGGCGCCGCACCCTGTCATACACAGAGGCGCAGGGCTATCAGGGGGGTGGGGAGCTCCCCCCTATCAGGCACAGAGCAGGGCTGATCAGGGGGTTGGGGTGCCTTCCCCTGTCATGAACAGAGCAGGGCGGATAGGGAGGTTGTGGCCCCGCCCCCTGTCACACACAAAGCTGCAGGGCAATCAGGGGGTTTGGGCGCTGCCCCCTGTCACACTGATCCCGGTGCCGGGAGGCCTCGTGGCTCCGCTGATCCCGGAGCTGGGAGGCATATTACCCTTTTACTATATAGGATAGAGGCCCAGTGCACGGGTGGGGGCCGGTTGGTTTTCCCTAAAGGGTGTCCTGGATCAGGGTGGGGGTCCCGCTTGGGTGCCTGGCCAGCCTGGGTGAGGGGCTGAGGGCTGTTTTCAGGCTGGTGGGTGACTGAAGCTCCCAACCGCTCCTTTTTTTTTTTTTTTGTTATTCTGGGCCAGCTTTAGCTCTGAGGCTAGGCTCCAGCTCTGAGGCCTCAGCTGCTGAAAGCAGGTATCTGGTTTGTTTGGGTTCTATAATCGAAACACTGTTTCAACTCCAGCTCTGAGATCCCGGCGGGATGAAAGCAGGTTTCTGGGGTTTTGTTTACCTTCTATATTTGTAACAATGTTTCAAACTGCAAGCTCAGAGGCCGGCAAGGCAGGCGGGGAACATTAGCTTCCTCTCTCACTGAAGCAAGCAAGCCTCATGTTCGCTTCAAGCTGCCTGGCTGCCGGCCGCCATCTTGGCTGGCAGTTAATTTGCATATCACTCTGATTAGCCAATGGGAAGGGTAGCGGAGGTATGGCTAATTACCATGTTTCTCTTTTATTAGATAGGATGTTACCTAGAAACATAAAAGGCACCATTAAAAATGGTTGCAATTGACAATAGAGTTTTTTTAAATACATTTGTATTGATTTCAGAGAGGAAGGGAGCGGGAGTGGGTCATAGAAACATCAATGATGACAGAGAAACATTAATCTGCTGCCTCCTGCACACCCCACAGTGGGGATCAAGTCCACAATCCAGGCATGTGCCTTGACTAGGAATTGAACCCATGACCTCCTGGTTCACAGGTCCATGCTCAACCGCTGAGTCACACCAGCTGGGCAACAATAGAGTATTTTGAAGTAAATGAGAATAAAGACCAATTTGTAAAATTTTGATTGCAGGAATATGGATGGTAAGGTTTATTTTTGTGAGGTTTAAGATCTAAAGGAGGAACTTGATATTAGATAATGGAATAAAGGTGATCTTTGCTATAAAGTGTCTAAGTACTTGGCTGAATTTTGTTCCTCTTCTATTGTGTGGGTGGTAGAAATTGCAAGTGATGAAACTGGAAATTTAATGGAGGAGAATTCTAAGTAAATGTTGAAGGAGTGTCTTGGCTTTTCTGGACTGCTTACAATAAATTATGAGAAGAAAGAAATGAATTGAAAAAAGAATTGTTAAGTAAAAAGGAAATGGAACTTAAAGGATTTGGGAAATTCCCAGCCTATCTATATTGCAAAATATAGTATTTTTGGAAGAGAAAAGTAAGGAAGTGGCTGAACCAGCACTTGATAAGAAAATCCGTAAGTGTGTGAACCACAGGCCTAATCAGTCACATCAGCAGAAACACTGCCAGTTTTAATTGAAGAGGATGGAGAACAGACAAAAGGAAGGAAGGCTGTTAGATCTGTTAGGCTGGACCATATTGCCACTTGGCAGTGAAGGTGCACTATTCTTCAAGACAGAGGAAACATGACTTGAAAAGGCAATTCAGAGATCATCAGAATTGCCCCCTTGGTTTCAAATGGGAGACATCACCTCAGATTCAACAGACCAGCATCGAATGGACTGTCCAACCTATGAGGGAAGGCAGGGGGTAAGGGGGTAAGAGATAAACCAAAGAACTTGTATGCATGCATATAAGCATGACCAATGGACACAGATGGAGGGTCGGGGGGCGGGGGTGAGGGCATGTGCTGGGGGGGTTGGGAGTAGCCAGAGGGAGGTCAATGGGGGGGAAAGGAGATGTATGTAATACATTAAACAATAAATAATTTAAATTAAAAACAAACAAACAAAAACATAAAGGGCAGCAGCAGCTTCCTAACCTTTAGGGTGTGGTTGTCCAGGAGTCTTGGGGGTGTGAAGCAGCTAATCCCCCCACACACTCTTTACTCCCCTTCTATACCTCTCAATTGCCTACTCACCTCCAGCCCTGTGCAGCAGAACTGAGAGTGGATATGTTGATAAAAAAAAAAGTACTATCTTTGATTCTTGAAAGAAATATGAATGACTGTAGCATTTATGGAAAGCAATTTGGAAACACTCATTAGAATTACAAATAGCTTACTTTCGATACAGCAATCCCACTGATACAAATCTATTCCTTAGCAATGAAATTATTTCACAACACTGAGGTCCTTAGTATCCATTGTTCACACCATTTGAGTTGCTAAGTATTTTGATATCACTAAGAATAAAAACACCAAAGCCTAAGGCTATATGTGCAAATATGTTTATTACAACATTATTGATAATTGGAAAAGACCCCAGAAATTACATGAACCTCCATTTGTAGGACAATGTTTATATGAATCGGGGTATATATAAAATGTAGCAAATGATATTGACACTAAAAGAGTGCATTATAGATTTGGATGCAGGACAATTTACCTATGAAATTTTTTTAATTTTTTGCCTGAGGAAAGCAAGATCCTGAAACAGATGGATATTATGATGATAGTTTTTAAAGAAAACACTCACTAAAAAAACATTAAATATATGTGTAGATATGTTTAGTTACATGTGTATTCATGTGAATATCTACATGTGTGTATGAGAGAGACAGACAGACAGACCAAAGACAAAAGGAGAGAGAATATTATATGACCATGGACAAACAATTCACATGAATATATGGAATGAATAGCAACATGGGATATAAAGATAGCAAGCTGAAGGGAAAAATATATCTGTCTGTTTGGTGTTGAGGTATATGAGTTCTTTATATATTTTTGTTATTTATCCCTTGTCAGAGCTGTTGTTTGCACATATCATCTCATATTCAGTTGGTTACTGTTTTGTTTTGTTGTCAGTTTCTTTCACTGTGCAGCTTTTTAGTTTGATACAGTTCTATTCATGTATTGTTTGCCTTTACTTTCCTTGCTTTTGGGGCAAAATTCATAAAATATTCTCTACAAACAAGATCCATAAGTTTAGTAGTTTTGTTTTCTTCTATGTAAATTATTCTTTCAGATCTTTTTCTTTATAAAAATGTAATTTTATTGATTTTTTAGAGAGAGAGGAAGAGAGAGGGATAGAGAGATAAAAACAACAATGAGAGGGGAACATCATTGATCAGATGTCTCCTGCATGCCTTCCATTGGGGATGGAGCCCACAACCCATGCATGCACCCTGACTGGGAATCAAATCATGACCTCTGGATTCCTGGGTCAACGCTCAACCGCTGAGATCTTACATTAGGTTTTCTGTACATGGGAACAAACTGTAATCTAGTTTCATTCTTTTGCATGTGGTTTTCCAATTTTCCCCAGCACCATTTATTGAAGAGGCTTTCTTTTCTTTATTGTGTGTTTTGGCTCCTTTGTCAAAAATTAGTTGCCCATATACATGCGGTTTTATTTCTAGGTTCTCAATTCCATTGCATTGGTCTGTATGTATGTTTTCCTGCCAATGCCATCCTGTTTTGATTATCATAGCTCTATAGTATAATTTGAAGTCAGGGAGTGTGATGCTTCTAGCTTCGTTCTTTTTTCTCAGGATTGCTTTGGCTATTTGGAACTTTTGTGGTTCCATACAGATCTGATGATTTTTTTGTTCTATTTCTTTAAAAAAGGATATTAGAGCCCTAGCCAGTTTGGCTCAATTGATAGAGTGTTGGCCTGTGGACTAAAGGGTCCTGGGTTAGATTCTGGTCAAGGGCATATACCTTGGTTGCAGGCTCCTCCACGATATACTAGGAATACCATTCAGCCATAAAAAAATTATGAAGTACTGCCATTTGCAACAAGATGTATAGACCTTGGGAATATTACACAAAGTGAAATAAGTTAGTCAGAAAGAGTTAAGAACCATATGATTTCACTCAAATGTGGAATATAAAACTGAAACTCATAGACACAGACAATACTGTGGTGATTACCAGAGGAAAGAGAGCAGGTATTAAAAGGTAAAGGGGACCAAATATATGGTGATGGAAGATGATTTGACTTTGGATAGTGAGCATGCAATATAGCATAGAGATGTATACCTAAAACCTATATAATCCTATTAACCGAAGTCACCCCAATAGAATAAATTAAAATTTTAAAAATGATAATAAGCACATATATGCATTTATGTAAAATTATAAATATGCATTTGTGTGAAGAATATTTTGAGTAAACCAGCTTTCATAGAAAAACTAATTTCAAGGTACTAAGAGGTAAATCAATGAAGATGAACTAAAGATAGTAGACGAAAACTATTTTTAGCAAAATGTTTGACAAAGGCTAGAGATAAGGAGTGGTGACTTGAGAGTGTTTTAGGTTCAAAAATGTCATTTATGCTACAGGGGTGACTTGAGCTTATTTTTTATGTAGAAAGATAAAATTATTTGGCAGAATGGATAAGGGTAATTGTATAAAAAATAAAAGGGACAATATTTATGTACACACAGGGGAGTAAGTGGCTTTTGGAACACTTTAGTAACTAAAATGGTAGAGATTCCTTTCTACTAGATAAAAGTAAAAGAAGAGAGGAAGAGTGGAGATAAAGACCTATTCTGAGTAAATAGAAAACCATACGGTAGGGATTGTTGCTATTCTACTACATGACTCTGTTGTTTTCTTTAAAACTTCAAGGGGAGTGATTGGATTTTTTTTTTAATCAGGGACAAAGTCACTGGTGAGATACACATAGTAAAGATATTGATAAGCAAACTATGATTATTTAACTTTGATATCAGCTTTTGAGTGACTACTTGACTGACCCTGCATGTGATCAACGGGAGAGTGATATGTTATCTTATTAGCGTTACAATGCTGGTGACCAAAACAAAGACTTCCAATCTTTCAAACTCATTATAACATCTGAATATCCATTTCAAATATAGATTTGTGAGACAGTAAAACACTTCAATAGTACATTATATATTGAAATTCTATCAGTCAATTGAAGTCTAAGTGTATATTTAATATGAAAACAATAAAATGTTATAATAATTAATTATGACTTCAATCACTGATAATTCTATGTACCAGAAATATTAGTAATAAACTTAAAATGAATTGAAAATATAAAATAGGCTGATAATTTATTCAAATATTAGGAACAAGCACATTAGCTCAATAACTTTGGGAAGGACATTCAATTCTTTTTGAATCTAAAATATTAATTGAATATGAAAATTTTTTTACATCTGGGAATTGTTGTCTAAGTATTACTGCCATTAAATAAAATGGCATTTTCTTAAATCAGATGCTATGAAAGAGAAAGGACATCTTACTGATTTAGTGACTATATTACCATGCAGTATTTTGTCGGGGTTGAACAAACCCAAAACATAATGTACATTGTTTCACAACTGACCTCCGGTGAAAGGAAGCATGCATTTGACATTGCAAACATTCAATGCAGGAAAGACAGAGGCATTCTAGCAGCTAAAAAAAAATCTGAAAACTGCTTCTCTCTCCATTGTATCATATTTTTAAAAGTAGTTGACTATTACAATGTTAATAACACTGTTAATAATTATTATTGTTAGACATGAGCAGAGCAAGGACGATGGGCCAGGTAAGAAACGTACCAGGGCTGAAAACCTCAGATGCCTAGCAAGGGGCAAAGACGGGCAAACAAGAGCCTCCCCCCAGGGTGGCCTGTCCTCCCTGGCTGAGCACTTGTTGTGCGGGTTGAAGCCCAGATCTTTTGAATCTCTGGGCGGGTAGTTTAGACCCCTTAACCCAGGGGTGGGCAAACTTTTTGACTCGAAGGCCACAATGGGTTCTTAAACTGGACCGGAGGGCCGGAACAAAAGCATGGATGGAGTGTTTGTGTGAACTAATATAAATTCAAAGTAAACATCAACACTAATAAAAGAGAAAAATGGTAATTGGCGTACGATGATACCCTTTTCATTGGCTAATCAGGGCTATATGCAAATTAACTGCCAACTAAGATTGGCAGTTAACTGTCAACAAGATGGTGGTTAATTTGCATATGTAGGCACAATGCAGGGAGGCGAAAGGGAAAGCAGGAAGAAGCCCCCTGCCACTAACAGTGATTGGAAACCCAGGGGGGAGCTAAGAGCTGGGGGGCAGGGCAAAGGCGGCCCTGGGGCCGCCTTTGCCATGCCCCCCAGCCATGATCAGAGAATCAGGTGCCTTTTCCGTCCTGGCCAGTGATAGCAGGAAGTAGGGGTGGAGCCAGCGATGGGAGCTGGGCACGGTCGAAGCTGGCAGTCCTGGGAGCTAGGGGTCCCTTGCCTGGGCCTAAAGCGAAGCCCACGATCGTGGGGCCACTGCAGCTGTGGGTCCCCACTGCTCGGGCCGGACGCCTAGGCCAGAGGTGTCAGGCCTGGGCAAGGGGCCGATCCTGCGATTGGAGGGTGATGGGGGTCAACGCCTGAGGGCTCCCAGTATGTGAGAAGGGGCAGGCTGGGCTGAGGGACACTCCCCCCACCCAGTGCACAAATTTCGTGCACCGGGCCCCTAGTCATTACATAAAAGGGTACGGTCTTTTATTTTTTTTTTAGTTTTATTCATTTCAAATGGGCCGGATCCGGCCCGCAGGCCGTAGTTTGCCCACGGCTGCCTTAACCTTTTCTTCTCTATAGATAACATCTAGGCCTCAGTTGTAGTTCAGCTCCAGGCCCAGAAAGGCAGTAAAACCAGACAAGTGATGCTGTGGCTGCTTCAGGACCAGCTGCATTGACTGATGACTCCCTGTCAAGGACCAATCACTGGAGACCAGTGCCCTAAAAAAGCACACCTGGGAAGCTGATGAATATTCTACTAAGACCCTCCCCTAAGATCTCTCTTAAAGATTTCCTCCTGCAAGAGAGAGATAAATACCCTCACAACAAAGGCCCCAGGTCATGCTCTCCCTCCAATGAGCATGTGTTCCCACATAGACACGTATCCCCCAACCCTTAAGGGACCCCATGAGACATGCAACCAGGGGAGCAATGGGCAGTTGCAGCTAGTCCTGGTCTCCACGGCCCTTTTCTCTGACTTCCCAGTGAGATAAAGCAGCCCAGCCTCGGCTTTCCTGTTGCTTCTTCTATAGCCTTTTATGTTTCACTCTTCTAATTTTATTTTTGCCGAGGTCAATAAATTCTTGCTTGTTTTACTTTCATGTTGGTTGACCTTAAAATCTTTTCTGTGTCAACAAGAAGAACCGAAGTCCCATCCTGTAACCCCAATTGGTAGCACCTTTTACCTCCCAAGTCACTCAACAGGTTTCCTTCATCTTGGCAATTAATGATTTTGCATGTGCTAGGGATTTTTTTTCTACATGCCTTCTTCTACATGTCTTAGGAGGAGACAGAGTTCTACTCAAAACACGAAAACACAGATCACCAGACGATCAACACGGACAAGACCCTGGGACGTGTGTGCTTCTCACCACTCCAACTGCTCTGAAGCTGGCAGGGGTAAAGCCCTGGACCTATCACACCAGAGTGAAGAGGGCTCCAGCAGGGGAAGGATGGGTGACTAAACCCAAAGAACACCTCAAGGAGGAACCTATGTATATCTTGCCTCGTAGGAGTTGGGACACCTAGCGTTAATATACAGAATTACACTCATTCCATTCATTTTGGGCCTTCATGATTTGGGGCACACTGTCCAGGAAAAGGATGCAGGGATATTTTCTCTAAAGGTTGCTGCAGTAGCTTCCTGTGGCAAGTGTCTAACTTTTACCAGATGTTCTAGTTATTGCCTTTCAATATCTAATAACTACTATATGAATTGTTCTGATAATTTCACCCTCCCTTATGGTCATACTAAGTAATGGTCATACTAAGCTGCCAGCTGGTTGCTTTCTGATATGTGGGGTAACTGTTTATTCTTACATCTCTGCCAACAATACCAGGGGCCTTATTCCTTTGGATATTGACAGAAGATAGGGACCTTTGCCATAATGCCATTAACAGTAATTACTAACAAATAGAAAGAGGAGGGAAATGTTAGGATATTGGGCAATATAATCCTTAATGACCATTTGTAAACTTCCCATCACAGGAGACAAAAGCCAGGAAAAACTTGCTAGATTTCAGGCGTCAGAACATGTATGGAATTTAAATTGTCCTAAATACACCTATTGCACACCTGCATTCCAACTGCATTCCAAGCCCATGGACTCATCCCTAGACCTACTAATAATAAAAGTTTCCCACCAGTGACTGAATATAAGGATGAAACTCCAGGCCCTGCATGCTGCCATCATCCACCCAATGTCTTCTTGGCTCAGTGCTTTGCAGCCCTTCCCTTTGGCTATCCTGTCCTCTTTCCCCTTTCCTTAAGATAAATTCAATTTTTCTATCCACCATCTGAGAAGGCAATTTAGCCTGCCTGCGTGCACCATCTACCATGTTAACCTTTCAGTTGTGTTTTGTATAACACCAGATTTATTCTTCAGTTTTTGAGTTCATTGTCTATGATGATATTTGTCTTCTTTCTGGGTTTCATGTGAATATTAATTTTAAAATTTATCCATTCAGCATTCAGCCAAAATGTGCATCTCTAGAGACATTTATACTTTAACTAAACTTTGACAATTAAATTAGATAAACTAGCCCTAGCCAGTTTGGCTCAGTGGATAGAGTGTCAGCCTGCAGACCAAAGGATCCTGGGTTTGATTCTGGTCAAGGGCACATACCTTCCTTGCAGGCTCCTCCCCAGCCTGGGCCCTGATTGGAGCATCTGCAGGAGGCAACTAATAGATGTATTTATCTCACATCAATGTTTCTCTCTGTCTTTCACTCTCTCTAAAATGTCAATGGAAAAATATCCTTGGGTGAGGATTACAAAAATGTTTTTTAAAATTAGATAAACTAGGAGTGGGTAGAAATTGTCCACTTTTTCTTTCTGGAAAGTCTTTCCATTTGTGGGAGGAAAGATTAATATTAAGATAGAGGAGTGAAAAGTAACATGAATGTAGGTGGGATCTTGTAAAAGCTATTTTGCCCCTATTCAATGGTTTGCTTAAATCTTGGGTGAACTAAATAGTACTTCATCTGGACCAGAATTTCAGACTAACCCCTTTCTATTCTTTTAAAAGGACACTCTCTATTTTCCAACATTGCAGACAATCTCAAAACACTCATTTTGGAAAAAAAAAATGTAGTTCTTCATATCTTAATCAAATATTCACAGTCAAATTAATTATTCCTTCTTTCATGATAGTGAAGTTCCATTGTAGCCTGTTTAAAGGACTCAATGATAGGAGCAAAATAAAAAGCATCTCATGAAAAGCATATGTAAGTGCCAACATGAAGAAATACCTCAATGTACTAGTCATTAGAAATCTAATATATTTATTATAGAATGAACATTAGCATGTATTACATTGAAATTTTGTTTAATTTTCTCAAATCATCTTTGATTTTTTAAGAAACTAACATACTGCCCAGTAATCTTTATTGACAAATAAGGATCATAGCTTTTAGCATAATATTCAGTATAAAATAATGTTGTCATCTACTCTAATTAAGATATCCTGTGTTGAGTAAGAAAATAGAAATTGCCTTGTAAAAAAAAAATCTTTCATTCTAAAGTTTCTCCTCCCATCAGTAAAAAGATACAGGTCTTTATGTTTATAATGAAATTAGGCATAATGTTCAAGAATGAAATTATGCATTATAAATAATTGGAAACAACGGAGAACATGTAGGTTTTATGAAAAAAAATGTGTAGATCAATTGTTTAGAACCTAATTTAATTATCTTATAAAGTGAGTCAAGTGGGATAACAAGTTTTAATCTTCTGCTAAGCAAGGCCTTCAGAGTTGCTATTCCACAATTGTTTTTGACTTTTATTTCCCAGTGATGGAAAGTATCTCTGATCCTCATACAGTCCCTTGTTACTGGATCATTTTGACTCTGTGTACAATTCTACTTCGTTGTTTTTCCATCACATTCATCATATTCTCAGCTAATTATGATATTATTGAATATATGGGGGTTTGGATAAAAATATAAATATACATCATATTTTAGCTGATATTATAACAGAATATCTCTGAGCTTTTCCCAAGTTATCAATGCTTACCAGTCATAAACACCTAGCAGTTTTATTCAGTTATTAGAAAGCATTCTAAATTGGTTACCCAGAAACTGGTTGGCTATTTCCCAGGTAGCAAATGAATTGAAAGCAAATGTTTCCCATCTCAGAAGGGGCAGTTTTTTGAAAATGTATAGTTAACTCCACTAAAATGTTAGGGACACAGTAGCAAAATACCCATAATGAGTGGTAACATCTTGCTTCTTAATATTTTTAGTTAGTAGCATAATTTCTTATGTTTCATGCAATGGTGTTCAGTCTGATTTTCCATTCATTTATACACTCTGGCCCCTTTATCTATCCTATTGCTGCACTCTGCCCATTTTTCTGAAAGTCATATTCTATATGTGTACTTTCCCTCAACTCACAGCGCTTAATTAGGCCCAGACAGAATGCCTCTTGCCTGCTATCTTGTCTACTTTCTCATTGGAATTTTGCTTTGTGTCTTCTCCACTCACCCTTAAGCTTCCCCTCAAATATTTCTTCTTGTTTAAAAAAGCTAACCTCTATCCCACCCCCTTTCCTGCCTTACTTAATATGGGATAACATTAGGCTATCGTTAGTCAGATAAAAACCAGACTCTGCTTTAATATCATTTGTTCAATTGTTTTGGACTACATATTGACAGAGAGAAGATAGACTTTGTAGTTCACAGCAATTGAGTGAAATAATGTGAAAATTACTCCTATTACTTTGAGCCTGACTCATCAAACAGCTAAAGAGGGCATCAGAGGGATTAAAATTAATGAGCATTCTCTTGTTTCTCTACAAAGATACCTGATAAGTCCCCAACTGTTATGTATTACAAGTAAAATCTTCAAAGCTAAATTTCTGCCTGCATAGCAGGAGGCTGAATATTTAATAGTGAGGTTAAAGATAAGTTAAATAATTTTTGTGATGGCTGACACCTGTGAAGTCCTGTGGGTTTCTATATCCTTTAAATTGGACATGCATAAAACAGTTGGTAAAGTTTCATTCCCTTGAGGGTAACTCAGAAGTGACTGTGAGAGAGTCTCATACATCATTTCACCAGGTTTGAAGCCTCAGGAGGTTGGATTGGTCCCCATTCTTGTCCCAGCTATGAGATGCAGGTGAGTCAGTAACCCTGCTGACACCCTGACCTGCCCCAACCTTCTCAAGCAGATCCCTTGTCACCAGCCGATACATGGCTGGAAAAAAATTAGAGGGAACACTGACCATAGTGACCCGGCAGGATTGCTGTGGGGCAAAGGCCATACTAAAATATCAATGCAACTGCAAGATATGAATACATTAGGAAGGGTTCAGAGGACAGACACAAAAATAACAAAGCACATTAAAAATAGACTTATGTAGAGAGATTAAAGGGACTTAAATTATTTTGCTGTGAGGAGTGAAAGCTGAGGACAAATAGAAGAATGCACTTCAGGATAGTAAAACCCTGTCCTTTGTTTTGTTCCGTTGCAATCAAGAATACATTGGTTTTAACATCAGGGATACATTATCTCTTCCCTTGGAAAGAAGTACCTGACCTCTGTAGACACCTTAGATGTGATATTTGTAGTATCTGATAGATTGAAAACAAAGATAACCTCCATTGGTCTATCCCAGTAACATACTCCAGAGTCGAAGCAGTTTAAGCCTGATCTTCCAAAGCTATGTCTATGGTTACACTGGGCAGCACAGACTCCCAAAACACTGGCCTTAGCACATGTGGGTACAAAGTGCCAGGTACACCAATTTACAAATTTTAAAGTTAATTATGTAGTTAGAAACATGGACCAAGTCTGGAAGCAGTAACTAAATGATTATTTTTAACTGGTTATCACAGATATATTTTACATATTTTCAAAATACAAAATGAATTGGAAAAATGTTACCACAATTACTATTTTTAGTTGCACAAAAACATTTGGGATCTACGTTATTTCGATGTGTAGGCTGGTAAAACAAAATTCTAAAGTGCAGGTGAGACCTATAATCTGCTTTCATTTGGGGGAACATATGCTTTTGAGTGGACCAGTATAATCAAGGCTAATGGCACCTTGTTTTTGTTCTTTGTTACGGCTTTGCTTTTCACTCCTAACTTGTAGGACAGCTTAAATGGTTGACTTGTTTAAAGTGCTTAATTACTCATGTGGTGGCTGTAACCAATACAGGAAACACAGACAGCTATTGTGTCCCAGCTGATGTTACAATACTAAATGGGACCTGATTACTGTACATTGCTTTTCAATGCTGTTAATTTGCATGTTTGAATAAGCCTGTTGGGACTCCATTTTCCAGCTATTGCTCCTTGTACTCTGCTTATGATCTCTTTGGGAAACAGTATGAAATTGTGTTGTTGTTTTTTTTCTATTCATCAGAATAGACGGTTTGGAGCTGCTGACACCATGGCCATTATGTATTGCACCATTATGTATCGTGGCCCATTACGTATTGGATTATTGCACTTGTTTTTCTTTCTTTTCCCCCCTTAGTGCTTAGATTCTGTGTATTATTGAATAATCCTCTTGTGAAAACTGCCATTTGTATATAATTGATAATGAGAAGTATAGAAGAGTTTTAAGAAAAAAAAGATATTCACCAGGTGGGTTGATAGATTTCTAGAATTAATTTTGTAAGTGGTAATGGAAATAAATGACTCTTCTTTTAAAACACTAAGTAATCAAATGGCTTTGGTTGTTTCAACTCAATGACTATTCAGTGCATTAGGACTCAATAAAGAGTTGACAAGTTTGTCTCTGCAAAAATATTTTAAACTTTGTATTTCCATTACATTTGCCAGTCAGTTAAACAAAAATAATAAAATTTTTATTCATCAATATACAAATCTATTTCAAATTTAAAAATCAGTCAATGTATTTAATGTAGTATGATGTACATTAAATGTCCAGGTAAAACCAGCTTGCAGCATTTTCTGCTAGAGGATTTGCCTGGCACTCACATAGCTATATGTGACTGTTAATAATTCTTGTGAACAAATAGCACAGTATTTTGCACATCTTGTCAATCAATAATAAAAAAGGCTTTTAAAAAAAGTTCTAAATTTCTTTCCAATTGGATTTGCCTTGATTTTTCTGTAAGAAAGATAATGGCAGGGTGATTTTAACTTTTTTATTTAATTTATTGGGATGATGTTGGTTAATAAAACTATAGAGGTTTCAGGTATAAAATTCTACAATACATCATCTTTATATTATATTGTGGGTTCATCACTTCAAATCAAATCTCCTTCCAACACCATATATCCCTCCTTTAACTGCCTCTACCTCTCCCCACCCCTGCTTTCCTCTGAAAATCACCACACTGTTGTCTGTGTCCAAGAGTCTTCCTTTTTTTCTTAGTTTAATGCCTTCACCCTTCTCACTCAGCCCCCAAGCCCCTCCTCTCTGATAGCTGTCAGTCTGTTCTCTGCCTCCACCTCATTTGCTAGTTTATCTTGTTCATTAGATTCCACATATAAGTGAAATCATGTGGTACTTGCCTTTCTGACTGGCTTATTTCACTTAGTATAATACTCTCCAGGTCCATCCATGCTGTTGCAAAAGTATGGTTTCCCTTTTTTTTATTCAACTGTGTAAATGTACCACGACTTTTTTATCCACTCATTTACTGATGGGCACTTGGGCTATTTCCAAATATTGGCTGTTAGGTCTCATCAAAGAATTGAATCGATACCCATCCCCCAGAAACTGGCTTTTCAGGCTATTTCTCTAAGGACATTCCCTTTGCTGAGACCACATTTCACTTGCTGTGACCACATTCTATTATCTCCCCTTCAGGGTATGCACAAAGAAGTCTCCACCCAGAAAAAGCCCGCCAACAATCCTTTAAAAGCAGCTGGTTCCCGTCACTGGTTGCTGGAGCCATCCAGGCTCAGCCACCTGGTGTGCAGATGATCAAATAAATTCAAAATCCCTCACCATTCTGGTCTCCCGCATTCCTCCTTTGGCGACCTAACATTGGCTATTGCAAATAATACTGCAATGAACATGGGGTGCATATATTCTTTCGAATTTGTGTTTTGAGTTGTATACATGTTCAGAAGTGGGATCACTGGGTCAAAAGGCAGTTCCATTTTTAATCTTTGAGTCAACTCTCATACTGCTTTCCACAGCAGCTGAACCAATCTGCATTCCCACCAACAGTTCACCAGGGTTCCCACTTCTCCACATCCTTGACAACACTTGTCATTTATTGATTTACTGATGATAACCATTCTGATAGGTACTTCATTGTGGTTTTAATTTGCATTTCTCTGATTGTTAGTGAAGTTGAGCATAGTTTTATGTATCTATTGACTATCTGTATGTCCTCTTTGGAGAAGTGTCTATTCAAGTCATTTACTATTTCTTAATTGGATTTTTTTTGTTGTTTTTATGATGATGAGTTTTAGATGTTTCTTATGAATTTTGTATATTAAGCCTTTATCAGATATATCATTGGTGAATATGACATTGAAGAAAGAAATTGAGGAAAATACAAAGAAGAGAAGCATATACTGTGCTCATGGATTGGAAGACTTAAGATCATTAAAATGTCTATATTGCATAAACAATGCATTTCCTATTAAAATATCAATGGCATATTTCACAAATCTAGACAAAATATTCCAAAAACTCATATGGAACCAAAAATGACTCTGAATAGCTTCAGCAATCTTGAGAAAGAGCAACAAAATTTGAGGTATCACAACACCAGATGTCTAACTAAATTACAAAGCTCTGCAAAAGCTTTCTAGTTTGATGTAGTCCATTTGTTTATTTTTTTCTTTTGTTTCCCTTGCCCGAGGCTACCTATCAGAAAAAAACATTGCTATGAGATGTTTGAGATTATACTGTCCATGTTATCTTCTAGGATTGTAATAGTTTCAAGTCTAACATTTAAGTCCTCAATACAGATTGAGATTATTCCTGTGCATGGTGTAAGAAGGTGGTGTAATTTCATTTGTATGCATGTATCTGTTCAATTTTCCCAACACCATTTATTGAATAAATTATCTTTACCCCATTGTATTTTTTACCTCCTTTGTCAAATGTTAATTGACCATGAAGGCATGGGTTTATTTCTGGGCTCTCTATTCTTCTTATTGATCTACGTGTCTGTTTTTATGCCAGTACCACGCTGTTTTGATTACTATGGCTTTGTAGTATAAATATCAGGAACTTTGATTCCTCCAACTTTGTTCTTCCTTTGCAAAACTGTTATTCTTATTTTGTTGTTCCATTTAAATTGTTGAAATATATATTCTAGTTCTGTGAAGTATGTCATTGGCATCTTGATAGAAACTGTGCTGAATCTACATATTGCTTTGGGTGGTATCAGCATTTTAATGATGTTAATTCTTCCCACCCACAAACACAACATATGATTTTATTTATTTGTATATTCTTCAATTTCTTTCTCTAGTGTCTTATGCTTTTTGAACTACAGTTCTTTTACATCCTTGGTTAAATTTATTCCTAGGTATATTTTTTAAGCAATTGTAGACATTATTTTTTTTCATAGTTTTCCTTTCTGATAGTTTATTATTGGTATACAAAAATGCAATTGAATTCTGTGTATTTGTTTTGTATACTGCTATTTTACTGAATTCATTTATCAGTTCTGGTATTTTTGGTGGAATCTTTAGGTTTCTCTCTATACAATATCATGGCATCTGCAAATAATGAGTTTTACTCTTCCTTTTCAACTTGAATGCCTTTTATTTCTTATTCTTGCCTGATTGCTGTGGCTAGAACTTCCAGTACTATGTTGAATAAGAGTAATGAAAGTGTACACCCCTATCTTGTTCCTGATGTTAAGGGAAATGAAAATCTTCCAAAACTGATTCAGGAAGGATCAGATAATTTGAATAGACAGAGTACAAAGAGTAAAACTGAAGCAGTAATAAAAAAAGACTTCCCAAAAAACAAAAGATGGCTTCATAGGTGAATTTTAAAAAATATTTCAGAAGGAACTAACACCTAACTTTCTCAAACTATTCCAATAATTCAAGAGGAGGATAAACCCCCAAGCTCATTTTATGAGTCCAGAATTATCCTAATTCCAAAACTAGATAAAAGACACTACAAAGAAAATTATACGCCAATATCCCTGATGAACATAGATGCTAAAATCCTCAACAAAGTATTAGCAAACCAGATCCAGCAATATATTCAAAAGGTCATACATAATGATCAAGTGGGATTTATTCTAGGAATGGAAGGTTAGTACAATATCCACAGATCAATAAACATGAAACACTACATAAAAAAATGAAAGATAAAAAAATACATGACATATCGATAAATATAGAAAAAGCATTTGATAAAATCTAGCACCCATTTATGATTAAAAACTCAGCAAAGTGGGAATAGAAGGAACATACCTCAACATAATAAAGGCCATATATGACAATCCCACTGCCCACATCATATTCAGAGGGGAAAATTAACTTATTTTTGTAGCATTGCAATGCACAGGAAGATTTTGAGGTGGTGTCTGGGCTCATTGGGAACAAGTTAGATTGGTGCTTTGGGTACCAAAAGCGACAGTTAAATATTCACAATTCATTATTTATGTCTGTGTTCTTGAACTTACAAAAAGGTTGCTTTTAATTTAAGTCTCATATTAGTCACTAATTCAAGTCAGAGAAAACAATTATGGATATAGAGAGTTTGTTGAAAGAGAGAGGAAGAATAAGTTGCCTGAGGAAATAATTTATTACCTAAGAAGGAGTTTGACAGGATGTGCTGACTTGAGTTGAAAAACCTCCCTAAGATCATTCAAGTCAACCATGCATGCTTGTCTTGTGAGCTCTGTAAGAATTAGAAGACATGCCTTAAATGACTACTTTATATTTTCACTATTATGTGTATATGGGCAGGCAGCAATAACAAAAACTGATAATGAACTGTACTATTCAATAGCAAAATGAATAAAGCATAGATCAGCTGATTAAGAAGTTGTTTTTTTTCTGAAAATATGCTTATTAGGAGATAAGAAATAATCATAGAAGTGTGAACACTTGCTTAATAAGATAGTTTCCAATACTAATCACACACACATTCACATTAACAGAAATCTCATACTGAGAATTATACATTATCAGACACTGGTTTCTAACTATAACTATATATGGGTATCAATTAAAATAGAGATTTCAAGGTGCTACTTCCGGAAAAATTGTTTCATTTGGTCTTGCGTGGGGTATAAGAATTTATATATTTTCAATACTATTTAGATTATTTTGATGATCAACTAAGTTTCTATCTCCCTAGTCTAGAGGACTAGTTTCAGTATAGCTAAATAGAGGGCTTGCACTATTCAACAGTCTGCTTTTTACAGATAAACCAAATATAATTCGGGAGCGAAATGAAAAAGTAATAACAAAGGCGGCAGAAACGCAGTTACTGCCATCCTACCAAGGCAAAATGTGTGCTGTTTAAGTACACTTCAGATCTGAGGAAGTAATCAGACCAGGGAGAGTCGGCCTGACCACTCAGCCAGGAACCAGGGAAGAGACCAGAGGCCACAGTACAAATGAGAGGATCTGAAGCACAACACTTCACTCCCAGTGTAAGAGAAGGCACATCTCATGATTGCATTGACTTCTCACTTTCCTTTACCAGGTTGATCACACAGATTTAGACATTTGCTAAGCATCAGCACCAATTTCATTTAACACTATCTATCTATCTATCTATCTATCTATCTATCTATCTATCTACATAGAAATGTAGGAACTATATATTAGCATCTGGGCATGTATTTGAAGAAATGCCTTTTAAAAGAGTAAATATAAAACTTTTATTCAGTATATCTTGTTTTAAAAATTAATCAGAGGATAGCTGTTTTATATTAACAAGTATAATCTACTAGAGGCCCAGTGCATGGATTCATCACCGGTGGGGTCCCTCGGCATGGCCTGAGGAGATTGGGCTGAAATCGGCAGTCCAACACCGCCTGCCACTCCTGCCTGCAGCTCCCACTCATCCCGGCCCCACTGCAACTGCTGCAGGCTCACGCTCAGCCAATCCAGATTGGGACCCACCATAGCGGCGCTCGCCAGCCATGAGCCCTGCGTCTGGCGCCTGTTGGTCAGCTGAGCAGTGCTCCTGCTGTGAAAGTATACTGACCACCAGGGGGAAGCTCCTGAATTGAGTGTCTGCCCCCTGGTGGTCAGTGTGTGTCATAGTGACCGGCCAACCGGTCATTCGGTCGGTCGTTTAGGCTTTTTTATATATAGATTTAAAACTAAAAGTATTTAGGGGCTCAAATCAAATCAATATACTTTTTCACTCTCTTATTAAAAGACAAAAATGAGTAAAAAATAATGATAAATTTTTCTGCAAATATATTATGTAGTGATTTGTAGTGAAAATAATATATTTCCTCAAAATGTAATATTTAATACCTTTCTATTAAATTTTGTATTTCAGAGCAGCATAGGTTTAAAGAAAAAATAAACAATGAGGACAGAGAGTTCTCAGATACCTCCTTCCCCCTACATACAATTCCCCCTATTATTAATGTATTTCATTAGTGTGGTTGATTTGTTGCAAGTGATGAATTAATATTGATTCATTATTTATTGAAGTCCATAGTTTAAATTAGCATTTACTGTTGTGTTATACCTTCTATAGGTTTTGACAAATGTATAATATTGCATTTCATCACTAACATTTCAGTGTATTTCATTGCTGGAGGAAATATGAAAATATGAAAGAAAAAAAAGAAGTAAAATCAGTGAGTGCTCTTTGGGATGAATTTTTTTGAATTATTGGAGAAATATTTATGCACTCTATGTGCTGAAATGCCAAAGTATCCATCATGTTGCTCAAATTCTTATAGAATGATCTTTAAAATATCAAGATGTCACTTTTTTTTCTGATTTCTCATGATGTTCTATTAAAGCACCTGTCTTGAGACCTATACTTTATTGACCAGTTAAACAAAGTGAGACAAGAAAATTATTTTTGTAAAATATAAGTACATTCTTTAAAAAAAGTTGTGACAGGAAAAAGATAAATGTACACATAATCATAGAAATCACTGTGCAACTTACATCCATCTCTTTTCAAATGATCAATATTTTCTTTAGGATTTATCATGGCAGCACATTAAAATAGAATATTTATTTCTCTAGTCTTCAGCATAAATTAAAAATAATTAACCAAGAAAAAATAACATTTTTTCAAACAAATTAATTTCTGGGAACAACAAACTACATTGAAAGTTTTCTCTAAATATTTATTTTATTTCAACATTTTGCTATTTGGATGAAGTCCTTACATATGTTATAGGTATAAAATCTATATCTGGTTACTTGTAAATTATTTTTTATGGAATGTTCCTTTTAATTAATGTTACATTCCCATTAATATAGCATTTCATGTGCTTTTTAGTGTTAATTTTCTATTGAGACATCTTAAACAAATAAGTTATCCTGAATCTCAAAACAAAAATAACAATTTTATAAAAAAGCTTTCCTGAATCCCCCTCTGCGTTTGTTTTTTACATTTTAGTGCTCTTCCTATTTGTCTTTCATATTAGTTCAAGTCTAGTCATATGAATCAGAGTAAAAGCCGGATCAGAGCTTCAAATGTAAAGTAATCCCTTCTTCATAAAGAAAGCCCTCGTTACACATAATGTTAGCCTTGCTTGTTATGTGTGGATTTTCAGGGTTTTGTCATGAGGATGCTGGGTGTGCGTGCAGACAAGTTACAGTAGGAAGCAAATAGAGGACATTGTATTGGGGTCAGGGAATACAGCTACTGTATATGAGAACCTGCCCTGAACTTTTCCTAAATTTTGTGCAGTCATTTTTTATTTGTTTTACAAGTTTAGATGTAATGATCATTATGGTCATAATATCCCACAGGTACCGTTACTTGAATCTTCTGTTTTGGCAAGTACTCCTTACATTCTTTATTGTCTTTGTACTTTTTATGATTTATTTTACTTATGAAAAGGGGGGAAAAAACCCTACAGCTCAACATTAAAAGCTTTTTCTAGCACAACATAATTACTTCTTAAATTTTAATGGTTTCTATTTTGCTGCTTCACAGGATTAGCTTTTTCTAAAGTTGAAAGAAAAACAAATAATTTAGATTATTCTGAACTATTTATAGACATATTAACACACACTAACAAGATTGCAATCATGGATGTTACCAAGACTAATTCTAAGTATAGTTGTCAGCTGTGTAATGGAATTACCATTGATTAAAACAATTTCAACAGATCACACCATATTCTTTTCTATAGACAAGTTTTCTAGTAAACAAGGTAATAGAAAAAATGTTTAAGATTAATTAATTAATTATTTAGTATATTTTTGTGATCACTGTAAAATGATTTGAACTATATAGTAGGTGGCATTTGTTGATAACACATTCTCTCAGAGAGAAGCATTAAGTATATGACAAATAGGTATGTTGAGCAATCTTGGTTTAGATGTTAAAACTAGTCCTTTCAGTATATGTTGAAAAAAAGAAACATAGAAACTTTCTGGACACAAGTGGATATATTTAAAACGCCAGATAATTTAAGCTTTAAGTTGTTATTTTTCAATAAAATGGAAATGAAATCAAAGGGATAGCCAAGTATTAAGATGCACTATTCGAGATAACATGTTTACATTAGTGGGGAAGTTGCATTGTCTCTCACATTCTCCCTGTCTTTTATTACCTTTTTGACAAGTCTCTTTTACCAGTCACTCCAGGATCACAGAGGCCTATGACAAAGCAATAAGAGAGAATGCATGATATAGATCATGTTAGTGCAATTTTTTTCCTGTAAACAATATAAAAGAAAAAGCATAATATAGAGACACTAAAGGTGGACTTGGATGGACTGGTGAGTGCCTTCGAATGAACCATGATTTGATGACTCTGCAGAAAAAAAGGTTATTACATAGAACATCAGATTTATGGGATGATACTGATAATTTAAAACAATTGAGTTGAATGAATGCATTAGGGGGATGAATATAAATCAGATCTATTGATATTTCAAATAAATTAATGATAATATCTGTAAAAGGAACACTATTTTAAATGCAAGTGGAATGTTACTTATATTATAAAAATAGTCCTATTTGTGTATATCCAAACTCTCTTTAATGTAAAAAATTACTTTCAATTAAAGTTTACATTCAATATTATTTGTGTCAGTTTCAGGTGTATTGCATAGTGGTTAGACTATATCCAAACTTTCTTGATACCATCCTTAACTTTTTCCTAATTAGTATTTCTTGATTTCAATAGTATCGATTTTATCTTTCTTTTTCCAGTTTGATTCAGAAGAGCCTTTTGCATTCTTAAAGTGAGTAGTTAGTAAAAATGAAAGTAATTTTAAAAACCTAGGTGTATATTTGAAGATATAATACTTGTGAGAAGCTATAATGTGGTGTTAATATGTTTTTCTTGTATGTTTTTGTGTGTATTTTCTCTCTTCAAGTTCCTTGCCCTCAAGGATTACCTGTATTTTCTGAAGCAACGTAAACACTGAGTCTTTGTTCAGAAAAATATTTACATGTTTAGTAAACTATACAGGGTGAGGCAAAAGTGGGCTTACAGTTATGAGTATGGGAACACAGTTTATCCTTATATTACTATTTATTTACTGTATTATTTCCATACAAACAATTATAAACCTACATTTGCCACACTTTGTACTTACTTTTAAAATACTAATCTTTTAAAGTATATGCAATAGGCATCTGACATATATTCTGCCTCATATTATCTAATAAAGAGGGAATATGGAAATTGACCATCACGCCATAATGGTCAAGATGGCTGCGCCCACAGCGGAGGCAGGGATTCTGTAACACGAGATGGCTGCATCCACAGCGGAGGCCGAGTTCCCATAAGGAGCCTTAACAAGCAATCAGCAGGACCTGAAGCTGCATGGTGCTGGGCGGGGCAGGGGACTAGGCTGTGCCGCCCACCTGGTAGAGCTTGACAGGGGACCTCAGGCCATGCCCCACACCCAGCAGGGTTTGATGGAGGACCTCAAGTCATGCCCCCCACCCTGGTGCCAGGCTGGGGGACCTCAGACAGTGGCCCCCACCTGGCAGGGCTTGATGGGGTGTCTCAGGCCACACCCCTGCCCCAGCACTGGGCCAGGGGAACTGAAGCTGTGCTCCATGCCTTGCGGGGCTTGACGGGGGACCTCAGGATGCACCCCTAGCCCAGAATGGCTTTATGGGGGACCTCAGGCCATGCCTTCTGCCCTGGCACTGGGCTAGAGGGCCTGAAGCCACGGCCCCCACCCCGGTGCTGGGCTGGGGAACCTGAGGCCGTGCACCCCGCCGGGAAAGGCTTGACGGGGACCTCAAGGCATGGTCCCTGCCCTGGCCCGGGGGGGGGACTTCAGGCCACACACCCCGCCCCGGGCTGTGGGACCTGAGGCCGTGTCCCCCACCTGAAGGGGCTTTATAGGGGTGGGGCTGGCTGGGGCTGGATCTAGCCCAATGGGGGTGGGGCTGGCCAGGTCTGGGTTTTGCGCAATTTCGAGGCACATGACTGTGGGTGGGGACTGGACTCTGGGTCCCACGGTGTGCCCCAGACTCTGACAGGAGGAAGATTTTCATATACATTTTACTAATTTTCTTTCATTTCTGACACTTCTATTATAGAGAAAGGGCAAATAGCAATATTAAAATATTTCCTCTAATTAATTTTCTTTTAATGTGCACAAATTTCATGCACTGGGTCACTAGTCTATAAAATGATATCTATAATCCCTGTCTTTCTCCTTTCTCTCTCCATCTCTCTCTTCCTCTCTCTTTCCATACACACACACACACACACACACACACTCACTCATTAGTTTTGTGCAAAAGGAGATTAAGTTGTTGAGATAAAGAAATGTCACTAAAAATATGACATATACAAGACTCACAATGTTTTAAAATAAGTTTTTATAAATTTATATAAATAAAATATTTTGTACTACAATGCATACATTAAAAATGCCTGTATAATAAATTTGTACAAATGTGTTTCAAGTAAAATAAGCTCAAATTAAGATGGGTCCTACATGATTTCAAAGCAATTGTTTAAAAAGTTAACTGTCACCAACTAGTTGTTTGGTTTAGTTCAACAATTTTCACTGGCACTTAGATTGTCAAATAATAAAAAAAAGTCAACAGACAACACAATAGCCATCTGGTGTGAATGAATCAAAATTATGCCATTTTTGGTCAGATTTGCAAAATATAATTAATATATATATTAATTGGTGTTTACAGAATTTTAGTAATTAGTTTGTGTGTGTAAAGAGATGAAAAAGGTTGAAAATCACTGATTTAGTTGATTAAAAAAGTAGAGTGATACTTTTTGTTTGTTCAGTTCACTGAATTGACTCGTTGTTTACATCATATTGATGAAAGGTGAATTATATTCATGCCATTAATCATATTGATGTCAAGTATGAAACAATAGATTCTCTATTCACAGTGGCTCTGGGAATGGAGGGATCATCAACTCATTATATCAATTTCATGTCAGATGAATATGATAAGACTGCTGAGTAAATTAGATGGCTTATGCCATCCTTAATTATTCCAGTTTTATAGATAATGTCAGAAGGAAAAATAATGGAGGGAAAAGATGATTGGGGTCCCATTCTCTTATTAAAACACTAAAATACTTATCATATTAACTAAGTTAGTTTATCTAATCTATATAGATATTAATTGGATGAGTAAAATAGTAACAGGAAGTTGTAATGTTGAATACTTTTACATGTACAGAGAAGTAAACTGGATGGAATGGGATTTATTTAAGCAGAACTTTTTTATGATGCAGAATCACCATTAATGACCATGTGAACTTGATAACTAATTCCAGCTCTGTTAATCTTAGTTTCTCTATTAGGTAAGGAAACACATGACAAAGTAAGAAACTTGCCTCCCAGGGCTATTTTGGTGATCTAATGAATTAAAGTATATGAAATCACTTTATTAATTGTAAAGCAGAGTGTAAATATGATGACGATTATTGAGTATGTCAGGTAAGTTGGTACAGATATAGCTCTATAGACTTATTAAAAAGACTGAGTGCTTATTTTTCTTAGAGCTTTTTTAAGACTAAAGAAAACTGCTGAGATGGATAAAATAAGAAAAGAATGGCAACCTGTATTAGAAAATAATTGTATGTTAGAAACAATGCTTAAACAACTGCCAAACAATAAAAGTGTCATAGTATATTAGAAAAATTAGCCTAATACAGGATTCAGATACTACATAATTAATGGATTATGTAAAAATTATGTATTCAGGTTGCTAAAAAGTTTGAGCCTTCATAACATTTATCCAGTGTTGCTTCATACTTAGAGATGGATAAATGAAAAGTTGCATTTGTAAAAAAAAAAAAAAAAAAAAAATGCTGTCTTTTTAAAATGTAGGATTATACTTGAATTTACTTTTAGAAATGTGTACTTGGGAAGTGGATCCATGATGGCTGCATAGGAAGATGAACTCATTTCCTCCCACGGAGACCAGCTTATGGAAACATTTCTCCTGAAGAAAAACTGAGGGCTGATTACATAGCATCAGTAGGACAAATGAGAGTGGGACCACATAAAGAAGGGTAGAAGAGACAGAAACACGGTAACCACAGAAAACCCACCCCACACAGCTGCCAAAAGTATGGAGGGATATCTCTGAGGGGTTCATCCACACATTCACAGATTTGCCTAACCTGGGGCACAGCAAAAACAAAAACAGAAAGAGAGAGAGAGAGAGAGAGAGAGAGAGAGAGAGAGAGAGAGAGAGAGAGAGAGAAAACAAACCAATAAAGCCAGCTGTTTAAGGACAAATAGGCTATACACGAAGAAAATGCATTTACTAACTCTAACAAACTGGGGTCGGAGGCACTGGAGAGTATAGTTGCTTATATTCTCTCTGCAGCTAGACAGCATGGGTGGGAGCTCAGACTAATTGCTCTAGTTGGCTTGCAGGGTTGCCACAGTGTCCCCCATGATACCTCAGTTTATGCCCACCCAGGTCTGGTAAGCCAGCCCACTGTGGCACCCCAGTACTGTGTGCACCCACTTCAGCTCCAGCAGGCTGCAAATGCCACCTAGCACATGCAGTCTACAGAGAGTTTGCTTCCATACAGGCCACTCCTTCAAGACCAAGAGAGGGAGCAGTTTCTGTTTAACTCAGAAATAAGTACACAATGTCAAACAAAAAATGAGGAGAACAAAATGTTCCAAATGAAATAACACCCTAACCACCCCCAAAATGAAACACCCTCATGAAATGAAGGTAAATGATTTTTCTGGTAAAAAATTCAAATGAATGTTCATAAATATGCTCATCAAACTCGGGAGAGGAACAGAGGAACACAGCGAGAACTTTAACAAAGAGTTAGAAAATATAAGAAAGAATGGATCAGAGGCCATTAATAAGCATACACATGCATGGCAAATTAATTTATGATGAAGGAGGCAAAAAGTGAAATGCGAAAGAATAGTCCATTTCATAAGTGGTGTTGGGAAAACTGGACAGCTACATGCAAAAGAACGGAACTAGACCAGTATTTTACAACACACACACACACACACACACACACACACACACACACACACACACACAGATTAAAGACCTGAATGTAAGACTTAAAACCATAAAATCCCTAAAAGAAAACATTGGTGGTAAGCTCCCTGTCTTGATGATGAAATTCTTGGATCTGTCCTCAAAAACAACAATAGAAAAAATAAACAAGTCACACGACATCAATATGAAAACCCTCTGCACAGAAAAATAAAAACAAACAAATGAAAATAAATTAACAAAATGAAAAGGCACCTACTGAATGGGAGAAGATACTTCCAAATCATATATAGAATAAGGGATTGATATCCAAAACATATAAATAACTCATATTACTCAAAATAAAAGAAAAATCTAATTAAAAATGAGCATAGGACCTGAATAGATATTTTCCCAAAGATGTACAAATGGCCAACAGACACATGAACAGATGCTCAACATCACTAATCTTATCAGATAAATGCAATTCACAACGACAATGAGATATCACCTCACACCAGTCAGAATGTCTATTTTCAAAAAGTCAACAACTATGCTGCACACCTGAAACCAATACAAAATAATATATTTTTTTAAGTCAACAAATAATAAGTGTTGGCAAGGATATGGCAAGAAGAGCAACCTCATACACTATTGGTAGGATTGTAAACTGGTGTAGTCACTATGAAAAACATGGAGGGTCTTCAGAAAATTAAAAAGTGGACTAATGTATAACACAGCAAGTCCACTTCTAGATATTTATCTGAAGAAAACAAACAAAAAAGCCTAATTAAAAAATATAAATGCACCCCCCCATATTTATCATAGGATTATTTACAATACCAAGATATAGAAGTTAAGTGTCCATCAGTAAAGGAATAGATACATCAATAAATGAATAAATATATCAACAAATATACATATTTATAAAAATGCCACATCTTCTTTATACATATACAGTGGAATATTACTCACCTATTATATAAAAAGAATAACATCTAGTCATTTGCAACAATATGGATGGACCTAGAGGGTATTATGCTAAGTTAAATAAGTCAGACAAAGAGAGACAAATAATGTATGATTTCACTTATATGTGGAAGCTAAAAGCAAACAAACAAACAAACAAAAACCAGACTCATGGATACAGAGAACAAATTATTGGTTGCCAGAGAGCAGGTGGTGGAGGGATTGGATAAAAAAGTTGAAGGGGATTAAGAGGAGCAAACTGTCAGTTATAAAATAAAATAAGTCACATAAATGTAATGTACAGCATCAGAAATAGAATCAATAATCTAACAACTTTGCATAGTGACAAATGGTGACTATACTTATCATGATGATCACTTTGTAAAGTATATATAAATGTTGAATCATTCGCTATGTTGTATACCTGAAACTAAAATAATGTATACCAACTATATTTTACTAAAAAATATGTACTTATTATTATTTCTTCTAGACTTTTTTAATAAATGTAATTTTTTTATTGGTTATCTATTAAGATAAATGGCTCCTCCCAAGTGAAAGGCACATTTTTAATAATGTACCTACAAGTTTTTTGTTGAGAAATTAGCTGACAGTCATATGGACACTCCCTTATAGGTAGCTAACTGCTTTTCTCTTGCTGCTTTTAAGAGTCTCTCTTTGTCCTTAATCCTTGGCATTTAATTATGATGTATCTGGTGTGGGCCTTTTTGAGTTTCTCTTGTTTGGGACTCTCTTTGCTTCCAGGACTTGTAAGTCTATTTCTTTAAATAGAATCAGAGGCATGGAAACAAAGAACAGACTGAGGAATCTCAGAGGGAAGGGGAGACTGGGACCTGAAAAGATTAACCAAAGGCCTTACCTAAGGACACAGACAGTAGGGTGCTAAATATCTGAGGCAAGCAGGAACCCGGTGAAGGGGAACAATGGAGGAGGGAAGGAAGAAGGACATCTGTAATATTCTCAACAATAAAGATTAAAAAAGAGAGAGAGAGAGCAAATTAAAAGTATATATTGTAGCCCAGCTGTAGTGGCTCAGTGGTTTAGTGTTGATCTATGAACCAGCAGATCACGGTTCAATTCCCAGTCAGAGCACATGCCTGGGTTGTGGCCCTATCCCTAGTGTGAGGTGTGCAGGAGATAGCTGATTAATGATTCTCTCTCGTCATTGATGCTTCCATCTCTCTCTCCTTCTCCCTTCCTCTCTAAAGTCAATAAAAATATATTAAAAATAAATAAATAGAATCCCATCAACAACACAGAGCGGGTAACGATTAAGGAACCACCTCTGGGCAGTGGACCTGCCCAAACCAGTTTTAAGTGCAATAGAGACGATAAACCCAAGCTACTGGACAGAGAGGCCCTATAGCCTCAGAGGCCAACCCAAAAACACTGCCACCCAGAGGCTGAGCCACAAACTGACTCTTAGCTAAATACAAATTAAGGCAGTCTGGGACACAAATACGGCCTGCTTTAAAATCAGGACTGTGGTTTACAACACGGAGGAACACTGTATCACAGGGAAATTCAACACTCTCCTGAATACCTGGCAGGACTAAGTGCCTGGTACGTGGTGCCTTGTTGTGTTGTTGTGCCTTTAAATCAACGCAGCAGATCCAAGCAACAGTAGCCTCCTGAGCACCACACCCTCTGTGTGAGGAACAGCAGCTGTACGTGAAGCCTCCCCCCACCAGCCAGAAGAGCCACCACGGCTGTGAACAGCACCCATGAGAGGAGCTGCTGCCAACTGAGGAGCAGCTGCTACCAAAACCACCAGAGGAGCAACCACAGCCCAAGGAGCCACTGCCACCCAGGGAGCAGCCACTTAACGACTCAACATCTAGATATGTCAGTGAGGTCAAACATGGGTAAACAGAGAAACCCCCAAAGGAAAGAAAAGGATGACTCACCAGAAAAGCTGCTAAGTGATACAGAGGCATTCAACATGACAGAAAAAGAATTCAGAATAAGGGTCCTAGAGTGCATAAACCACATGGAGGAAAAAATCAACAACATATACAAGAAGCAAGAAGAAACAGATGAAAAAATCAACTACTTATGCAAGAAGCAAGAAGAAACAGATGAAAAAATCAACAACTTAAGTAATACCCAAGAAGAAATGAAGAGCAATATAGCTGCAATAAAAAACACCATTGAAAGTATCAACAGTAGACTAGGAGGAGCAGAGGACCGAATTAGTGAATTAGAAGACAAGGAAGCAAAACACACCCAAACTGTACTGCAATTGGAGAAAAAAATTAAAAGACAGGAGAGCCTAAGGGAGCTTTGGGACAACATGAAACAAAACAACATATGAATAATAGGGGTGCCAGAACAACAGAAAGAGGAACAAGGATTAGAAAACTTAATCGAAGAAATAATATCAGAAAACTTCCCTGAGGTGGGGAAGAAAAAAGTCACACAAGCCCAGAGAGTCCCAAACAAGGTGAACCCAAAAAGACCCACACCAAGACACATCATAATTACCATGGCAAATGTTCAGGACAAAGAGAGAATCTTACAGGCTGCAAGAGAGAGACGGAAAGTTACATACAAGGGATCTCCCATTAGATTATCAAATGATTTCTCAACAGAAACACATCAGGCCAGAAAAGAATGGATGGAAATTTACAAAGTGATGCAAAGTAAAGGACTGAATCCAAGAATACTCTATCCAGCCACACTATAATTCAAAATTGAAGGGGAAATAAGAAGCTTCACAGACAAAAAACAACCTAAGGGAGTTTGTCACCACCAAGCCAGCAATGCAAGAAATGCTAAAGGGACTGGTGTAAAAAGAAGAAATAAAAAGCTCAGAATGAAAACAGCCACACACACACACAAAAAGAAATGGCTACAAACAAAAACCATTCAACAATAACTTTAAACGTAAACGGACTAAATGCTCCAACCAAAAGATATCGAGTAGCTGAATGGATAAAAAAACATGACCTATACATTTGCTGTCTACAAGAGACAAACCTCATTAGAAGGGACTCACACAGACTGAAAGTGAAGGGATGGAAAAATATCTTTCAGGCAAATGGAAATGAAAAGAAAGCTGGGGTAGCAATACTTATATCAGACAAAATAGACCTCAAAGTGAAGGCCATAACAAGAGATAAGGAAGGCCACTTCATAATACTAAAGGGATCAATACAACAAGAGGATATAACCCTGGTAAACATATATGCACCCAATGCAGGAACACCCAAATACATAAAAAAAACTCCTGGAAGATATTAAAGGAGAGATCGACAACAATACAATCATAGTACAGGACTTTAATACACCACTGACATCACTGGATAAATCCTCTAGACAAACACCCAGCAAAGAAACAGCAATTCTAAATGACTCACAAGATCAGAGGGACTTAATTGACATCTTCAGAATGCTTCACCCCAAAGCCAAGGAATATACATTCTACTCAAGTGCTCATAAGACAAATTCAAAAACAGACCACATATTGGGTCACAAGCAAAGTATCCCCAAATTCAAGAAGATTGAAACCAAACCAAGCATCATCTCAGACCACGATAGCATAATATTAGAAATAAACTAAAATAAAAACAACCCAAAATACTCAAACACTTGGAAGCTGAATAGCATGTTATTAAATATTGATTGGGTTACCAATGAGATCAAAGAAGAAATTAAAAACATCCTGGAAACTAATGACAATCAAAACACAACAATCCAAAACCTTTGGGATGCAATGAAAGCAGTCCTGAGAGGGAAGTTTATAGCTCTACAGGCCTATCTCAAAAAACAAGAAAAAATGGTAGTATATCATCTAACTCTACAACTCAAAGAATTAGAAAGAGAGCAACAAGAAAACCCCAGAGTGAATATAAGGAAGGAGATAATAAAGATTAGAGCAGAAATAAATGACATAGAGACCCAAAAAAACAATACAGAAAATCAATGAAACCAAGAGCTGGTTCTTTGAAAGGATAAACAAGATTGACAAACCGCTAGCCAGACTCACCAAGAAGCAAAGAGAGAGGACCCAAATAAACAAAATCAGAAACGATAGAGGCAAAATAACAACAGAACCCACAGAAATACAAAGGATTGTTAAAAAATACTATGGACAGCTCTACTCCAACAAACTAGACAACTTGGAGGAAATGGACAAATTTCTAGAAAAATACAACATTCCAACACTCAATCAGGAAGAATCTAAAAATCTCAATAGCGCAATAACTATGGAAGAAATTGAAGCTGTCATCAAAAAGCTTCCAGCAAACAAAAGCCAAAGACCAGATGGCTTCACAGGGGAGTTTTACCAAACATTCAAGGAAGAACTAAAACCTATCCTCCTCAGACTACTCCAAAAAATTCAAGAGGAAGGAACACTTCCAAGCTCATTCTATGAAGCCAGCATCACCCTAATACCAAAACCAGGTAAAGACAACACAATGAAAGAGAATTACAGGTCAATATCCCTCATGAACATAGATGCCAAAATCCTCAAAAAAATCTTAGAAAATCGGATCCAGCAGTACATCAGAAAGATCATACACCATGACCAAGTAGGATTTATCCCAGGGATGCAAGGATGGTACAATATCCGCACATCAATAAATGTGAAACATCACATAAACAAATTGAAAGAAAAAAACCACATGGTCATATCAATTGATGCAGAAAAAGCATTTGACAAAATCCAACACCCATTTTTTGATAAAAACTCTCAGCATGGTGGGAGTAGAAGGATCATACCTCAACATAATAAAAGCCATATATGACAGGCCCACAGCCAACATCATACTCAATAGACAAAAACTAACACCATTTCCCCTAAGGACAGGAACAAGACAGGGATGCCCACTCTCACCACTCCTGTTCAACATAGTACTGGAAGTATTAGCCATTGCAATTAGATAAGAAGAAGAAATAAAAGGCATCCAAATTGGAAAAGAGGAAGTAAAACTGTCCTTATTTGCAGACGACATGATATTATACATACAAAACCCTAGAGACTCCATCAAAAAACTACTAGACTTAATACATGAATTTGGCAATGTAGCAGGATACAAAATTAACCCCAAGAAATCGGAGGCATTTCTATAAACCAATAGTGAACTTTCAGAAAGAGAGACTAAAATAACAATCCCATTTACCATCGCACCAAAAAAATTAAGCTACCTAGGAATAAACTTAACTAAAGAGGTAAAAGACATCTACTCAGGAAACTACAGGACGTTGAAAAAAGACATAGAGGAAGACATAAACAGATGGAAGAACATACCGTGTTCATGGATTGGTAGAATCAGCATCATTAAAATGTCCATACTACCCAAAGCAATCTATAAATTCAATGCACTTCCCATTAAAATACCAACGGCATACTTCACAGATCTAGAACTCTCCAAAAATTCATCTGGAATAAAAAAAGACCCCGAATAGCTGCAGCAATCCTGAGAAAGAACAAAGTAGGTGGGATCTCAATACCAGATATCAAGCTGTATTATAAAGCCACTGTTCTCAAAACTGCCTGGTCCTGGCACAAGAACAGACATATAGATCAATGGAATAGAATAGAGAACCCAGAAACTGGCCCTGACCAATATGCTCAATTAATATTTGACAAAGCAGGCAAGAACATACAATGGAGCCAAGATAGTCTCTTCAATAAATGGTGTTGGGAAAATTGGACAGATATATGCAAGAAAATGAAACTAGACCACCAACTTACACCATACACAAAAATAAACTCAAAATGGATAAAGGACTTAAATGTACGACAGGACACCATAAAAATTCTAGGAGAATCCAAAGGCAATAAAATCTCAGACATATGCCGAAGCAATTTCTTCACTGATACAGCTCCTAGGGCACTTGAAACCAAAGAAAAAATGAACAAATGGGACTACATCAACATAAAAAGCTTCTGCACAGCAAAAGAAACCATCAACAAAACAACGAGAAAACCCACTCTGTGGGAAAACATATTTGCCAATGTCATATCTGATAAGGGCCTAATCTCCAAAATTTATAGGGAACTCATACAACTTAACAAAAGGAAGATAAACAATCCAATCAAAAAATGGGCAAAGGATCTAAATAGACAACTTTCAAAAGAGGACATTCAGAAAACCAAGAGACATATGAAAACATACTCAAAGTCACTAATCATCTGAGAGATGCAAATCAAAACAATAATGAGGTACCATCTCACACCTGTCAGACTAGCTATCATCAACAAGTCAACAAACGACAAGTGCTGGAGAGGATGTGGAGAAAAAGGAACACTCATGCACTGCTGGTGGGAATGCAGACTGGTGCAGCCACTATGGAAGACATTATGGAGTTTCCTCAAAAAACTAAAAATGGAACTCCTATTTGACCCTGTGATCCCTCTTCTAGGAATATATCCCCAGAAACCAGAAACACCAATCAGAAATGATATATGCACCCATGTGTTCATAGCAGCACAATTCACCATAGCTAAGATCTGGAAACAGCCTAAGTGCCCATCAGTAAATGAATGGATTAGAAAACTGTGGTACATCTACACGATGGAATACTATGCTGCTGTAAAAAGGAAGGAACTCTTACCATTTGCAGCGGCATGGATGGAACTGGAGAGCATTATGCTAAGTGAAATAAGCCAGTCAATGAAGGAAAAAGACCACATGATCTCACTCATTCATGGATAATAAAGAACATTATAAACTTTTGAACAATAATAGATACAGAGGCAGAGCTGCCTCAAACAGATTGTCAAACTGCAGTGGGAATGCCGGGGAGGGTTGGGGGGCAGGAGGGAGGGGGGGAAGAGATCAACCGAAGGACTTGTATGCATGCATATAAGCATAACCAATGGACATAAGACACTGGGGGGTAGGGAAGGCCATGGGACTGTCAAGGGCGGGGGGGGTGGGGAAGGACACATATGTAATACCCTTTGTAATACTTTAAGCAAAAAAAAAAGAAAGAAAGAAAGAATGAAAGAAAGAAAGAAAGAAAGAAAGAAAGAAAGAAAGAAAGAAAGAAAGAAAGAAAGAAAGAAAGAAAGAAAAGGAAAAATAAATTTAAAAAAGAAAAGAAAAAATATCACTTGAGACAGTGACAACTACACCATTTCAAGAACTTCTTAGCAGTAGTTCTGAAGGTCCCAATGCTACTAAACTAAAAAGCTAAGAAAACCTGGGATCCAAACCACATGTTCAAATAACAAATTCATTCATTATGTATTACCACTGATAGTGGGAATTTATTTGTTAATGTTTCAGCCCTTACCCAATTAAATATTTTTCTATAATATTGTGTTTTCCTGAAAAAAAAAAAAATAAATAATATATCTTGTAATCAATTTCATTTTAGAAATCATCATAATGAACTGAGTTTACTGGGTACATAAAGATTTAAAAAGATGCATCCTACTAATTTATTACCCTAAAATATTTATTAATTATTGAAAATTTTATATTTTAAAATTCGCTATAATTTTGTCATTCTGAGATAACTAGTTTTAATATTTTAGCATTTAATTTTGCATGTGTTTACTAAGTTGTGAAAATATATGGGTAATATTCTACTTCTTTATACTTTTAGAATGGATACAGTATATTGAAAGTCAATCTGTTTTCAAATACCAACATAAATCAATGTGAATATCAGACTTTAAATACAAACAGAAATGCAAATGTCAGGATCCCTCTACTTTAAAAGCAGGTGGTGTTTATCTCTTCATGCTTTTTAAACATCTTTCTATATTTGCTAACAACAGGGTGGTGGGACGACAAGCTGCTATATATTTAACACCTACATATTTAACAAGACTCTTACATTTTAAAGAGCTTATATTATGTATTTTTGATGACTAATCCCTAAGGTGATTCAGTCTCAATGCACAGATACATTTAGTCTTATTTTGAAGTGAAAAAAAAAATGCTGTTAGTTTAATCAAGATTATATTGTTCACAGGGAACCAATACCAAAAACAGATTTTTGTTTCATTTTCAAAAAAGACATTGGTAGGATGACAATTTCATAAGCATGCAGCTGTAGGTATAGTAACACCATCTTTAAAGCCATATTTCAGAGCAATTGACTTCAGTAGTTTGATTCAAATGACTAGGATAAAGTAAGCAGTTAAATTCTATATGCCAAGAAAGAAATATTATTTGGGTTACTTAAAGGCTTATATTATTAATAATGGCTCTTATATACTATGTAATTTACATAATTAGCTATAGTCAGACATTTATCTTTGAACAAGTTTTATCAGTCTTGGTTTATTGGCATTTTGAATCAGATGCTTTATTGGGAATGGAGGCCTGTCGTACAAACTACAAAATATTTAGCTGCACTTTTGGCCTTGGCTCACATCACCCCAGTTCTGATAGTGAAGAATGTCTCCAAATTTTGCCACATGACCCTTTACAGGAGCAAAATCACCCCCAGTTGAGAACCACTGCCTTATAATATAAAATGGAATTCTCTTTTGATCCTTTCTATATTAAAGGAAGAGATGTCATGCCCATGTTCTTTAGGAAGATAATGTGGTCATGGACTTTAGACTTGCCTACCACATCCCCAAAAATATTTGTCAGGTCACAAGGACAAAGTTTCTATGTTGATATTGAGATTCACCTCTGAGCTAAATATTTATTTGCCTGGTTCTTTCCTTTCTTCCCAGATTATTCTTGAGGTAGTCCTTTTTTTTCTACATGACCTGGATATGTGGTATCCCCAGAGTTGATAAATAACATCATCTACAATAACATATAGTTTCACTAACTGTCCACATAAAATTCAAGTGATTCAACTTCTTTATGAAAACATGTCCTGTGTTAGTTTGTTTGTTTTTTCAATTTTCATTTCATCTCTTTTGTCTATATTTTCTCAATATATCAACTTTAGATTTACCTGCATGCCCCATTTTTCACATTTGGGCATCTTCATGAAAATCACCTCTAAGATAATTACTGTGAATAAATTTAAAATATATTTACTAGTATTTGGTAATAAAAAAATCCAATAGGTTACTCTACTGCACTGAATAACTACTTTTATACATTTCTTGTTTTTGTATAGTTACAATTATTTTCCTCACTCATTCACTCCATAAATATGTTCATTGATGCTTATTATTTGACAAGCACAGTAATAGGCTTAAAGTTCTGAACACTACCTTCTCTGTGCTCAAGAACCTGCCATGAGGTGAGAGAATCCTATCTAATAAAAGAGTAATATGCAAATTAAGCATCACTTCATCACTCCATCACAAAGATGGTGGCGCCCATATCCACAAGATGGTGGCACCCAGTCCCCTCAGCCCCGCCACTGAAGTGTCCAGGCCTATTGGCCAGGCAGGTGGGGGGGTAAGGGGTGGAGCTGGTGATCTGAGGGGGCAGGGGCAGAGCCAGAAATCAAAGGGAGCAGAGGAGGAGCCGCCTCCAAGGGAGCACGGAGCAGGCCTAAGCCATCAGTAGGGCATCCCCTGAGGGCTCCCAGTATGTGAAAGGGGGCAGGCTGGGCTGAGGGACTCCCCCCCACAGTGCACAAATTTCATGCACTGGACCCCTAGTATATATAGGGTGAGAGGATATGAATTGACTGTAATAAGAAGATATTCATAAAATCTTTGTAGAAAGCTTTTTCTCGGAAACTAGGCTTTAGGCTTTACTTTGGAGGTTTAGAATCTGATTCTTAAGAGAAGTTGAATCTTCTAGATTTTTCAAACAAGGCTAGAATTTGTTTTACTATCTTACTCTTAAAATTCCTAGAAAGCTTTATCTTCTGGAAACAAAGTCATATTTTTGTCATTTTTTTTCCAGAAATTATTCTTAGTATCAGCATTATAAGACTTCTTATTTGATTTGATATTCTAATGTTCTACAGTTACAATGGAAAACATCATACTATCATGTTTACTTGTTTTATGTCCTGCCCTAGTTTGACATCCATTAATAGTTTATCACGTGATTATGATTAGAAAATATGAAACATTTATTAAATGGGAGAAGAAATTTAAGAGAGAACTTTCAGAAACTGCCAAAATTATGCAAATACAACACATGATACTTTAAAAATAAGACTCATTTGCTTTCAATAGATTGATTCTCCTTCAGGTGTTACCCCTCAATTTATAAAGAGAATTCCAAAGTAACCCACATAGGAGTTTGAGGGTATCAGAGAAGTCATGGAAAAATAAGAGAGATACAAGAAAGTTGAAACTGATCAGATATGAAAGTGTATTTCAGAATCAATTGCCACAGATGTTTTTAAGACAAAAAGTAATGATACATTTATTAGGGAGAAAGAATAAGCCTGTACCCTCCCCCTCCCCCCTTTTATGATATTTCTGAAATGGAGCTGAGGAAAAACCTAGTGAACATATTATTTGTAGATTTGATCAATATTTCAACAGAGTACCACAGGATGTCCTTTTGAAAATGAAGATAATGTAATGATAGTGCATCCACCACTATGAACTAGTGTCATTCTGTGGGGCTGGTTTATTATGATGTCACAGTGATAATAAACCAGCTTGGACCTGTCTCAATAGTTTCATTTATAGCTTAGTAAATATATACTTTACTAGAGGCCCAGTGCACAAAATTCATGCAAGAGGGGGGGGCGGTCCCTCAGCCCAGCCTACACCCTCTCGCAACCCGGGATCCCTCAGGGAATGTCCGACTGCCAGTTATGATTAGAAAATATGAAACATTTATTAAATGGGAGAAGAAATTTAAGAGAGAACTTTCAGAAACTGCCAAAATTATGTAAATACAACACATGATACTTTAGGATCAGGCCTAAACCAGCAGTTGGGCATCCCTCTTGCAATCCAGGACTGCTGGCAGCCCTGTAGAAAGGCACACATTATAAAGAATGGAAACCAACAGCCAACAGCCAACAGCCAGGGAGAAACTGACACCTGCTGACAACTACTGACATCAGCCCAAAGCTTTACTGCTGCCTCATGAGAGACCTCAAGACAAAACCACCTACATAAGCCAACACCAGATTCCTGACCTTCAAAAATTACGTGATAAAATAAATGTTTTGTCACTTTATGATAATGCTATTTATAATATATGCTGTCTTTACCTGCTTAATTTTGGGGGTAATTTGATATGCTGTAATAGATAACTAATACAGTAGCTATGTTTCTTAACAGCAGGACATGTGAATTAAAAATATGGTTGTAAGCACCTTAAAATGAATATATTTTTAGACCGATTTAGTAAACAAAGAGTACATAGAATGATAGTCATACCTCACTCGGTGTTCAGTCCTGAGTGCCAACTGAACAAGAAAAAGGGCTGACTGCATGAGTGTTACTACAAATAGTTTGTGATGCTTAGCCTTGTGATAAAAAGTCTGATAAGCAGAGTAGAACTGCTAATTGTTTTAAATATTTGAAAGGTTAACTTGTGAAAAAAAATTTTTCCCCCCAATTTCTAGAGCTATTCAGAGAATGGGTTGCACCAGGTACATATTTTTAAACATATACTGAAGGAATCTGTTACAGATATTTGAATTCAATAATGTGTAAAATTCCTTTCAGAACTTAGATTGCGCGATGTGATTACATACCAGTATATCCATAGTTTTCTTAACTCTGGATGTACATTGGCAGAACCCAGGGAGGA
This sequence comes from Myotis daubentonii, assembly GCF_963259705.1. Lineage (NCBI taxonomy): Eukaryota > Metazoa > Chordata > Mammalia > Chiroptera > Vespertilionidae > Myotis > Myotis daubentonii. Next base: position 145,386,417 of record NC_081841.1, on the reverse strand, counting down.
TAACATTTACAGATGCCCAGGCTGACCATGGACTTACTGAGTCGTAATATCTGGTGATGGCTGCATTATCTGTATTTTAAAAAAAAAATCCTCTTAGATTAGAATGTGTAGTCAAGGTAAGAATAATTAATAATTTATTTTGTGACTTTCGAAATTACAAAAATACAATTTTATATATCTCATCATAAAAACAACACACTTTCTGCCTAGCTAGTTTTGCTCAATGGATAGAGCGTCAGCCTGCGGACTGAAGAGTCCCAGGTTCAATTCCAGTCAAGGGCACATGCCCGGGTTGTGGCTCGATCCCCAGTAGGGGGCGTACAGGAGGCAGCCGATCAATGATTCTCTCTCATCATTGGTGTTTCTATCTTTCTCTTCTTCCTTCCTCTCTCTGAAATCAATAAAAATATCAAAAACAAATAACCAAAAAAACAACAACCACACACTTTCACTATAAAATGTATCTATATGCACTTAGAGAACAGAAGCTAATAGAAAAGTCGCTTAGTTTGAATAAAGTATTATGTAACCATCAAATTATTAAGAAATGGCCATCCACACAAAGGAATGATTTTTACCAGTCCATCTGTTAGATAGAAAATAAATTTAGGATCTAGGCCAGGATAGCAATAATAAAAAATGATAGTATATTTGTATTGAGCATCTACCTGATGCTCATTGGAAAAGAATACAACAATTAATAAATAATAGCCCTAACCTGTTTTGCTCAGTGGATAGAGCATCAGCCTGCCGACTGAAGGGTCCCAGGTTCAATTCCTGTCAAGGGCATGTACCGTGGTTGCAGGCACATCCCCAGTAGGGGGTGTGCAAGAGGCAGCTGATTGATATTTCTCTCTCATTGATGTTTCCAACTCTCTATCCCTCTCCCTTCCTCTCTGTAAAAAGTCAATAAAATACGTTAAAAATAAATAAATAAATAAATAAATAAATAAATAAATAATAATACCATAATAAACTGTTCTGTTTACTCATAACTGTAAACCTACCTTTGCCCCACCCGGTATTCATTAGGTTATATAATGATATATATTCATATATCATTACATTCATTATTATATTTATTACATTTATATTATATTCATTTATTTATTCAAATATTCACTTATAATATATATATATTTATGATATATGACATATATGTTTATATGTACAAAGTAAACCATATAGGACATTTGTCCAAGGTCATTCAAAAAGTAATTGGTAGAGCAGCTATATAGATACATGTATTCCTACAACTCTCACTCTTGCCCATTCTATTTCAGTTATTCATGAGTGACAGAGCTATATCATTTGTGTAAGAGTTTCCTGTTTTTTCTTTCACTTCATCTGCCAAATACAAATCTGCATTTGTCCATTAATTTTTCTCTGCACTTATATTTACTGAAGAAGGACTATTAGTTCCTAAGAGAACAGCATGATCAATTTAAGAAAGAAAGAAATGAAAAAACAGGAGGAAAAGACAGAGGACAAGGGCTCCCGATCTGAAAAGTGAGGTCTCCAGAATAGCTTTGGGTGGAAAGGGCGTGAGTAGAATGGAAAAGATGTTACAGAATGTGGCAGTCCTCTTTGATGGAAAGCAAGCAAGCATGTGGTGTTAGTGATTTTTACATTTATGTCTCTTCCTCTTTCCTCAGATGGGAAGCTTCTTGACAATATCTTATTCATTTCTGAATCTGCCAAAGAAGGATTCAAAGAATGCATCTCAGATTGAGGCTTGACTCTGGTTGCCAATATATTTTAAACAATATAGTAATCACTGAATCACTGAACAATTAAAAGTGATCACTGAACAATCACTGAACATCCTAGTCAGGATGGAGAAGGAAAGTAAAGAAAATGATATACACTTGTTACAGAAAAACCGGACCAGAACCAAACAGCGCTCTGAGAGTTTGGAGTTACACTTTATTCACCACGGCGGGCTCAGGGAAATGAATCCAAATCTAAGCAAAGCTACAAGCAGAACTTCCCTTTTTATAGAAGAACCAGCCCTTTGTGTGCTTGCTGGTGGCGGCCTTGAAAACTATATAGTTCTATCCAATTAAAAAATGCACCTGGCATGGCATTGGATGTATCTAGTCTCTGGCCTACAAGGTCAGAGAGCTAAGTTTATCTCCTCCACTATTCAAGCAGGCTAGAAAGCAAAGTTACTTTTTCAGAATAAGAGGCCGTCTAAAGAATAGCAGAGAATTCCAAACAGTAGTTTTACAAAATAGGGGTTTTCCTTCACACACTTAGGCTGGAATGAAAGATTTTCTTTTAAAATATCATTATCATATTAATGCCATTTTCAGTAGTAGTTAAGTCCCTAAATCCAAAGTGTGAAAACTCAATTTCTAATGCATTATACTTGAGTATAAAAACTAGATTTTAGTTTTGCCCTTTCTTACATGAAATTAAAGAGCTCTAAACCTAATTTTAAAATTTAAGATTGAAGTTTTTTCACAGTAGTTCATTAACTTGTTTTTTATTATCATACATTTATATAACACATTTGGTTAGTAGGCTAAATTAACACATATATTACAAGTATTTATCAGCTATTCTGAGAATTGAATGAGTCACTTTAAGTTGCAAAGAATAAACCAGAGCCATTATTGCTATTGTTTTCATTTGGGTGGTATTGCTATTCTTACTATCATGAATAATAATGACTCATGGAGCATTACACGTGTTTCCATCTCAAAATGAGAGCATATAGCCATGTATAATTATCAAGATATAGGCTGTGCCACCTCATAAATAGATTTAGAAATGGCTATATCTGGAGATTTATTCGTGGTTTATGTGATTGGCAGAACTCTTGAAATACAAGCCGCATTACTTGTAAGGCATTTGTGACAGGCTGCAGTGAACTGAATACACAGAATCTGATGGTCAATTCCAATTCTACTTAGGTTGTATAGATATGGATGTAAAGCGATGTTAGGTCATTGTGGCTGACACAAGGCATAAAAAGTAGAGTCTTCACGGAGTTATTTCCAATTGAAAGTGACATACAATAATAAGAAAACAATTCTAGACAAAATGAATAGTAGCAACAAGAAACATGAAAGAGGGGAAAAGGAAAAAGGAAAGAATAATATTTGATTTTGGAGGGTGAAATAGGCTTATTCTGGAGGTATTGGAAAAGAGTTTCCTAAAATTATCAAAAAGTAAAGATAAAAATCTATCAAGTTTTAGATACTTAGATAAATATTTTAGCAATCACACCCTAACTGCATAATTGAAATTATCAGTATTTTTGCTAATCCACTGTAGGCATTAAGACCACACATTAAAAATAGAACAGGTAAGATAAGCAATTTGCAAAAAAACACTAAGCACTAAATAACATGCAAACGAATGTAAATTTTCTCCAGAAAGTCTTAGTTTGATGAAATCATTTCCATATGTTTAGCTTTAAAATTTAGGTCCCTAGAACTGACAAAGAATGTTAATGTTCCATCTGGGTGTCAGAAGCAGTGTCTAAAAAATATTATTTACCAGACTGGAGTACTGGGACTCCTGGGACAATTTGTTGTTTTGAAAGCTGAGTCACAATTATTAAACACCAGAGCTTTTCCTTTTCTTTTTAAATCTAGGATTTGGGGGCACTCTAACTAACAGGCACAATATCCCTAAAGGGTCGGACCTCTTGTTAAATTGAGGCTAAGTTGTTAGTGCTCTTTGATTTCTAAGAATTTCTCAAAATAATCTTTTGGACCAGAAACACATGCCTTGATCTGCTAAATTTTGCCCTAAGAAGTTCTCAGTGTCAGTCCTGCTGTTCAGCTTCTCTCAGCAATTCGAGGTTCAAACTTGTATACTGATTGTGTCTTACTTTTCCCAGACCTCCCTTTGCTTGGGATTTCTAACAAGGCATAGTTAGAGGTGAGTCATGATTACAGGCCTATCAATTTTCTGAGTTTGGGAGACTACACCATTAGCTTAATTGTAATACAGCCCTTCTAAGATAAAAACAAAATTTTAGGCACCCTGTTTTACTTTTAAATACTGATTGACTGTAAAACTGGTGATAATAACTTTTTACTAAATTGAACCCTTCAATGTAATGTGTGAAAAATTCATCTTATTATAATACTCTCATCCAATGAAAAAAGAAGCTATTGGAAGGGCACAAATTTATTTGGCTGTTTGTCAATTGTTTTGTTTTGCTTTGCTTTTTTTTCTTTTGTTTCTGTTTCTGTATGTTACCACACCTCTCTTCCAACCTATGTTACTGACCTGAGGAAACCTCTGAATCCCAACTTCTCTCCATTGCAGGATCATCTGTAGCCTGTTTTAGCCAATAACCTTGTATTTGAAGAAGCCGAAACACACTTCGGTCTAGATTAAGATACTCCATTCTTCACAGATTCCCACAAGAATCAGTCCAGGAGGGGTGATACCAGGTAGTAGAGATTCCTTTGGAACCAGGCAGAGTTCTCTTTTCTTGACTCACCTCTGCTCATGACTATGGGCCTAACTTCAGGTTTTCTCTTGTCCTCTTTCACTCCTTTCTTTCATTCCTCCTCCCTCTCTTCCTCAACCTTCAACTCCCTAAACTGTTTTTAGAACTTTATTATGCACACTAGTAACCCTGCGCAGGAATCCCACCCTCCTGCAGCTCTCAGCCCACTCCCTCATTCTCCTGTAGCTCGCCACCTGCTGCCCTGCCCACGTGTAGCTCTCCCTGCTCCTAGCTCGCTGCCCCGCCCTCTGGTAGCTCTCCACCACTTGTAGATTGGTCATGACATTACCATGTAATGGATAAATAGCATATTCCTCTCTTATTACATAGGATGATCAAATGGGTCAGATCTATACTTTCCAATTTATGAAAACTCCATTCCATCTACAGGTACATAAACTAGCTTTCTCTGATTCTCATTTCAACATTTCTCAGGGATATAATCTGATTATCTCAACTTAAATCAGGTATATCCCTATACTAAATCAAAGCATCTAGGAAGCAATGACATGAAATAAAAACATACATGTGGAAGTAGCACAGAAGTGAATGGGCAACCGGTTCTAGGCTAAGAAGTTGTAGTTGCTTTGCATCTGCTACTCTCTTTTCTTGATCTTTTCTGTCACTATTGGGTCCATTGCTTGGTCTGAAAACAAGTTGAGTTCACTTTCTACTATATTATATCTCTGTTAATAAATTTTAAAATATATTTAAAATTTGAAATTTATTTTAAACAAACTGTAATTACCTATAATGATAACTTTAGAATAGCTTATTCCAGCATTTGCATTTCAAATAGTGTTCTTTTCTTGCTTAACATAATTTTTTCATTTATATGTTCTGGTGTTATTATTTAATAATTACTATTTTATAGAACTATTTTTTCTTCTAATATTTTATTAGGAGAAATTCTTTTTTTTTCATAATATGCCTTCTGTATTAGTGAAGATTCTCCAGAGAAACAGTCAATAGGAGATACCTATCTTCACATATCTGTGCATCTCTAAATTTATCCATACCTATACCTAGATCTAGATCTAATCTGGAGAAAGAGAGCGATAAATATATTTGGTTCACAGGACTGTGGAGGCTGGCAAGTCCAAAATCGTCTGAGGGGGCTGGCAGGCTGAAAACCAGAGAAGAATCAATGTTGCAGCTCAAGTTTGAAAACCCAGTCTGCTGGCAGAATTCCTTAGAGCTCTGAGAAAATCAGTCTCCCCGCCCCCGCTCTCACTACTAAGACCCTCAAGTGATTAGACAAGGCTCATTCACATTATGGAAGGTAATCTGCCTTATTCAAAATCTGCTGATTGAAATAATAGTTTCATCTAAAAAATACCTTCAGAGAAAAGCTAGAATAATATATGACCAAGTACCTGGACATGACTGTCTAGCCAAGTTGACACATAAAATTAACCATCACAATTTGTTCCAGCTACTTTGATAATTGTGTCTATTTTAATTACTGCAAGTTGAAGAGCAATATTGAAATGTGATGGCAAAACCAACCAAACAAACAAATATAAAATCATTTAAAAAATGTTTGTCTGGAGCATTACCTCAAATTCATTGCAGTGTAAAACTATTGATACGGAATTTTTGGACTGGAACACGCAGTGTCCCCCTGGACTGGAATCCAGATTCTTTGTCCCCCAGACTCAAAGAACAAATCCATAGATGGAAGATGGTATAGCAAAGGCGAAAATTTATTAAAGAACAAGTACAGACTCCCAAATGGGGAGGGGGAAGAGGGTCCCACTGAGTTCCTTTTCCCTACAGCTTATAAAGGCTGCAGATCTTGGTGCCTTGATATCCTCTCTGATTGGTCACTATTCCCTTAGACTGGTTACTATAGTAACTCCTGAGCTCAAAGGTAGAACCTCACAAGTGAGGTTCTCCCCATCTCTGTCCCTATTGTTTTCCTCTTCCCTTTGGGCTTTCTTCTTCTCCCTCAGGATGAAGGGCTTCCTTCTCTTTGTTTTGTAAATACAGGCCTTTTGCTGTTCCCAGGTCTCTCATTCTATAGAAATGTACCTGTTGCAGCTTTTCAGCTTCCCTATTCTATGGAAATTTACCTTCTGTTGCTCTGCAGCCCTGTGCTTCCTCCATGGTCCCCTTAATTTCCAAAATTTCTAAAATTTCCTAAAACCTGTCTTTTTCACCCCCCAAAAATTCCTGTTTCTCTATATTTAGGGACAACAAAATAAAGTTTGAATATTTTGTAGAAACAACACTTCTAGAGGTTAAAGATCAATTTTCAAGCCACAGAATGAGATAAACATGGTAATAAAAGGTAAAAATATAGGACAAACTCTAACACATTAGTTGGCATTTTTGTCAACTATAAAAATGATGGAGTAAAATAAAATGGTCTCACACTCCTTCCTTTATTCTCAAGTCTTTGTAAATATATTTTCAAGCTTGCCTCCCCTGACTACCTATTTAAAATTCTAATCTATGCTCCCTCTCTTATAGCATACCTCCTTCTCCTCTCCCTGTTATGTCTTTTCTTTTCTCCCTAGTATTTATGATTTCTTGACATACTGTGTAATTTTTTAAATTTACTTATTGTTTACTGTCTGTATTCTCTCCAATATAAAGAAAATTAAAGAAGGCAGATATCATTGTGCATTTTCTTCTCATGTCTAGAACCATGTCTAGTGTATAAAAAATGTTCAATGAATATTTGTTGAATAAATAACTGTACCATACATTTTCTAAACTAGAGGCATCCAGTTATGTCAATTTCTAGCTTTCTAATTGCAGAATGAAATCCCGTTTCTCCTCATGACTTACAAAATCATATACCAATTGCTTCCACCTCCCTCTGGCATTTCATCTCACACTACTCTTCCGTTCCCGACTGTGCTAACTTTCTGTTTCTCACATCTGCCATATTTGCTCATGCCTTGGAGCCTTTGTGCTACTTGGCTCCACAGCCCGGAATCCTCTCCAACTCATCTTTGCCAACATTGTTTTGTTATTCAGATCTTGGCATAAATGACACCTCTTTAGCAAAACGTTTTCTAGTTGCCCAATCTAAAATAGCCACCTTGGTACCTGAGATAACTTCATCTTATTTTAATTATCTATACATTGTTGATCATTAACCCCCTTTTTTTTGCTATCTGTTTATTTTCTGTCTTCTTGCACTAGCATGCAAGACTGTTAAGCACAAGTACCTAGTCAGTCATTTTCTCTTTTGCATCCTCATTGGTTTGAAAAGTGTCTAACACAGGGTTGGTGCTCAATAAATATTTATAAAATAAAATAATTGATCTGGCATTTAAGTCTTTAAGTCACGGACACTGTCAATATATTCTCACTTTTTTAATTATCTAGAATAATTTGATAATTTTACACACAGAGTTTTAGGAGACAACTTCTTGATAAGAATTCTCAATATAAACAAATGTAACTTGTATATTTCTGAAAGCAACAGTTCCTAAGTTCTGGTCCAGGGTTATAAAGTATTATATAATCAAACAAATAAAAGCTAAAATCATTTGTTGGTGACAGTAAAAAGAGTATAAAACAGTTTAGCAGACTACAGGTTTCAAAAGCAGAGAGATAGGCTTTATGTTTTCCAACTTCTCCCCCCTGACCCCTTCCTATCAATATTTACGTCCTGATCAGAATAGATGTTTTCACACTTGTGTCCAGGTATCTAAAATGACATGTCAGAATTTTCAAACCTCTTTTTTCTGCATTGTTGGGACTTCTTCCCTATGTTTTTCCCAACCTAAGGCCAGTTATTTGTCAGCTAGGAAGGCTTTAAAGAAGAGTAAAAATGTCCTACAGTGTGCCAGTCATTTCATATATCAAAAGTGCCAAAATCAGGCATGGGATGCTTTTAACCTAGGGTAGGAATTCTAAAGGACCACAAGTCTGGCCATACAACACATGCAAATAGTTAAACATAAGTATCACAAGTAAATATTCTACAATAGAAAAAAAATATAGGGCAGCATGAAATTACACCAACAGAATTGCTACAGTCATTTTGTATAAGTAGAACACAGGTTGGGGTATTTAATAAATTATTCCTTTAAACAGGCACAATTTTAGTAGGTTTTAGAGAATAAGTAGAATTTGTAACTCAATTCCTAGGACATGGTAAATAATAAATATTTGCTGAATGAAATGAGATTAGAAAATAAAAATATTAAATTGGTATTGAATGACTGTAGAAGGAGTTTGGTTAATTGACATTTTCAATAAATCAATGTGGAATATTTTTAAATAAATCAGACAATAATTATGGAAGTTGTCTGAATGACCTATATTAGATGAAATTTGAAAATTAGGTTAATTATTCATAACTTTAATAAACTTTTTTTGGGGGGGTAAGCAATGCTCTTAAAAGGATGCTGGCTTTTATAAAACAGCAAAAAAGAAGGAAAATGAGAAAAAAGATAAAATAATGATAGACTTTAAAAAGCACTGTATACGATTCAAATTAACTGTGGCCAAATCTTAACTATCTCATCAACTAGGCAAATGAAACAAATGACCTCGAGACAGAAAACAAACCTACTTTCTCCCTAGTTTCCTTCCAAAAGACAATATTGATAGAATTGGCACTCATTTATCTTAAACTCTACTTTTCATCTCTTGTAATAGAATATTAATTTCTAATAGTCACTTACCCAATCTGACTCTTACTAAAATAAACAAATAAAAACCTCTATTTTAGTGTCACCCTTGAAAATTTTATTTTCTCTTATAATTTTAAAGCACTTCACCAAAAAAACACACACCCGTGTGTTTTAATAAAGGATATCTTAGCAATTTATCAAAAGTTACATGCCAAAGTTAGAAATTGTGATCAACACAATTGTCACTGTGTCAATAAGTCACTGATCTCTGCAATTATGGGCATAGGTTATTATGGTTGTGTTTTTTTCCTTCCCATTGAAAGCTGTTGTTTTGTTTTCTTTCTAAAGAAAAGTATTTGTGAACTGCTTACATTTAGATGGTTCAAATGGATTCAGAAAATTTTCTGTTCACAGAAATATAAAAACAAATTGTAGAAATGTGCCCAGGGCTTATGAAAAATAAGGGTCATTTTTAAAATACACAGTCCTTCACTGCTTCTTAAGAGGCTACCCAGAAAGCTGTCACAAAGGGATTTAATGGCTCTACTTCATTTGGAGTTCTAAGAAACAGGACATGTGTGAGTATACGGCTGAAGGTGGCAAGCTCTAGACAGAGAATGAGAAAGGTGTACTTGAGAATTAAGGCTGATTGAATCATTGGTTTTATTAGAACAGGCGATGAGCCCTAACTAGGTTGAAATGTCTACAATGGAAACATCGGAATGAGCTGGCTGATGTAACAATGCTGGTGTGGAAATATTCAAGAGAGGTTTTTGATACAATTTTCAGAGGGCAGAAACTTATTTAAATTGCCTATCAATTCATGTAGCAGAGGAAAGAAACTGCGAGAAGACCCAGCTATTTATTTAGATATCTGTCTTCATTCACTCATTCAATAAATATTTGCTCAAAATCTTGAAGTGTGCTGAACAAAGTATAAATGAATTAATACCATTATGAAGCATATATTTGAGTGGGATAGAATGAAAATGAATGTTTAAATAAATAAATAAATCATTTTTTATTACCTAGTAATAGGCACTAAAATATTTAAAGCGGCCTGGGAAATATAACATATAAAGGGTGTGAGGATATTTGAAATTATAGGTAAGTGTCCAGGGAAGGCCTGTTGAGAGGAAATGTCCCAGTAACTTGAAGGAGGCGAAGGAGCTGGCCCTGGAGACAGCTGCAGGGAGAGCAGTAGAGGCAGAGGGAAAAGCAATGGAACATTCTCTGTGTATTGAATCCTTCGGTATTACTATGATACACATTTTATCAATGAGGGGACACGAACAAATAAGTAATTCTCCTACAGTCTGAAACCTGGTATATGCAAACAGCCCTCTTGATAATTTCTTTAATTATATTCTATTTGTTTTTTGTTTTTCTCTTTCTAAACATTTGATTAGATCACCCTATTATTTGATGTGTTTTCTTTTTTGTTACCCTCTCAACTTATTACCATTTAATTTTTTTCTTTATTTTTTATACAGTATTAGTTTATTACCTTATTACTGCTTTGGATGAATTAGACTTTCTCTTGTATCTCCAACTCATCACTTCAAACTTGACCCTTTGAAATTCAACTTTTCTTTGAACGATACATAATACCTTTCAAATACCAAACTCAATAGGCTTTTCTAATTTCTCTTCTTCCTTGATCTTTCTAAAGTAATAACTAAGAGCAAATGGCTCCTATCATTGGAGCCATTTAATCCTGAGTTTAATCATGAATTTGTCATTTCCAAGCTAGGATAAAAAGAGCAATGTCTAATCCTCTATTATGTCTCTATGCATCTTCCTAATTGTAATTGGTTTATTAAAACTACTCTTGTGTGGTTATTATGATCACTCAATACAGGCTTACCCATATGAATATGTAGAATTATCATTTTTGAATCTCCTCTTTTTATTTCCTGACACACATTTATTAAGTTATTCACTGAAAAATCTATCACCTTTTCTGATTCTTCTTCCTTCAATATTGATTACATTTGAGTCTTCATAAAGGCTCCATTTTTGGACTGCTTTTTTCCTTTCTGAGAAAAAAATGTACCTTCCATGATATCATTCACTATCAAAGTACCAATGGTCACCTTTATGCAGAGGACTTCCAAATCAACTCCTGCTGTACATCTTCTCTCAAAAGTGTCAAGTCCAGATTCCCTATTGCCCCCTAAACATCTTCACTTCATTTTCTTGCCAGCAAATCAAAACCACATTCTATAAATATAGGTGAGAAAAAGCAAGATTCTTCCTCCAAGTCAATTCTTATTTTTGCTCATCAAGCCTCATATATTTAACTAGAGGCCCGATGCATAGTGTAAGAGTAGGACTTCCTTCCCCTGGCTGCCGGCACCAGCTTCCCTTTGGCACCTGGGACCCAGGTTTCTCTCCTCCGGCCACCGGTAGGCACCCAGGACCAAGGCTGGCTTCCCTTGGGCCACCCGCAGGCCCCTGGGACCTGGGCTGGCTTCCCTCCAGCCCTGGCTTCATCAGGAAGGACATCTGGAATGACATCCAGAAGATGCCCGATCTAATTAGCATGTTACCCTTTTATTATTATAGATGTTCCTTTTCTGACTCTCATTAAGTTTGAAATTTTGATTCCATCTTTCTTCTGCCACCCCCATTGTCTATCTAATCCTAGACATATCATATTAAAATGACAAAAGAAATGAGGGCTTTATTATCTTACTAGTAGCCCTACGCACAAATCCATACGCCAGTAGCTCACCAGTAGTTCGTTGCTGCCCTTCAGTAGCTCTCCACCCGCTGCCCCGCTCTCCTGTAGCTCCCCCATCCCCTTCACCCTCCCCATAGCTTGCTGCCCTGCCCCCTCTTGTAGCTCTCTGCCACCCACTTGTAGTTCTCCCCACCCTCCTGCTGATCTGTGATCTGGTCGTTATGCTATAGGTGTTACGCTTCACTGCGTAATGACCATTTGCATATTACATCTTTATTATATAGGATTCCTTATCACAGATGAGTAAATACAGAACCATATATGCAGGCACATGTGAGGTGTCACAATGGGAATCTACATTTCCAAACTCTAGGCCACAGATATTGCCTGCGTACAAACCTGAATCAGTTGCCAGTTCTAAATAATTCTGTCCCCATACTGTCTCTTAAATCTGTTCTCTCCCAATCCCACTACTGATACTCTACTTCATCTTCTCTATTTACTTCTATTTACAGTATCTTTATAGTTAGCAAACTGGTTTCATTTTGGAATATATACCAAGTAAGGACAGTTTCTTAAGATATATCAACCCTGCTATAAACATTCACTGTTTCTATATTTCTTATAGTTAATGAAGCTCATTTTCACTGAGTCATATGCAACAGGAACTATAATAGGCATACTCTACACCCATGATCCTATTTAGTCTTATAACAAACTATGGTATTCTTATTCAGAGTCCTCTCACACACTCAGGAAATGTATATAACCTATAATTGTCTAGTTAATGAGCTGGAGAATTAAAATATAGATGGTTTTTCTGAACCTGGTTCTTTTAAGAAAATGTGAGTATCATCCGCCTTTCCAAACTTGTCTACAGGTAGGAGCCTGCTGTGAAGCCCCATAGCATTGACCCAGAATCCTCTGACTGGGAAGTATCTACTGGGTACATATTTAAGGTGAGTTCACTGTTGATGAAACAGACTCAGTTCTTTAGTTCATGTATCTGTTTTGATATGCCATTACCTGGAATATATTCCTTGTCCTTTGTATACACAGATATCAAAATCTAGCAAATGTTGAGTGTCTTCAAAGCAACTGGGTAGTTGTCCTTTTGAATTTTAAACTCCTGGTGGTCATAGTCTATTCACTTTTCACCAACCAGATGGTGGCCAGGGCTCTGCACATAAATGTTGGCATATAAACTAAATATGCATTCAGTGTCAACCTTAGGCATTGTTTGATGTAGAAAACCACCTGAAAATTTTGAAGGTAATTGGAAGAAATTTCCGAGAAGAAAAGAAAACACAAAACAAGACAAAAGCAGTATGTTGCCTCAAACATGTGAGGTCAAATACACATCAGTATGGTGTAAGTATCAATAATATTACTTAAGCACTAGCTGGACACTTAGTACTGTGAGCTGTAAGTGGCAAAGTGAAGAAGATATAGTTCTTACTCTTGTTAAGTACACAGTAAGATATAAATAAAAGACACCCGCAACCTGAATAGGTCAGCCCAAACAATGTTAAATGCTGAAATTATGTACTGAGTAGGGAAGGTTGTGAATTCTGTTGGCTGTGTGCAGCTCCCCAGAGCAATTTACTTTCCAAAGCAGGTGAGAGTTCTTTCTATGGCCACACAATTCTTAGCTAGATATTGCATTATATCCCTTTCTTATGTTATGATTTATTAATAACTAAAACCTATCCTTCAGGATACTCTGACACCTGCATAAACAACTAGTCTCTGCTTCATATTTATAGATGCAAGCTTGAAAGTTTAGGGGTAGCACTATGAGAACTGGTTATTTTATCTTTCCAGTTAAGTTAATTATATGTATCCTTACCTTTCAAAATGTTATTTATTGGCTTCCTTGGGTACAATGGTGTTTCAGAAGTCAATATATCAAACAGTTGTATACCCTCTAACTATTTCTCTTTGATTTACTTAGAAGCTTCTTCATATTGTAATGCCACTGCAGGATAATGGCATGCAGTTTTCTCCTATTAGTAACAAAAGCAATTACTCAAAGAGAGGCACAGTGTCTTCATTCTGCCTCTGTTCTGATATCCAAATTAGAGATCCACTATTATAAGAAGCCGCTGGTCTCAAAATTGCCAGTTTATTGGAGTTGCCCAGTGATTCACTTCATTTCCAAGTTAAACCCGTTTGATTATGCCATAATTGTAATTTATGTACATTTATGAATTCCAGTTATTTCAAGACTGTAAAAATATGGTTCATCTGTTTTGAAAGAGGAATCGAGATGCTTGTTCTCTGATGAACTCCACGAGTTAGAGAAATCCCCTACTCTGTCTCCAGCACTGCTTCTCTCGCTTAATCTTGATTGTCAAATATTTTATTTTTAGGTATTTCTTTTCTCCAAGCATCCCTGTTCTTAGAACATTGCAATGTTGAAGATATTCAGTCTTTCATTCCAAACCTGAAGAAACATGGACTTCCCTGATACCCTGAGTAGTTTTGTGCCCTGATTGTATGTACTTTTCCATTTTAGACTCATAAAATGCATACACTGGCCACTTCTGAAATAATTTCTTTCATGACTTTCTCTGACAATGACTCCTTGAGGGCAGTAACCATTACTTTGTACAACTGGACGGGAGGATGCAGTTTTTTGGTAGTCTTTCAGCACTGCTTTATTGCTTTTCATTGTCTGCCCTGCCAATTCATGTTGCTTCCTCCAAGTGATATCATTACTCCAATTATCCCACAGCTTTTCCAACTTATTAGTCTCATGAAATCATGGTGAGAACAGGAGTCAGCTTTGTACAGGCTTTCTGTTTTATTTTTTTCTTAGCATAAATTAAACAAAACTTACTTTTTAATTTTAAAAAATAAAAGTGTAAAATTTGTCTTTGGAGTCTCATATTTTACATTTTTCATCCTTCTACCCTTTTAATGTCTTGCATCTTTTAATATGACTCTAACTTTTTACCCTGCCATTTGTGCATCTTTCCTATCTCATTTTTCATTTTTCTCTTTCTGTTTTAAAATTGTATTTTTTTCTCTATTAACCTAAGCCTACTCATTTATAGGCTCTGAGACCCTTAGGAGCATATATGGATAAAGGTAGCCACGTGACTATAGTCCAACCCTCTGATAATTATGTAGTCCAGCTACTCCATAATCTTTCATGTTGCCTCCACCTAAGTAACTTAAAAAATATAATTTGTTTTTAGAATAGGTTTCAGGTCCTTCGTTGGGATTTTTGCCTAAGGACTAAGACTTCCTCATTGTATCTCAGTTTCTTGCATTAGTCATGCTCTGAAACAGAAGGATCAGCAAGAATCATAGTAGTGCTACTCATATAATTGTCAGATCATGCTTAAATGCTTGCTGAAATATCCTACCTGCCAAATTGTCATGGCCTTGAATCTCAATACCAATCTGGGTTCAATATACACTCATTATATGGAAATTTGGCCAAAGTGGCACATCTGTGGAGCCGTTCCTGGGGGCAACCTGTGGGGCTATAATGGAAGCCCATGCCCAGCTGCCCCCGCTTTTCTGTAAATGCTGCTGAGTTCTGTCCTCAAATACTATTGGTCCTCTCACTTTATAATAGTAACAGGTAGTTTATTTCAATAAAAATAATTGACCTGTCTTTGAATAAATTTCTGATCAAAGAAAAATTGAATGAGAACAATAAATCTCTGGCTTTTGAGGGAGTTAATGTGGGGGGAGGGTTGATGAGGGGCCTAGTAGAGTCATGTTCAGAGCATGGAGTTAAAAAAAATAGTTCTCAAGAGGATATACTATGTCCTGGTCAAGGGAAACACAGCTATTTACTAATTCATGGTTATTATTTCTTGTATTATTCAGAAATGACTAAAATTTATTTTCCAATAGTGATATATATATTCTTCATGTTGGAGTTATAACAAAATGAAAATAGAGGGGGAAAAAGTTGATTTGATGTTATAAATCAATTTTTTGCAGTCTTCTTACTAGTATGCTTCATTACAAGGGAATAAAATGATATAGTAATTAACACAAATTAATTTTATTGTAAATTTTATTGTATAACAGCAACAAACACTCTTAAGTGCATGATCAGTCTTCTAGTTTACTCTATGTAATATGACTGTATGTTCATATAGACCAGTTCACTTATTTCATATATATTTACTAGAAATAACATCATTTCTGAATCATTTATCAGATTCAAACTATAATTTGATTTTTACATCATCTAAGTGTTTTTTCTTACTTTGCTCTTGATCTTTGTAAAATTTAACTGGTAAAATTATAAAAGACTAGAGGCCCAGTGCACAAATTCATGCACCAGCGGGGTCCTTTGGCCTAGATTGCAGGATCAGGCTGAAACCAGCTCTCCAACAACCCCCAAGGGGCCCCAGATTGTGAGAGGGCTCAGGCCAGGCCAAGGGACACCCCTGATGCACCACTGGGGCCAGGAAGGGAAACAGGAGATTGGCCAGCCCAAGAGGGACCACGGGGAGGGCTCCCGGGCATGTCTGGCCCATCTTGCTCAGTTCTGATTGGCTGGACCCCAGCAGCAAGCTAACCTATCAGTCAGAGCATCTGCCCCCTGGTGGTCAGTGCACATCATAGTGGGAGGTGGAGCATCCTTAGCATATCATTAGCATATTATGTTTTGATTGGTTGAACAGATGACTGGACGACCAGACACTTAGCATATTAGGCTTTTATTATATAGGTTATTGTAAATATCTAGGCTCATATAAAGTTTACAAATAATATTAAATGGCAAAGGGTATTTTGATATATTCTAAAAAGTATATTAAAGTGGCATGGTTACATTGAATATAGCACTGTTGAAGAGAAGGGAGAATTATTTATATCATCTTTATTCATGAAGATTTAAGGAGAAAAATTGAAAAATATGGAGGAAATACATTTTGTAGAGAATATTTGGAATAGAACATTTCCTAACTGAGATTTTAGAGCTTCTTTAAACTTATGATAAAGTACTGGCACCATTTAGTTCTTCATTAGCTAACCCTGACTACTTATTCTCTGAATGTTGCTATATAAGACAGTTGAATTTTAGAATTTGCTATCACATAGAAAAACAAACAAACAAACAAAAAATTTGTTATATTGCAGCTGGAGATTGGAGTTAGGAATTCCTAAAATAAGGAATACTTCTGTTATCAGTGGGGAGATCGCCTCATCCATACCTGCTGCTAGTGGGAGTGGATTTCTTGTGCTATTCCAAGAAAAGGGAATTTTCTGGGATTCATACAGGAGGATGAGCTATTGTAGAAAGCTTCTGCAGAATTACACCCCTGAATTTCCAAGGTTTCATTTCCCTTTGTCCCACCATTGAAAAAGTGTAGCATGGCTTCCATAGGGCTAAAATCAGAGCCAGTGTCCAAATTTCCTTTTCATATTGGGGCAGAGTCCAGTTCTGATTCAGGCTAGCTGGTTTGTGTTTCCCACTGCAGTCTATCAGTCCATTGTGTGTGGGGTTCTCAGAGCCACATGGCTAGGAAGGGAACATGGGTGAATGCAAGGAAATTAAGAGTGAGCCACAAGCCAATAGTTACAAGAGCAACAGGAGAGCTAACTCCTTTGTTTAGGGGATTATGTATTCCTAAATTTTCCCAGGTTTGTATTGGCTCCACCCATTCTAGCCAATCCATGGTTCCCTAGACTTGACTGACAGGCAAGTACCTTTTCTACATCACCCCAATTTCACTGTGCTTATGTCCATCTCCTCTTTATTGGACCCCTTCCCACAGTAATCTGCAAGGAATGGACCCATGGTTCCTGGGGAGTGTAAAGGTGCAGCTTCATGGCGACACTGCCCAAACGGCATGCCTATAATGTCTGGCTTCCCCCTTTGCTCCTTTCCTATTATTAATAACTAGAGGCCTGGTACAAAAAATGTGGGAACTCGGGAGGTTCCCTCAGCCTGGCCTATGCCCTCTCACAGTCTGGGACCCCTCAGGGGATGACCACCTGCTGGCTTAGGCCCATTCCCTGGGGGATAGGGCCTAAGCTGGCAGTCAGACATCCCTCTGGCAGGCCTGCAGCCCTCGGGGGATGTCCACTTGCCAGCGGGGAGCAGACCTAAGCTGCAGTCGGACATCCTTAGCGCTGCTGAGAAGGCAGGAGAGGCTCCCACCACCACTGCTATACTGGCAGCCGTTAGCCTGGCTTGTGATTGAGCAGAGCTCCCCTTGTGGGAACACAGTGACCACCAATGGGCAGCTCCTGCATTGAGCGTCTGCCCCCTGGTGGTCAGTGTGTGTCATAGTGACCAGTCATTCCCAGTCATTCTGCTGTTAAGGTCAATTTGCATATTACCCTTTTATTATATAGGATAGAGGCCTGGTGCATGGGTGGGGGCCGCCTGGTTTGCCCTGAAGGGTGTCCCAGATCTGGGTGTGGGTCCCGCTGGGCTGCCTGGCCATCCTGGGTGAGGGGCTGAGGGCTGTTTTCAGACTGGCCACACCCTCATGGGGTAAGGGTCCCCACTGGGAGGGCCTTGGCCAGGTTGCAAACAGCCATCAGCCGCTCACCCAGACTGGCCAGGCACCCCTTCGCAGGGACCCTTACCCCATGAGGATGTGTCCAGCCTGGGTGAGGGGCTGATAGCTGTTTTCAAGCTGGCCACAGCTCCTTCAGGGTGGGGGTCCCCGCTGGGGTGCCTGGCCATCTTGGGTGAGGGGCTGATGGCTGTTTGCAGGTTGGCCACAGCCCATTCAGGGTGGGGGTTCCCGCTGGGGTGCCTTGCCAGCCTGGGTGAGGGGCTGAGGGACATTTTCAGGCTTGCTAAGCCCCCCAGCGGGGACCCTCACCCCATGAGGGTGTGGCCAGCCTGAGTGAGGGGCTGATGGCTGTTTGCAGGCTGGCCACAGCCCCCAACCACCCAAGCTCTCAGTGGAGGCTGGCTGGAAGTACGTATCTGGGATTTAATTGTCTTCTATAATTGAAACTTTATTGTCATGTGCGGAGGCCACAGCCGGCTCAGGGCAGGCGGGATGCTTAGCTTCCTCCATCGCCAGGGCAAACCAAGCCTCCTGCTTGCTCCAGCTCTGTTGCTGCCGGCTGCCATCTTGGTTGGGTTAATTTGCATATAGTTGCTCTGATTGGCTGGTGGGCGTGGCTTGGGGAGTAGCAAAAGTACAGTCAATTAGCTTCTTTGTCTTTTATTAGTGTAGATTAGTTAATTACAACAGCCGCTTAGATGCTTTTGTAAAGAAGAAAGAATATATCCAGGAGATAGAGTATTTAGATTCCCTGTTAAAGCAAGTCACATATATAAATGCTCAGAGAAAAAGAAGTGCAGATATTTCACTTAAGCATTCAAGTTAAAATGAGAAATGAAACTAACATGTGGGCAGGACTAGATTATAAAAATATTTAGAACTATAGTTAAAGAGATTGGATTTTATCTTGAAGGTAATTGTAGTAATTGAACCTGAAATTCAGTGAAGTATTTTAGGCAAACTCATGCTTATATTTCTCTTTCAGAAAGACACATTTGTCAGGATAGTGGAAGATGAAATAGACTGAGAGGGCAATTAGGCAGCTACCACAGTGTTGGAGTTGACAATGGACATGGTTCTGAAGTGAGTAGTGGCAATGGAAGCAGCTAAAGTATGGGATGTTGGGTGCCTGGATGAAAACAAAGGACTGTGGGGATATTTTACAAAAGATGATTTAAACAAGCAATTTTGAATAGTCTTGCACCAGGCAAGAGAAAACAAGAATAGAAGCCTTTAGAGAGAAAAAGAGGTATTATGAGTTCAAATCTAGAAATTTCACATTTTCTAACTGTAATTCTATAACTGTAAGTTAGTTCTCTACTTAAACATTAATTATACAAATACCATATGTTTACAAAATGCTTCCTGCAGCTGCCTCTTAATTTGTGTGGGATATATTGTATTTCTCTACTGGTCTAGTGAAAAGCTGTCATTTTAGTATTTAGCAGAAAAAGAACAACTCCTAGGCAAACCATTTCCTGAGAGCATCTACACTATTGCTCAGAAAAACGTGGTTATATGTGGGAAAGCACGGGACTTGGTTGGAATGTCTGTAAGGAGGATTCTCTGAACGGTTGGGGGCCTCTGAGGGGACCTTGCCGAAGATGGCAGCCCCTACCTTAACTTTTCCAAAGAAGTCCAATCCCCCAGGTATTTTGCTAGGATCTCTATGTTTAGTCTTTAAGACCTGACCTTGTAGAAGCATGAGCTTTCTCAAGGATCCTTACCCTGCTGATTGTTTCTGAAGGTTAATTTTAGTTCAAGTTGTTGTTACAATAAAAAACTAATGAGGCAGGCAATCTATTTGTTACTAAAGCAAACTAGTACCCTTAGCCTTCTCTTTCACAGAAACGTGTGTCAGAGTAATCTGTTCATCCATCGCTCAGGGTCTGCTGGTCAGCGCTGGCAGTCATGTTGTCATATTTCTGTGTTCTATAGTATAGTGGTGATATGGGATTTTTGGACTGGAACACTCAGTGTTCCCTGAGCAGGATGGCTTTTTCAGGCTCCTTGTCTGTCGGAGTCAAAGAATGAAACCATGGACAGAAGATGGTATAGCAAAGGTGGAAATTTATTGATGAACAAGTACAAACTCCCATGTGGGGAGGGAAAAAGAATCTCACAGCATAGACTTCCATGTGGGGAGGAGGAAAGAGTCCCACTGACTCCCATTTCCCTATGGTTTATAAAGGCTGCACATCTTTGTGCCTTGATATCCCCTCTGATTGGTCAATATTCCCTTTTGAATTGGTTACTATAGTAACTCCTGAGCTTGAAGGTCAAATCTCACATGGGACATGTGAGGCCCTTCTCCCTCACTGTTCTCCTATTCCCTCTGGGCTTTCTTCCTCCTTTATTTTGTAAATATAGACATTTTGCTACTCCCAGCTCCCTTATCTTATGGAAATGTAACTGCTGTTTCTCCCAACTCCCTTATCTTATGTAAATGTAACTGCTGCCTCTCTCAACTTCCCTGTCTTATGGAAATGTGACCTTCTGCAGCTTCGCAGCCTGTGCTTTTTCCATGGACCCCCTTAATTTTAAAAATTCCCTAAACCTGCCTATTTCACCCTAAAAGTTCCTATTTCAGTGGTTAAGAGCACAAGTTCTGCACCTAGTTTGACTTGGTTCATAATCTTAATTCTTAGACCTAGAAGCAGTATTATAAATGTCAACATCTGTGATTAAAAAATTCTAACTCTCTTCCTTGGCTTTTGAAGTTTAGTTATTTAAGCCCCAATATATATAGTTATGCACTCATAGATAAATTAAAAACTTCTGATTAGGTTGCTAAATTATAAGTTCATGTGAAATCAATTACTGTTGAATTGTGAGATTGAATGTTCAAGCATGATTGTGCAGTAAAGACAAGGAAATAAAAAAAAAATAAATGATGAGTATTAAAGAAATGAATCTGTTACCCATGATAATGGTTGTAGCAAGT
Organism: Myotis daubentonii; assembly: GCF_963259705.1. Taxonomy (NCBI): domain Eukaryota; kingdom Metazoa; phylum Chordata; class Mammalia; order Chiroptera; family Vespertilionidae; genus Myotis; species Myotis daubentonii. The sequence goes on along the minus strand of NC_081841.1, from coordinate 145,365,212 downwards.
CGGCTTTCATCTACTAAATTAGTAGATAAAAATTTGTCTAAAGATTTCAGATTATTGCCGCTGAAAACATATTGTTCATCAATCTCTGAGGTAAGATAGTTAAGTCCCTAAAAAAAAGTGTTTTTTTTTTTCTTTCTTTTTTTTTAAAAATATATTTTATTGATTTTTTACAGAGAGGAAGGGAGAGAGATAGAGAGTTAGAAACATCGATGAGAGAGAAACATCGATCAGCTGCCTCTTGCACATCTCCCACTGGAGATGTGCCCACAACCCAGGCACATGCCCTCGACCGGAATCGAACCCGGGACCCTTCAGTCCGCAGGCCGATGCTCTATCCACTGAGCCAAACCAGTTTCGGCAAAAAAAAGTGGTTCTTAACATTAGGATCTGACTGATTTGGTCAGATGTGTGACCTGGGCATTGAGTTTTTTAAATGTCCTCAGAGAGTCTAATGGCAGCCATCTCTGAGAACCACTGCTCTAAAGTGATCATTTCACATCCCCCCACCCGTTTTGCAATCAATTATAAAAACAGAGAATGCAGGGCTTTATTCAACGTTAAAAATTATTTGTAGTATAAATTTTCCAAATAAAAATAACAAACATAAATTCTAAGAAATGAGATATGTTTATCCTGTTTACTCAAATTGGTTTAGAGGGCTGGAAAACACAAAAGATCTAAGGTATCCTACGCCTGCTATTTTAATTAAAATCAAGTTTCTAAATTATTGAAACAAGTACCCAGTACTATTAAAAGCATTTTCATATAGCATATATCAAAAGGACAACTACATTTTTTATTCAGAAAAAAAGTGCAGTATTACACATAGAAAAAATATTACATAGTATATCATCAAGGCATTTTAAAATCTTGAGTTTATAATATGTAATATAATTTGTAAATATGTATATAATTGCCTATGGAATTGTGAAGATAGAATAATACATTTATTTAACAAGATTTTACTGAAAATTAACTGTAGATGAAATCTGTGTTGGGCATTAACTGTAGATAAAATCTGTTTTTGGCATTTAGGAGATACAGAAGAAGTTAAAACGGATTGCTTACACAGTCATAATCCATGTAGGAAGATAAATTACTACCTGGTTTGTGTGACTCAGTGATTGAGTGTGGACCTATGAACCAGGAGGTTATGGTAGGATTCTTGGTCAGGGCACAGGAACTAAAATTAAAGTCCTTGTCTTTAATCTCTTTAATCACAGGATGCCTAGGTTTGGGGCTTGGTTCCCTGTGGAGGCATGTAAGAGGCAGTGATCAATGATTCTCTCTCATCACTAATGTTTCCATTTCTCTCTCCTCTCCCTTCCTCTCTGAAATATATATATATATATATATATATATATATATATATATATATATATATATATATATACACACACACATATATACACACACTAGAGGCCCGGTACACAAAAATTTGTGCACTCGGGGGGTCCCTCAGCCCAGCCTGTGCCCTCTCACAGTCTGGGACCCCTCGGGGGATGACCACCTGCTGGCTTAGGCATGCTCCCCGGGGGGGATTGGGCCTAAGCTGGCAGTCAGACATCCCTCTGGCAGCCCAGGAGCACTCAGGGTATCTCCACTTGCCAGCGGGGAGCAGGCCAAACCTGTAGTCGGACATCCTCAGCACTTCTGGGGAGGCGGGAGAGGCTCGCACCACCACCGCTGTACTGGCAGCCATCAGCCTGGCTTGTGGCTGAGCAGAGCTCCCCCTGTGGGAACGTACTGAACACCAGGGGACAGCTCCTGCATTTAGCATCTGCCCCCTTGTGGTCGGTGTGTGTCATAGTGACCAGTCATTCCCAGTCATTCTGCATTTAGGGTCAATAGGCATATTGCCTTTTTATTATATAGGATAGAGGCCTGGTGCATGGGTGGGGGCCAGCTGGTTTGCCCTGAAGGGTGTCCCGGATCAGGCTGGGGGTCCCGCTGGGGTGCCTGGCCAGCCTGTGTGAAGGGCTGAGGGCTGTTTTCAGATTGACCACACACCCTTCAGGGTGGGGGTCCCTGCTGGAGCGCCTGGCTAGCCTGGGTGAGGGGCTGAGGGCCGTTTTCAGGCTGGCCACACCCCCCTCATGGTGGGGATCCCCCTGGGGTGCCTGGCCAGCCTGAGTGAGGGGCTGATGGCTGTTTGCAGGCTGGCCACAGCCCCTTCAGGCTGGGGATCCCCCTTGGGTGCCTGGCCAGTCTGGGTGAGGGGCTGAGGGACGTTTTCTGGCTGCCTACACCCACTTCAGTGTTGGGGGTCCTGCTGGGGTGCCTGGCCAGCCTGGGTGAGTGGCTGATGGCTGTTTGCAGGCTGGCCAAGCCCCCCAGTGGGGACCCTCACCCTATGAGGGTGTGGCCATCCTGGGTGAAGGACTGATGGCTGTTTGCAGGCTGGCCACGGCCCCCAGCCACCCAAGCTCCCAGTGGAGGCTGGTTGAAAGCAGGTATCTTGGACTTATTTATCTTCTATAATTGAAACTTTGTTGCCTTGAGTGGAGGCTTCAGCTGGCCAGGGCAGGCGGGATGCTTGGCTTCCTCCATCACCTGGGCAACCAAGCCTCCTGCTTGCTCCAGCTCCGTGGCTGACAGCTACCATCTTGGTTGGGTTAATTTGCACATAGTCGCTTTGATTGGATGGTGGGCCTGGCTCGTTGCATAGCGTAGGTGTGGTCAATTTGCATGTTTCTCTTTTTTTAGATTAGATATGTATGTATATATGATAAATTACTTGCCCCTAAGAACAATGCAATTATTTTTACTTGTTTTATGCATTTATCACACCTTAGTCCAAACAGTTAAAGTATCTGTTGTATGCAGAATCATGCCCCCCACCTCCTGTGAATTTGCTGTGTTACCAGGGCAAAGCGGAATTAGGCTGCAGGTGGAATTAAGGTTGCTAATCAACTGACTTGAGATGGGGAGATTATATTGGGTTATCCAGAAGGTCACAGGAGCCACAAGAGCCACTATAGTCACAAGAGCCCGTCCTTACACATCAAATGAGAGAGTCAGGAGAGGCAGAGTCAGAGTTCAGAGAAGACAAAGGACTATTACTGCCAGTGCTGGCTCTGAAGATGGGAGGGGGCCACCAAAAGGGTATGAGGGCAAGGGCAGCTTTTCAAAGTTGAAAATAGCAAGGAATTTGATTTTCCCAGAACCTGCTGAAAGGAATGTTGCACTGTTGACACCTTGATATTAGCCTAGTGAGACCTATTTTAGACTTCTGACCCCCAAAACAGCAGGATAATAAACCAGGGTTGTTTCAAGGCACCAGGTTCATGCCAATTGGTTACAGAAGCAATTGGAAATTAATACAGCAACTTAGGGAAATTTAAGAAGTATATCTACATTTGAAAATTTGGAAATATGTAGCAAGTATGACATAGAGAGAAATAAAAGTAAAACAGTAATATACTGCCATGACTACTTCAACACAGTCATGATAATTAAATATTCTAGAAATCAACACCAAAAAACAAACAAACAAATAAAAGAATATGTTTAGCTCAATACTAAAATGCTTAAATAATAAAAGCAAAAGAATAGTTCAGGCCATCAATATGTTACAAAATTGTCATAGACAAGTGTTGTTTCCCATTGTGTTTTGTGGAATGCCAACTTCTTAAGGTGCTTTGTGCAACATGCATTCCATTATCACAGCTCCATTCTAACACCACTTGAAACACTGTTGATGAGAAATGTTTTCAGTATATTCCACCAGGGCTTCCAACAGCTACCAGACATTTGTTATTAACATTTCGTATCTAATACAAATAATGTTGCATTCTGAAATATATTGTAGGTATTATGGTAGAAATAATTAGTGCTAAGATTATTCAGAAGTCTTCATCCCTTAAACATGAGATGTGCTGGGACTTGAGATGAAGGGCAGAAAAGGAGCATACAGAGTGGCATTTTATAAAGTGGACCGTGTGGTTAGGAATATCAAAGTGGAAAAGTGCAATGTATGTTATAGGAATACTGAGTATACTGATTGGAGCAATCATGAGATATACAGAAGTAGATGAGTTGGAAAGAAAGTTTTGCAACCACATTTGGAGGGAATCTGAATACAAAGATAAGGAGTCTGGAAATTATTCTGTTGATAGGGGGCTTGGGAAATGTTCAAGCAGGGTAGTAAATTGTCCAAATCTTTGCCTTAAAAAGACTAGCCTGGCATTTTTATGCAGAAGGGTGGTTTAGAATTGAGAGAATTTGGAGGTGGGGAAACTTCCACTGAGCAACCTTTCCAAGGTGTGAAATAGTAAGACTTTTAACTAGTATAAAGGTGTGAGAATAAGTAGAAATTTGAGAGATATTATGAAAGCATAAAATAATTAGCAGCCATTATTTATTAATTAGATGAAAACCAACTCGTAGGGAGGAAGATTTAGTATTATAACTAAACAGTATTGGCACGAATACGCTATCAACTAGAAATAGCATTTACATGACACTTTGCTCAGGTCCACAAAATGACCTATAATTTTTCAATATTTTATCCACTTATTATACCTATTGATTGATTTGTTCATGTCACAAGTACTTCTTGAATTTATTGTGTTCCACATACTATGGTGAGCCTGGGGATGCAATAAAGAACACAATTAAATGCATGTTGTATATATGAACATTATTTCTTTAGAACAGAAAGTTGCCAGTTACTCAGTCTGGCAATATATTTCAATCTAAAAGAACAATAACTTTGTGGAGGACAGGGCAAAGATTGTAATATCTATAACTCTATTTTTAAGCTAATAATTCCTGAATACTTGCTACTCGCCATGAATGTGCAGACTATGATGGCCCACTGTGAGTGTGTATACACTTGTTTGTGCTGTGCATGTATGTTTCATGTGCACTGTTTCTGTCACGCGTGGTGTTTGTGTGATGGTTGTCTGTGTGAGAGAGAGTGTGTGAGCCTGTGTCTGATGCCCTGGAAATGGAGGTCTGTATTGTGTGACTGATGTGCTTGTTATGAGCTTCCAGGACTCTGCTAATGCCATGGATCATTGAAGCAGACTCTTTTTTTCCCCCTCTTTGCAAATTACTAGTTGTCACATGGCTCCTCTTCCCCTACAAGGATTGCTTTCCCGAATAAATGCACAGTAATAAAAAGGAGAATATTCAACATTAATAAATCATCTTTATAGCAGAAATTTTGTGGCTTTTGTGTTCTCCATTCCTGAGGAATAGAAATATGATTAACATTTTCAGCTGAACCAGCATGCAGTGTAAAGACTGTTTAGATTACTAGCTTCTGAAAAATCTTGTAGGAAATATATTGAGAAATAATAAATACCCCCTTTTCACAATATTTTTAGTTTATTAATAAAATATGCAGTAACTTAAATGTCACTGATGAAAAGTTATAATGTCATTATAATACTTGATATTTTCTAAACACTCATAATTAATTTTTATTACTTTTTAATTTTAAAGACTATTTTTAGAGCAGTTGTAGGTTCACAGCAAACTTAAAAAGATGCAGAGATGTCTCAGAAATGTTTCTCTCACACATGCATAACCTCTCCAATTATTAATATCCCACTTGTTACAATTGACGAACCTACATCAATACATCATTATCACCGAAAGTCCTAAGTTTGCATCAGAGTTTACTCTTGGTGTTGTACATTCTATGGGTTTGGGCAAATGCATATGACATATATCCACCATTACAGTATCAGACAGAGTGTTTTCACTGCCCTGAAAATCTTCTGTGGTCCTCCTATTTATTTCTCCATCCTACCTCAACCTCTGGCAACCACTGAACTTTTTACTATCTCCATAGTTTTGCATTTTCCACAATATATGTAATTGGAATCACACAATATGTAAACTTTTCAGATTGGCTTTTTTCACTTAGCAATATGTACTTAAGTTTCATGTCCATGTCTTTTCATGGTTTGATAGCTCATTTCTTTTTAGTGCTGAATAACAATTTCATTCTTTGGATGTACCAGAGTTTATCCATTCACCTACCAAAGGACATCTTTGTTGCTTCGAGATTTTGAAATTATGAACAAAGTTGCTATAAAAATCCATTTGTAGGATTTTGCATGGACATAATTTCTTAACTCTTTGGGGTAAATGCCAAGGAACATGTTTGCTGGATTATATGGTAAGAGTATGTTTACTTTTAAAAACTGTCTTTCAAACTGTCTTCCAAAGTGGCTGTACCATTTTATATTCCCATCAGCAATGAAAAAGAGTTCCTGTTGTTCCACATCCTCTTCTGCAATGTGTGTTGTCAGTGTTCTAAAATTTGGCCATTCTAATAGGTGTGTAGTGGTATCTCATTATTGTTTTTATTTGCATTTCCCTTATAGACTTGAAGCATCATTTTATATGCTTATTTGCCACACCTATATCTTCTTTACTGAGGTGTCTGTTAAGGACTTAGGCTTGTTTTTTAATCTTGTTATTTTCTCTTGGTTCAATTTTAAGAGTTCTTGATCGATTTTGGATAAGTCTTTTATTGATGTGTCTTTTGTTAATATTTTCCTCAAGTGATGGCTTGTCTTCTCATTTTTTTGGCATTGTGTTTTGCAGTACACAAGTTTCTAATATTAATGAACAAAGACTTATATTTTTGATATTTATTTTATATATTTAAATGCTATTTAACAAAGAAAAATCAACCAAAAAAATGAGTCCGCGTGTCACCTCTGACACACGTGTCATAGGTTCGCCATCACTGACATAGACTCTTACCAAGTAATCCCTTCAGGCTGGTAAATGAGGAATTTTGCATAAAGTCACCTAGAGCAGTCATCAAAATTTTATAGTTACTAATTCAATGAGCCACAACCTTAAAGCCAATTTCTCAGTTATTCACTATGTGGATAAAAAGGTTTCTCAGATGCTCTCTGGGTAAATCATGGATAGTGTGTATGTATGTGCTTGTGTAGGCATGTTTTCGTGAGTTGCGGTCTAGTAGTATATCATTTTAAGTTTCTAAGGCTTTCTGCTCCTTTTTGTCACGTATACACCCTGACAAAAAGTATGATATTTGAACATACTCTAAAGTTTATCTTAATTATTGTCTGCTTAAATTTTTGCTCATTAAAATAAGAGAAGGGTTGCTTCTTTGTTTAAAACTAAATAGAACACTAAATTTATTTATGCAATGTTAAAATAGAGGATACTTTTGGAGGTTTGTTTTGATAATTTCCCAAAATGAAGTATGGATAAATATTACATCTGAAATCCAATTTTAACTGAGTAAGTATTATTACAATTCAAGACTATTATAACTTTTTTCTTTACCACCTAATATCTCTTCACTTATTATATCAACTAGAGGTCTGATGCATGAAGATTCATGCAAGAATGGGCCTTCCTTCCCCTGGCTGCCGGCACCGCCTTCACACTGGCCCAGAGCCACCTTTCTGCCTTCCCACGCTGCCCAGAGGCCCGGAGCGGGTAGAACGGTGTGGAATGCCTGCGTCCCGCCCCACCCCCGGCCTCTCAACAAGGTATATTAATTTATTTAGCATGCCTGTCATAGTTGCTTCAGTCTCTACTTTCTGTAAGACTCTCCATCAATCTACCAAATGTAGGCCCTGCACTAGACTCAGGATGGGGTTTTGGCAACTGTGTTGGAAGAACTACCAAAGAAGCCTCATTGATTCTTATTTTTACTGGGTCGGCAAAGTAATGTGAATTGCTGGTTCTTTTATCCAAAATCATTTCTAGGATGTAAGAGAAGCATGATTTATTAAGAATCAGTTTTATTAGGATCAAATTTTAATCTAATAAAATATAAATATTTACATGTAAAATCTGATGATTTTTTTAAACAAATGTATATCATGTTATTGAATCCTATATAATAAAAGGGTAACATGCAATCAACCGAACAGCAGAATGACTGGTTGCTATGGTGTGTACTGACCACTAGGGGCAGATGCTCAATGCAAAACTGCCCCCTGGTAGTCAGTGTGCTCCCACAGGGGGAGTACCACTCAGCCAGACAAGTGCAGCTGTGGTGGCAGGAACCTCTCTTGCCTCCCAGGCAGCACTAAGGAGCAGCGAGCCGAGTGGTAAGGAGCAGCGAGCAGGCAGGCAGTAAGGAGCTAGGGCTCCCAGACTGCGAGAGGGATGTCTGCCTGCCTGCAGGGAGTGGGCCTAAGCTGGCAGGCAGACATCCCCTGAGGGGTCCTGGACTGCAAGAGGGTGTAGGCCAGGCTGAGGGATGCCCCCGTGAGTGCATGAATTTTTGTGCACCGGGCCTCTAGTGTTTCTATAAAAGAATTCCCTCATGGTCCTTTGTAGGCAATCTACACAGCCCCTTTTACTCATGTCACAAGCAACCACTGATGTAATTTATATCAGTATATGTTTGTTTTGCCTGTTGTTGAACTTCAAATACATGGAATCGCTCAGTAAATACCATTTTGTCTGTATTCTTTCACTCAGGATAATGTTTTGGAGATTCACTCATGATATATTTATCAGTAATTTGTTCTTTAACTTGTGAACAATATTGCTTTGAATTAATATAATAAAATGTGTTTGTCAATAAAATTGTTCATGGACATTATTTGCTTTCTGTTTTTAACTAATAGATAAAGCTGCTATGAGCAATCCTAGTGTAGTCATGCATTTTTCAGTTATTGTGTATATACCTAGTGGTACCATTGCTGGGCTATCTTGTAAGCATAAGCTTAAGTTTATAAGAAATTTATAAGAAGCTAGAGGCCTAGTGCATGAAATCCTTGCACTCAGAGGGGGGGTCTCTCACCCTGGCCTGCGCCCTCTTGCAGTCCAGGAGCCCCGAAATTGATTGCATTGCAGAGGGAGGCCCTGCCCACCCACTGGAGCACAGCCATCCAGGTAGCTTGGGACTCCCTGTTTGGGATGATCAATTACAGGGCTCTGTGATCCATTGCCCTGCAGAGTGAGGCCTCACCCACCTGCCGCAGCACTGTTGGCCAGGTAGCCTGGGCCTCCCTCTTTGGGGTGATCAACTGCGGAGCTCCGTGATCCATAGCCCTGCAGATGGAGACCCTGCCCATTTGCTGCAGCCTACCGGTTGGTAGCCTGGACCTCCCTCTTTGCAGTGATCAACTGTGGAGCCACCCAATTGATCACCCCACAGAGGGTGGCCTGGGCTTCCCTCTTTGGTGTGATTGTGGAGCCCCCAAGATCGATCGCCCTGCCTACTGGTGGTCTTGACCTTTCTCTATGGGGTGATCGAAAACAGAGCTCCCCAATCAATCAACCAGCAGAGGGTGGCCTGGGCCTCCCTCTTTGGGGCAATGGCAGAGCCCCTCACCCCGATTGGTTACACTGCTGGCCAGTGGCCTGGGCCTCCCTTTATGGGGCAATTGTGGGGTGATGGCGGGGCCCCCTGACCAATCATATCACACCTGCCTTGGTTGGCTTGGCTCCAGTGTGTCGTAGCTTGGTAATCCTGAGAGTCGTTCTGCTATTCAGTCGTTTAATTGATTTGCATATTACACTTTTATTATTATAGATATCTAGACCTGCCAGTGTGGCTCAATTGGAGTGTCATCCTGTACACCAAAAGGTGGTGGTTTGATTTCCATATCAGGGCACATACCTAGGTTGTGGGTTCTATCTCAGGTCGGGATGCATGCAGGAGGTAGCTAATCCATGTTTCTCTATCACATTGATGTTTCTCTCTCTCTCTCTTGAATCAATTTTTTTTTTTAAAAAAAAGAAATAGCTGACATGCTTTAAAAGTGGTCATTTCATTTTACAAAAATGCCACTTGTTCTACATTCTCACTAATAATTGATATTGCCAGTTATTTATTTTTTTAGCCATTCTAGTGGGCATGATATTATAGCTCATTGTTATTTTTATTAGCACTCCCTGATGACTAATGATGTTGAATGACTTGTTTATATTAGTTATTCATATAGCCTGTTTTGTGAAATATCTGTTCAAAGATTTGTCTTGATTCTTTTTTCTCAAGTTGATTCATGTACGTATTACACTGTTAATACTGTATTTATACCAATACTAGTGTCTTGGTTAATGTATCTATATATATAAAAGCCTAAGCAACCATTACAAATGGATGACCAAACAACCAGACAGTAGCTATGACACACACTGACCACCTGGGGGCAGACGCTCAAAGTAGGAGCTGTGCCCTGGTGGTCAGTGCGCTCCCACAGCCAACCTCCCACAGCTGGCCAACCTCCCATGGTCCCTCCCCACAGCTGGCTGACCCAGATGGCCCCGATCGCTGGCCAGGCCAAGGGACCCCACCTGTGCACAAATTTGTGCACTGGGCCTCTAGTATTATAATAATTCTTGAAAGCAGATATAGGGCTTTAAATGTCTAATTGAAACAAGTGTTAGATTAAGGAGGGCATTTTACACATTATTGTCCTGTTATTAGAAGCTCTGAATAGTAATATGTGAGTTATTTTTCTACTTTCAGCATCTTTGATTGCCTCATCAGATACTGAATTGTGGAGAATAATAACCGTAGTTTTCTAATAATAGTAATAATTATTATTACTTCAAGCATGTGTCAAAACACTTAGAATTTTAAGTATACTAAATAATTCTTTCTTCAGAAAAAGGCTTATCAGCTTGGTGCTATTAGTAATCTCATACTTGAGGTGAGATTACTGAGGCGAAAAAAAAAGATCAAGTAAATTATGCAGGGTTATAGATGAAATAAGGAACAATTAGATTCAAGCCCAATCAATTTAACTACAACATTCAAATTCTTACAGCAACTAATAATAAAGGTTAAAACTATAAAATTCTGGTTGTCTGAATTAGTCCAATTTGTCAGAGAGAAAGAAGAGAATAATTGAGCACATTAAATGTGCAATGAGGTCAATCTTACACAGGAGTGGATACAAGTAGGTTTACAGTTGAGGGTACCCAAGTGCTTATTCTTGATATATATATATATATATATATATATATATATATATATATATATATATATATATATCCTATCTAATAATAGACAAACATGGTAATTAACTGTACCCCCTACATGCTTCCCATTGGCTAATCAGGGCGATATGCAAATTAACTGCCAACCAAGATGGTGGCCGGCAGCCAGGCAGCTAAAGTGAACAGGAGGCTTGCTTGCTCCAGTGATGGAGGAAGCCAAGGTTCCCTGCCTGCCGCTGCCGGCCTCTGAGCTGCAGTCTAAGAAACAATGTTGCAATTATAGAAGCTAAACAAGCTCCAAATACCTGCTTTCAGCCAGCCGGTCTCAGAGCTGGAGCTGCAACAGTGTTTCAATTACAGAAGCCAAACAAACCCAGATACCTGCTTTCAGCAGCCAAGGTCTCAGAGCTGGAGCCAAACCTCAGAGCTAAAGCCGGCTCTCAGCTACAGTGACAGCCATAGAAGGTAAATAAATCCCAGAATTAAAAAGAAAAAGAAAAAAAGGAGAGGTTGGGAGCTTCAGTCACTCGCCAGCCTGAAAACGGCCCTCAGCCCCTCACCCAGACTGGCCAGGAACCCCAGTGGGGACCCCCACCCTGAAGGGGGTGTGACCAGCAGCAAACAGCCATCAGCCCCCTACCCAGGCTGGCCAGGCACCCAAGCAGGACCCTCACCCTGATCCAGGACACCCTTCAGGGCAAACCAGCCGGCCCCCACCCGTGCACCAGGCCTCTATTCTATATAGTAAAAGGGTAATATGCAAATTGACCCTAACAGCAGAAGCACTGGGAATGACTGGTCACTATGACACACACTGACCATCAGGGGGCAGACGCTCAATGCAGGAGCTGCCGTCTGGTGGTCAGGGCACTCTCACATAGGAGGAGCTCTGCTCAGCCACAAGCCAGGCTGATGGTTGCCAGTACATTGGTGGTGGTGGGAGCCTGTCCTGCCTCCTCAGCAGAGCTAAGGATGTCTGACTGCAGTTTAGGCCCTCTCCCCGCTTGCAAGTGGACGTCCCCTGAGGGTTGTCGGGCTGCCAGAGGGATGTCTGATTGCCATCTTAGACCCAATCCCCTGGGGAGCGGGCCTAAGCCAGCAGGTGGTCATCTCCTGAGGGGTCCTAGACTGCGAGAGGGCACAGGCCGGGCTGAGGGAACCCCCTCCCCCAGAGTGCACAAATTTTTGTGCACCAGGCCTCTAATGTATATATATATATATATACACACACACACACACACATTTACTATTATATTATTTATTATGGTGAGTATTATTATGAACCTCCTTTTTCCTACGCCAGTATGTGAGTACTTTCTATAGTGTTCTTCAGAGTCATTTAAGTAACTCAAATTTTTGACTTAAGTTCAATTCACAGCCTGAATAATGAAAACCATTTATTTATCTACTTACACAATCACCTAATTTATTAAGACATTTCTAAATTAGACCAAAAGGAAACAAAGTTTCCCCTTCTACTGCAATTAAGTGGTTAAAATATTGGTTCAAACTGTAAAGATAAATTGGTTCAGACTATAAAATTAAGGTTAGTGAAAGTTTAGAATAAGAAATTATGTACTCTTTATTTGCAACTTCTTAATATATTTATATGACGCAATTTTGAGGAACAAAAAATATAAAGCAATTTCAGATCATAAGTAGAGAGGATGCTACATTCCAAAGAGAATCATAAGCGCTGCAAAACCCCACTGTGAAGTTACATTAACTAGTATCTGCATGTCCTCCTCAGTACTCATGTCCCTCAAGAAAGCTCTTCTCTTCTGTGAGATGACATATCTTACTCAGTGAACTCAAGCCTTCCAGAGTCTGTGATCATAATGATATCATGTTTTAAGATATATACAGGGCATCACCACCTGCATGCAGACCATACCAAATGTTATAAATTGTTTAATTTAGTGTGAACAGAGATGACAAACTTGCTTAATATTTGTTCAAGGATATAGTTTAACTTCTTTAAAAATTCTATATTGGCAGCTCCTTCACAGTTATGTTATGTTAATATTCAACAATGTGCTTTTATCTACTGCCCTGAACAATAACAAAAACAAATCAAAATAGTAATTAATAACTTGGCCCAGCTGGTATAGTTCAGTGGTTGTATGTCAACCTATGAACCAGTAGGTAATGGTTTAATTCTCCATTGGTGCACATACCTGGGTTGTGAACTTTATCCCCAGTGTGGGGTATGTAGGAGGCAGGCAATCAATGATTCACTCTTATCTTTTATGTTTCTATCTCTCTCACTCTGTTTCCCTTCCTCTCTAAAATCAATAAAAATATATTTTAAAAAAGAATAACTTAAGAACAAAGTCAATGAAACTGAAGTAAAAATCACAAGAATCTCTGTGTTTGCAAAACCACTAACATCATTATTTAAATACTAGAGGCCCAATGCATGAAATTTGTGCACGAATAAGCCTTCCTTCCCCTGGCTGCTGACACCGGCTTCCCTTTGGCACCTGGGACCTGGGCTGGCTTGCTCCAGCCACCGACAGGCACACGGGACCTGGGCTTCCCTCTGGCCTCGGCTTCGTCCAGAATGACATCCAGTTCAATTAACATATTACCTTTTTAATATATATATATATATATATATATATAATCTCACTAGTGCTCTGGTGCACAGATTCATTCACATTGAAAGGAAATTAATTAGTAAGTGGTAGGTGGGGTGGCTTGGCAAGATGGGCCAGACATTCCCTGGAGCCAATGTCATGAGGTCCCTCCCAGCCAGATGCACCTGGGGCAGTGCCGTGGCTCGAAGGGTGTCTGTGGAGTGAGCAGGGTCCCTGCAGCAGGTGGGGTCCCTCTGCCTGGCCTGTGGGGATGGGGCTGAAACCTGCTCTCTGATATCCCCTAGGGGTCCCAGATTGAGAGAGGGCAGTTCTCTCACAATCTGGGTGAAGCACCCCAGAATCAGGCTCCCTCTTCTCTGATACTGGGGTGCATCACCTAGAACCGCCACTGCCAAGTCATTGCAGCTCAGTTGCCATGTTGAGTGTCTGCCCCCTGGTGGTCAGTGTTTATCATAGCTACCAGTTGGACAGTCACTTAGCCTTTTATATATATAAGCTAGAAGCCCAATACACGAAGATTTGCTCAATAGGCCTTTCTTCCCCTAGTTGCTGGCACCAGTTTTCCTCTGGCACCTGGGTCCCAGGCCTTTGGTCTGGCCACAGCAGAGAAGCCAAGCCTCTTCAGTCTTCAGTCTTCAGTCTTCACTCTGCACCTTCATATGCAAATTAATTGCCATCTTTGTTGGGTTAATTTGCATAGTCACTCTGATTGGCTGGTGGGCGTAGCAGAGTGACACCAATGTTCATGTTTCTCTTTTATTAATGTAGATGGTATATACATACATATATTTAAATATTTATATGGCATACATATGACATGAGACAATCAGGCTTACATATAATTACATGACTTGAAAACCCTTATGCAAAGTTAAAAAGATTTAGTACTGCTGAAAGTCCCCTTATTTGTAATATGCTATTTGGGTTGTGAAATTAAAAGAGAGACATAGAATTTAAGATCTCCAACTCATTTTAATCAAGTATATATCTTCATATGTGGTTCATAACCTGAGTGAAATGGAAAATTCAATATAATTTTAAATAAAACAACTTACTTCTTTTGGTGCACTGGAAAAGATTTCATAAACTGTATAAGCCACAAAAGGAAGGCACCTAAGGGAACATGCAATAATTCCCTCATTTAACTGCTGAGATCACTGAGAATCAGATACAATAAGAATTGCACCAAAAGACGAAGTAATGGCAGAGCAAGAACTGTAAATGATTTTATAACATGAACTCGTAAATTTTATATTCAGTGCATTAGTTACATCTTTTGTTGTTTGCTTATTAATCGTGTATATTAATATTTTCCCCTAATTTGACCAAAAATTCCCAGATGGCAGGAAGGTGTCTTTCACCTCCTCCATGTTCCTCTGTGACTGAGTTAATCCAGCCACAGAAAAAGCGCTGAGTGAAAGCTTGTGTGTTGATTGCTGGATGAATGCGGTAATGAGCCAAGCAAAGAGTCTAAGCACCAGCTCTCTGAGTCTTCAGCTGCAGCAGTAGCAGCAGGCAGGGCTCTCCCAAGAAATCCAACTACCAACCTGAGTCTGATTCCCTGTCAGAGGCTTCATTGAGGTCATATTGTGTCATGTGTTCCATTCTCTTATGCTCTTGCTTAGTAACAAATTATGTTTGAAGAGTTGGATTTCCTGTGCCAATATTTGAAATCTGTTCTCAGCTATTCATCCTGCAAAGCACCCACATATTGACTCAGTGATTTCCAATAGCTAGATGGGCTGTGTGTTTCTTTGGTCACAAAAAGTTCTCAAGAGAAGAGTGAATGAATGCAAAGTTGTATCTATTATAATATCCTCTAATGATCAGTGGATCATGATTTGTAGGTGGAAATGCTGCATAACTATTTGAAGAGGAACCACCTTGCATTCCAAATATTTATTTGTCTTAGGATTCTGTGCAATATTTATTTTCTTTCCTTTTTGCCATTGTCTCTGACATCTTCATCACCTTCATCTTCACAGTTCAGATTCTGATAGTACAAGTTGAGACAGTACATGAAAGATGAGCTTATTTCCATTTTACTCACATTTTTATTATGCATGCCTCCATGGCTTGTGTTTGTTTTGAATTATTATTTCAGGAGCTGAAAGTCCCCAGGCTTCACGAACCCTGGGTGCAAATGAGGTCAACTTAATATTACTTTCTCATAAACCCTCACCTATGGTAATACAATATCTCAGATTCACATTTAATATCCCTTTCCTGCCTGAAATGTCTGTGTGTATCCCAGAATATGGCTCACCCACTTTCATTCGTCAGTCACAGTTGTTCGTTATGTTACTGACTTCTGTTGGTCACTCTAGGCTCTCTTAATGCTTGCTCTGCCTGGGTTGCATGCCACCCTGCCTAGAGCTCTTCTCCAAACTCACATGAGTTGTCACAAGTTATGTCTAAGCACCATCACTCGAACCCTGGGTAGGATGGCAGCTGAAGCTAACTCTGCCACAATCCTGGGGAGAAGGCAGGAGTGGGATGGAGGGAGTCAATGGGTGGGGGGAGGACATCTGTAATATTTTCAACAATAAAGATTGAAAATAAAAAGACCTGTAATCCCTACAGATGACGAATTATTTTTTCTAGTCTCCCAGGAGGTTATGATAGACTATCTTCTTCAGTCTAGCTCCTCTGAACTTCCTCTCAACTAGCTTCACCATTGGGTGTTTGTGCGACACTTGCAGAGTTCAGTTTTAACAAGAATCCTGCTAAGTCAGTTTAGAGACAATCCTCCCACCTTCAATAAATCTCTGATCCAATTCCTCATCCCCTCATCCCCCTGTTTTTATTTGATCACCCTGGCTTGCCTTCAGCAAAAATCTGTTAGGTCACTTTAGCAAAAACTGCCCTACCCTTGATGTCTCTTCTTAGTGATTTTCCACCCATCGACCTGCTGACTATAAATCCTCATTTTTATTTGTTGCATATAGAATTGAGCTCAATTTCTCTCTCCTGTTGTGACACTCTGCTTATCACTATAGTCCTGAATAAAGTTTTCTTTATCATTTTAACATTTGAATAGTAGAATACTTTTTCTTTAACTCTTTGGTAGGTTTACTGTGGTGATGGTGGGATAGTTTTTTAGAGCTCAGACCTCTCCAGCTCAGGCATATCCATTAAATTCTATGGTCTAGAAAGGAACCAGAAGGTGACTCAGAAAGCTCACCAGATTATGCTCATACTCTGAATAATTTATGGTGCAATTGTGGTTTCCCTGATATGAAACCTTATTAATAGATTATATTTATCACTACATATCTCCACTACTGGCACTAGGCATCTACAAATTTCTAGACATAATTTCCTCCAAGCTTAGATGAATCTCTAAGATAAATCTGTAAAATTCTAAAATGACAAGGATAATGAGAAATACATTACATCTGCAGTGTTGAACCAAACTCTTACCAATGAAGGCCTGCATACATACAAACACATACATATATTTGATTCCATGAAGACCAAAGCACTACTGCACGTGCACACACACACACACACACACACACACACACACACACACACTTAGATGTATGTGTGTATATATTTAGATATGGTATATATATTTGTGGGAATATACAATAATCCTTGTAGTCTTTCTAGAATCAGTGTTGCATACAGTAAGTGGTATGTTTGCTTTGCTTTTATTTGAAAAAAGGGTCTTCCAAATAAACATTATTCAAACTAGCAAACCATTTAAAATGACATTAAGGTACAATCAGATTTTTTGCAGTCATAACAGAGCCAGAAAGAAGTATGGAGTGAACAAAGGGCTGCGCAGCAGGATACTTATGCAAATGAAGAAACAATTGTTACCTGTGAACTACTGTGAATGGAATGAGACACCACACAAAACCTTCCATCTAAATACAATGCTGGTTGCTTAGGTTTAACTTTTAAAAAATGTTGTTATCTTAAACATTTTTTTCAAAGATAATTCATAAATTAAATGATGCAGTCTCTATCCTATATAATAAAAGAGGAATATGCTAATTAGCCGGGACACCCTCACGGGTAATGTCCAGCAGGAGTGGGTGGGTGTGGCTGTGTGCTGCATGAGGCTGGGCATGTGAGGATGCATCAAATAAAATAAAATGCATTCACATGCCCAAAGACTACTGTGTTCCAGTTTCATTTTCTCACACCCAGCTAAGAGGATTCCTTGGGGCAGCTCTCCCCTCTGAGCCCTGAGCAGGATGGGCATTCAGCTCCGCCTGGGAGCCCTGAAGGGAGGCAGAGTGAAGTGCTTTCCCACTGGGACCCCGCTCTCCCTGGGAGTCCAGAGCGGAGGACGCTCTCCCTGGGAACCTGGAAATCCACCTCCCGGGGTGACTGCGCAGAAACCAAACCTGACAAGCCATGGAGAGGGAGACCTACCCGGAGGCCATGCAGCTGCCATATTTGAAGTCGCCCTGGATGGAAGACTGGGGGTAGCAGGGATCAGAGTCGGCCAAGTCAGCCATGGAACCCCAGGTCCCCGCTGAATGACTAGAGCACATGGATTTCAATGGTCCTCGGTCACTTGCTGAGCAGCAGTCAGCCTGGACCAGGAATCAAACCCAAAACCTAAGTAGGTGCCCTGACAGAATGGAACCCAAACCTTTGCTGTGGCAGAGGAACTCCGACCCACAGCAGGGGCCAGGGCAGCCAGAGGGGTTTTGTTGAGGGGCCCTAACAGGCATCACCCTGAGCAGTGGGTTAGAACCTCCTCCTGATACAGCAAGGTTGTGGGTTGGATCCTGGTCAGGGCACAGACAAGAAGCAACCAAAGATAGCATAGTAAGTGGAACAACACACTGATGTTTCTCTCGCTCCCTTCCTCTCTCTAAAATAATCAATAAAAATTAAAATAAAGAATAAACCCTCTGGCCCTAACCAGTTTGGCTCAGTGGATAGAGCATCGGCCTGTGGACTGAGGGGTTCGGGTTCAATTCTGGTCAAGGGCATATACCTTGTTTGTGGGCACATCCTCAGTAGGGGGTGTGCAAGAGGCAGCTGATTTATGTTTCTCTCTCATCAGTGTTTCTAACTCTCTATCCCTCTACCGTCCTCTCTGTAAAAATCAATAAAATATATATTTTTTAAAAATAAAAATAAACCCTCTGGCTTGCAGAGTTGCTAAAACAGTTAGAAAGCAAAGGCTCATCCTTTCCCGTTCATTCAGCAAATATTTCATATGCTCCTTCAATAATCACACTGAGAATGGGTGTTTGTTTGCTTGTTTGTTTGTTTGTTTTGGTTAATCCTCACCTGAGGACATTTTTGCATTGATTTTATTTATTTATTTATTTATTTAGAGAGAGTGGAAGGGAGGGAGAAGACAGAAACTAATATGAGAGACATCAAATGGTTGTCTCTTGCTGAATCCCTGACCAGGGCCCTGGATTAAGCCGGCAACCCAGGTATATGCTTTTGATTGGAATCCAACCTGGTACCCTTCAGTCTGCCTGCAGAAGCACTATCCACTGAACCAAACCAGCGTTTTTTTTTCTTTTTAAGTCCTCCTCTAAGGATATGTTCTTTTCATTGATTCTAGAGAGAGAGGAAGGGAGAAGGAAAGAGAAAGAGAAACATCGATCAGTTGCCCAAGCAACCCACAAGCTGTGTATGTGCCCTCACCTGGAATCGAACGCATGACCCTTTGGTGCATGGGAGGACACTCTACTGATCCACACCAACCAGGGCCTGGAGGTACATTAATTTTTTTTTTTCCAGATATGCCCTGGCCAGGTGGCTCAATTGGTTGGAATCTCAACCTGTACACCAAAGGATTTCCTGTTGGACTCCAGATTAGGGCACATACTTAGGTTTAGGTTAGATCCTGCTGGGTCAGGTGGTGCAGAGGCAGTCTACTGGTATTTCTCTGTCACATGGATGTTTCTCTCTCTAAAAATCAATTTTTAAAACATCCTCAGGTGGTAATTAAAAATATATGTATATATTAAAAAAATTTCAGCTCTAAAATTTTGATTCTTTTTTAAATTTTATTTTTCATTTACATTTCACATTCAATATCCTATCCTATATAATAAAACCCGAATATGCAACTAGACCGAATGGTGGAATGACGTTGCTATGAACTGACCATCAGGGGGCAGATGCTCAACATAGGAGTTTCCCCCTGGTGGTCAATGAGTTCCCTCAGGGGCAGTGCTACTTAGCCAGAAGCCGGGCTCATGGCTGGTGAGTGTAGCGGAGGTGGCAGGAACCTCCGTGGCAGCACTGAGGAGCAGCGAGCCGAGTGGTAGGGAGCAGCAAGCAGGCGGGCGGTAAGGAGCGAGAGGTCCCAGACTTTGAGAGGGCACAGGCCGGGCTGAGAGGGATTCCCCTTACCCCCAGTGCACGAATTTCGTGCACCGGCCTCTAGTGATAATATAAAAAGATACTTAAACAAGGAATGTGTGACAATAAGAAATGAAAAGACCTAGAATAGTGATCAAAATATACTATTTATTCTAGCAGGAGTTAGAAGTAAAAGGAAAGAAATAATAAGCAAAATAGTTTTGGAAAAACAAACAAACAAACAAATGTGCGGAGCCTTGCCTTGTTATAAAATTTGCCTTGTTATGAAATTTTTAATACTGAGTTAATAGCTGGATAAAACATATCCCATCCTCAGAATCTGAAAAAGCACATCCTATATAATAAAAGCCCAGCGACTGAAACGGTAGAATGACCAGAGACCAGAACACCACAGTCCATCGCCCAGGCTGGCCCTGCCTCCCACAGAGTGGTTGGGGGGGGGGGGGTTAGGCAAAGCTATAGGGTGTGAGTTTGATGGGGGAAAGTCAAAGAAATAGGGGGGAAGGTTTTAAGGGTCTGTGGGGTTGGGGTGGTCAGCTTGGAGTAGGGGTGGAGTGTGCTGGGGAAGGAAGAGGAAGATCCGATTGAAAAATGGCTCAGCACAGTACCTTTCTCATTGCAAACAGGATGGTGCCAGCCCTGGAATGAATAGGCGGTTGTTTCATGAGAGCGCTTGGGACCAACATGTTCATGGCAGCAGCAGTTCTCCCAAAACTTCACTGATTCCAGCTATCAACGTCAAAGAACAGAAAAATCCTCCCCAACTAGAGGCCCTGGACGTTGCAACACGACTGAAGGAAACACCACTTAAGGAGGAGCTAGAAAAACCGGAAGTATGTGATCAGAGGCTTGTGGGATTGTGGAGGACGCCTGGCGCCTACTGCTAGAAGTGAGCCTGTTATTGTGCATGTACATAGTCAGCCCTATAGTCCTCAGTCTCACAGTATTTGGACGTGACTTCTGGCGGGAAATTATTTCTATTGAGATTTGTTGTTCCTTTGAGCAAGGAAGATCAGAATTAAAGGTTTTGTTTGTTGCCTTGGTTTGAAGTGGAGGAAAATGGGATAGTGACGGAGAAGAAACTTTGGAGATAGTGAAGGGCAGTTTGTCCAGACTGTTGAGAGCTCAGGATTAGAGTTTAATTGGGATAGAAATCCTGCTAATAGCGCCTGATGTCTGAAATCTGAGCACTCTACGTTTAGGTTTTCCAGTTCAAGTTTTTGGAGACTGCCTATTAAAACATTCCTGGTTAGAAAGTGTTTGTATAGAAGCCCATAAGTATTAAGTATTTGCTGTGTTTACCATACTTAGCTCTCTGTAAGGAATATGGAAAAATGTTAAACACCTCATGTTCTCAAGAAGCTTGAATTTTAAAATAAAAAAATAAAGAAGAAATATAAATATTAAAAATAAAAAAAGAAGCTTGAGTTTTATTCAAAAAGACTTCAAGGGCTTACCCTATATAATAAAAGCCCAGCGACCACAACGGTGGAACAACCAGAACTATAGACCAGAACACCATGGCCCCTCATCCAGGCTGGCCCTGCCCCCCAGGAGCAGTTAGAGGCAATCAGGCAGTCAGGCAGAGTGGTTAGGGGAAATCAAGCAGGCAGGCAGGCAGTTAGGAGCCAGCAGTCCAAGATTGCAAGAGGGATATTCAACTGCCGGTTTAGGCCTGATCTGCAGGGATCCCTGCAGTATTGGGCCTAAACCGGCAGTAGGACATCCCCCGAAAGGTCCCAGATTGCGAGAGTGTACAGGCCAGGCTGAGAGGACCCACCCCATGCACGAATTTTGTGCACTGGGCCTCTAGTAGTTAAAAATAAGATACTCCCTGCTTATTTAACAAGTAAAAAAAGTCCTGGAAGTCAACAAGGTAGATGTTTGTCCTAATGATATTTTATCTTAATTGATGAAACAAGATTCCTTACAAATGGATGCATGGTGATGCTTCAAGAAAGACAATAGAAAGCTCCCAACTCTGAGCATTATCCATCTTATTGAAACAGAATTTTTGGACTGGAACACATGGTGTTCCCCTGGGAAGACTGGCTCCCGGGCTCTGGCCGATGGAGTCGAAGAATGAATCCAGGGATGGAAGGTGGTATAACAAAGATGGAGATTTATTGAAGGACAAGTACAGGCTCCCACGTGAGGAAGGGGAAAGAATCTCACAGCACAGACTCCCATGTGGGGAGGGGGAAAGAGTCCCACTGAGTTCCTTTTCCCTACGGGTTATAAAGGCTGCAGATCTTTGTGCCTTGATATCCCCTCTGATTGGTCACTATTCCCTTAGACTGGTCACTATAGTAACTTCTGAGCTTAAAGGTCAAACCTCATATGGGGCATGTGAGGCTTCCCTCCCCTCCTTCCTTTTATTTAGTAAATATAGAACTTTTGCTGTTTTCAGCTCCTGTTTTATGGAAATATACCTTTTGCTGCTCTGCAGCCCTGTATTTCTTCTATGGTCCCCTTAATTTCTAAAATTTCCTGAACTGCCTTTCTCATCCCCAAAATTCCTGTTTCATTATGAGCCTCTTTTTCACTTTTACTTTGCTATTTAGTTTGCTTTTAAGTATTACTCAGTGCAGATCCTTGCATGGATATTTAAAACTGAGGACAGTCATTGTTCACACAGACCAAATAGTTAAAAGAGCAAGGTAGAATGGAACTATGGAAACATAACAGGTGAGACTGAGAGCTCAGAAACATTCTTAACAAGGTTCATAATTTTCTTTAAAATGCAATTTATATTTAGCATCATTATACCTGTTATTATTTAATAAACATTGTACTATACAATGTGTTTCATGATTACACAGACACAGTCCTTATTATTGGTTGGGGAGCTCTCCTCGTCCCCACTGGTTACTGGTGGGAGTGGGTTCCTGGTGATGTCACAAGAAAAGGAATATTTTGAGTCTCACAGAGGAAGATGAGATACTGTAGGAAGCTTTCTTTCTGTGGAATTAAACCCCTGAGTGTCCAAGGTCCCATTCCCTTCATCCCACCAGGGAAGAAGTCCCAACTACAATTTTAACAATTTTCCAAGACTGACTGTGGATTAACATGGCAGTTTAGATAAACTGGGAACCTTAAATGGGGAGGGGGAGGGTGGGTGTCTGTGCACTCACTTGCAAGCTTTTATGTCAATGGTGGGTGCTCACCAAAAGAGTAGGAGTTGGGAGAGAGAGAAGAGAAGAGAAGAGGAGAGGAGAGGAGAGGAGAGGAGAGGAGAGGAGAGGAGAGGAGAGGAGAGGAGAGGAGAGGAGAGGAGAGGAGAGGAGAGGAGAGGAGAGGAGAAGAGAAGAGAAGAGAAGAGAAGAGAAGAGAAGAGAAGAGAAGAGAAGAGAAGAGAAGAGAAGAGAAGAGAAGAGAAGAGAAGAGAAGAGAAGAGAAGAGAAGAGAAGAGAAGAGAAGAGAGCAATACAGTGAGGGCCTTTAGGGCATGGTCAGCACTGCTGGGAGAGGGCATAAGGCCTATTTTCCCAGACCATTTCCTTTTAAGAATCAAACATCTTAAACTGGTGGGGTAGGGACAGGAAATCTTTCCATGGGAAGGCAGGTGCAGGCAAAAATTCACTGCTTCTGGAGGAGGCAGGTGCAAATGACCTCTACCCATGGGAAGGGCTGGAAAAGCTTTTTTCCCCAGGGTACTGCTGTGGAACAAAGACATAAACTGCTCTGTGGGTAAAGGGGCAGAGTTTGGGCAGAGTGGGTTCCCACAGTGGAAGAAGCAGGTTGCTGATAAAACCCTACTCTAAGGGCCAGACCCACTGGACTCACTGATGCCTATAATCAGGAATTTAAAAGCCTCCCAGCACTCTGGCCAATCTCTTAATAGCCAGCTATAGCAGCAAAGGCTGAAGGAAGGGCAGGCCTGGAAAAGGATCCCTTCAATTGGTTGTGGGGCTTGAAAGACGGCTTAAACTGATTAGGTTACCTCTTCCAGAGCTTTGGAGCCTGTGGACCTATTTTGTTAATCAGCCTATTTTATTCATTAGATTCTACATATGAGTGAGATCCTGTGATACTTATCTTTCTCAGACTGGCGTGTTTCACTTAGCATAATACTCTCCAGGTCCATCCATGCTGTCTCAAAGGGTAAGAGATCCTTCTTTTTTACAGCCACATAGTATACCATTATATAAATGTACTACAGATTCTTAATCCACTCATCTACTGATGGGCACTCAGGCTGTTTCCAAATACTGTTCTTATTATGGGATAAAAGCAAGGGATTTTTATAAGAAAAGGAAGGGAAATAATTACTTCAGTGGGAGAAAGGAATTTCTGTTTGTGCTAATCGGCTATTTTTTCAGCTATACTTGGCTGTTTACTGAGGCTAAAGAATGTCTTTGTCAGTCCTCATAAGTGAGAAGGTCTGCTTTTCCTATTAGCTTTACAAAATAGCTGTTTGGGCCCGAAATGCTTTGGGTTAGTAGTTAGAACATTGGCCCATATACCACAGGGACTTGGGTTCGATTCCTACTCAAGGGCACATACCTCAGTTGCAGGCTTGATTCCCAGTTCAGGTCAGGGGCATGCAGGAGGCAACCGATCCATCCATGTCTCTCTCTCTCTCTCTCTCTCTCTCTCTCTCTCTCTCTCTCTCTCTCTCTCACTCCTTCCTTCCCTCCCTCCCTCCCTGCCTCCCTCCCTCCCCCCTTTCTTCCACTCTGTCTGAAAAATATCTTCTGGTGAGGATTAAAAAACAAAAAGTTGTTTGGAGACAATGCTG
This sequence comes from Myotis daubentonii, assembly GCF_963259705.1. Lineage (NCBI taxonomy): Eukaryota > Metazoa > Chordata > Mammalia > Chiroptera > Vespertilionidae > Myotis > Myotis daubentonii. The sequence continues at coordinate 145,340,651 of NC_081841.1, read as the reverse complement.
CTCTGGCCCAATCCAAAAGTTATTTTGCCCAATTCAAACATTCCAAAGGTCCAAGGAGTAAAATGTACAATGCAGTTTCTTGGGAAAGGGGGCCCTGACTCCATTTGAAAATGGTTGCACTTATGTCAGCTTTTCACACCATTTAATTATCTATCTTTCCATCTATTTGTATATATGGACATAGCATGTTACAAAATAACAACTATATTATAAGCACTCTAAAAATTAAGATGTTATTATTACGCAGGTAACTAAGAGAACATTCAAATAATAGCAACAAAGATAAGACAACAATTACAAAATTAAAGTATAATATAAAATAACTAGAGGCCCGATGCACAAAAATTTGTGCACTCGGGGGGGAAGGGGGGTCCCTCAGCCCGGCCTGTGCCCTCTCCCAGTCTGGGATCCCTCGGGAGATAACGACCTGCTGGCTTACGCCTGCTCCCGGGTGGCTGAGGGCAGGCCCAATCCCTAGGTGCAGCCCCTGGTCGGGCTCAGAGCAGGGCCGATTGGGGTATTGGGGCACCGTCCCTGTCATGCACAGAGCAGGGCAGATCAGGGGGTTGGGGTGCTGCCCCCTGTCACATACAGAGCAGGGCCCATCAGGGGGTTGGGGCTCCATACTCTGTCACGCACAGAGCAGGGCCAATCAGGGGGTTGGGGCTCCATACCCTGTCACGCACAGAGCAGGGCCAATCAGGGGGTTGGGGCTCTGTACCCTGTCACGAACAGAGCAGGGTGGACCAGGGGGTTGGGGCACCACCACTGTCACACTCAGGGCAGGGCCGATGGGGAGGTTATGGCTCTATCCCATCACACACAGAGCAGGGCCCGTGGGGGGGGGGGGGGTTGGGGCGCCACACCCTGTCACACACAGAGCAGGACCAATCAGGGGGTTGGGGCACCACAATCTGCCACACATAGAGCCACAGGGCGATCAGGGGGTTGGGGAGCTGCCCCCTATCAGGCACAGAGCAGGGCTGATCAGGGGGTTGTGGTGCCTTCCCCTGTCATGAACAGAGCAGGGCAGATAGGGAGTTTGTGACCCCGCCCACTGTCACACACAGAGCCGCAGGGCGATCAGGGGGTTTGGGCGCTGCCCCCTGTCACGCTGATCCCGGTGCCTGGAGGCCTCGCGGCTCCGCTGATCCCAGTGCTGGGAGGCATATTACCCTTTTACTATATAGGATAGAGGCCTGGTGCATGGGTGGGGGCCGTCTGCTTTGCCCTGAATGGTGTCCTGGATCAGGGTGGGGGTCCCCACTGGGGTGCCTGACCAGTCTTGGTGAGGGGCTGAGGGCTGTTTTCAGGCTGGCTGGTGACTGAAGCTCCCAACTGCTCCTTGTTTTCTTTTTTTTTTATTCTGGGCCAGCTTTAGCTCTGGCTCCAGCTCTGAGGCTTCCACTACTGAAAGCAGGTATCTGGTTTGTTTGGGTTCTATAATCGAAACACTGTATCAACTCCAGCTCTGAGATCCTGGCGGGCTGAAAGCAGGTTTCTGGGGTTTTGTTTAGCTTCTATATTTGTAACAATATTTCTAAAACTGCAAGCTCAGAGGCCGGCAAGGCAGGCGGGGAACGTTGAAGTCCTCCGTCACTGAAGCAAATAAGTCTCATGTTAGCTTCAAGCTGCCTGGCTGCCGGCTGCCATCTTGGCTGGCAGTTAATTTGCATATCCCCCTGATTAGCCAATGGGAAGGGTAGCGGACGTATTCTAATTACCATGTTTCTCTTTTATTAGATAGGATTCTTAAGTTGACTTATGTAACAGCTAATGCATGACAATCTGGACACTAAATGTATACAATTTAAGTAATTTAATTAACACTATTTTTCCCATATACTAGTATATCAAGTGACTTTGAGGCTCAAATTAACCAAATGTGCAACTTTCTCTCTCTCTCTCTCTCTCTCTCTCTCTCTCTCTCTCTCTCTCTCTCTCTCCCTTCTGCCTCTGTATATTAACACAGTCAGGGTTTGACTTGTTAGATTGCTATCTAAGAACCTAATCCAGGAACAATCAGCTGTTTAAAGTGTAATGTATTTAATCTTATGGAATAAATGTAATTCATATCTCTAGCATACTTCTTAAGAAAACCATAGTGATGTGACCAAATTCTAAGGCCAGCTTCTGACTTATATACTTACTAGAGGCCTAATGCATGAAATTCATACAAGAGTAGGTCTTCCTTCCCCCGGCTACCAGCACCGGCTTCCCTCTGACACCGGGACCTGGGTTTCCCTCTGGCCACTGGAAGGCACCAGAGACCCGTGCTTCCCTCACAGCCCTGGTTTCATCTGGAAGGTCGTCTGGAAGGACATCCGGAAGGACATCTGGTCTAATTAGCATATTATGCTTTTATTATTATAAATGATCACATAGAGAATTGGAGGTTTAATGCCCTACTGCTGCCATCTTAAAATTCTTAATAATTTGTTCAAAAGGACCCCAGATTTTTCATTTTTTCACTGGGCTCCATAAATTATATAGCCCATTCTTAATAAATCTTAGGGGTTCCCTTTTGTAGATCCAGGCTGCTAAATTCACTAAGGCAAGAAGACTCTAGAAATGGGAAATGTTTTAGGTAGTATGTGATTTTGCTTCAAAAGTTCAAGCCTTGATCCTCATGACTAATTAGCTGTCAAAATGGTATATTAAAGGAACATTCTGACTGACCTGAATTCATTATTTTCTAGGTAGTCTTGTTAAAATTTGCTGGTGGACTTGTAGAGCTTCACTGGAATACAATAGGGTTTACTCCAAAACAGATGTTGCTAATTTATATTTTAAAGTCAAGGCTTTTTCATATGCACTGACTAAAAAAAATTAATTGCACAATTTATGTGGAAAGCTTTGTTGCCACTGACCATTAGATGCAGGGATGTTGACAGTACACAAGTATCAATCTGGGTTTATTACAAGATTAATACAAACAGAGACTAAATATAATTTAACCACACCAAGAAGATCTTCCACTGAGGCTTAGGAGAGATTGCTGGCTAAGTATAAATATCTGGAATGGTAGCCAATTCAGAGGAATTGAAAACTTATTTTTCTTTAGTAGCAGAAATTAAAATCTATTTTGTGTGCACGCATTCTTTTAAAGTAACCCCCCACCCTTTTTCTCATTCTTTTTGCTTGGTGATTTTCAATTTTCTCCACTGACATAGATCTTTTCTCTTATATTTCAAGACCAATTATTTAGAAATAGAGTTTCACAGGAGTAATTAAGTACATTTCATATTTGAAGATTATTTTCTAGGGATCTATGTCCAAGTGTATCTTTATGTTTTTCTCTAATGGAAAGGAGAAGGAGACATTTACATGCACTACCCTAGTCATCTTGGTATATTTAACAATACTATCTTATAGTCATACCAAGAACATTACACTAAACAGTTATATATGTACTCTTACTAGATGTTTTTGTTCCTTGGAAAATTGCATACCATATATTATGTGCCTGTTTAAATACATATTTGGAAATGTATAGAGTGCTTTTTTGGCATCAACTGATAATTTGTTTATTTTATTTATTAGCTGATATCTATTGGGTTGCTTAATATATTTCTATATAGATTTTACATACATAGTTCAATATGACATATAGTCAACATTTTAGAAATGAATATATTAAAATGAAGGGATATTGACTTACATTTATATACCAGAGAACTTTAAATAACTTCTTTCTTTTAAAATATATATATATATATATATATATATATATATATATATATATATATATATTTTATTGATTTCAGAGAGGAAGGGACAGGGAGAGAAACATCAATGATGAGAGGGAATCATTGATTGGCTGCCTCCTGCATGCCCCATACTGGGGATGAAGCCTACAACCTGGGCATGTGTCCTTGACCAAAATTGAACCTGGGACCTTTCTGTCCACAGGCTGATGCTCTATCCACAGAGCCAAACCAGGTAGGGCACAACATTTTTATTTTTTTATGTTTTTAGGAGATTCGAGTAGACATTCCCCAAGGAGAGCACACCACCTTCTCTCTTCTTCTTTTTTTAAATATATTTTTATTGATTTTGGAGAGAAAGGGAGAGGGAGAGATAGAAACATCAATTATGAGAGAATCATTAATCAGCTGCTCCTGCATGCCCCACACTGGGGGGTTGGGCCTGCAAGTCAGGCATATGCCCTGATCTGGAATTGAACCATGATGTCCAGGTTCATAGGTTGATGCTCACCGATTGAGCCACACTGGCCAAGCTAAGCAACTACTTAACTTTACAGAGTTAGCTTTAGCAGAATACAGAATTGAATTTGGGTTTGCTCTATTATAAGAGAAGTCTACTCTATTATAAGAGAAGTAGAGATTGTTGGTCCCTAATGATATAATTGGAATGCTAATGAATTAAAGCCTCAAAGTGATCAGGTTCAATATTTGGAGTCAATACAATGGAAAGAGAACCATGGATGGATGTGCATTATGAAAAGTTCATGGACACTAAGTACTTCTAAATGTAATGTCTCCTTCTATAAAACTATTTACATATAGAGATTTTTGGTGCATATTAATGCTTATTATAAAATCTATCATATATATGTGTGTATATCCTATCTAAGAAGAGAAACATGGTAATTAGCCATACCTCCGCTACCCTTCCCATTGGCTAATCAGGGAGATATGCAAATTAACTGCCAGCCAAGATGGCGGCCAGCAGCCAGGCAGCTTGAAGCGAACATGAAGCTTGCTTACTTCAGTGACGGAGGACTCCAACGTTCCCCTCCAATGTTCCCCGCCTGCCGCTGCCGGCCTCTGAGCTTGCAGCTTGAAACATTGTTACAAATATAGAAGCTAAACAAAACACCAGAAACCTGCTTTCAGCCAGCCGGGATCTCAGAGCTGGAGTTGAAACAGTGGTTAGATTATTATGACCACCTGATGTTTATAGGCAAATTAGCTATACTTTCCCGCTGAAGTTGCTAGAGGGCCAGATCATTATAAGTGTCTGAATAGCACAACATACCTAAGTATTTTTGCTGATCAAGTTCATCCTATCATGTTGATGGCATATCCCAGTGGAGATGGCTTCTTCCAACAAGACAATACGCCATGCCACGGTGCTCGTATTGTGCAGGAGTGGTTTCAAGATGATGAGGGAGACTTTACCTTGCTTAGATGGCCCCCACAATGACCAGATCTCAATTCAATTGAGCATTTGTGAGACAAAGTTAAAAGAGCCATCAGGCAGCTGGTTCCACAACCATCAAATCTCAGAACTGGACAGTGCTATTCATCAAGCATGGTGTCAGATTCCTCGCATCACCTTTCAACATCTTGTGGAATCAATGCCAAGAAGAATCGCTGCAGTATTGAAGGCAAAAGGTGGCCCAACGAAGTACTGATGGGGTGGTCATAATAATCTGGTCAGTCATAATAATCTGGCCACTCAGTGTATATATCATCTATCTCTAGTTGCACAAGATACATATGCTAAGATTAATGACAGTAAAACAGTGTAGCTACAGTCTGGTTTTCTATGATAGCTATAATTAACTAATTTGGGTATTTTACAATCAATTTCAGGAATTTATGGTAGACTCTGATATATTATAATACAGTGGTTAAACATCATCCTCTTATATTGGACTACCTGTGTTCAAACTCTACTTCATCATTTGAGCAAGTAATTAAATCTCTCTAACCGTAGGTTGCCTCATTTGAAAAGTGGGCTTTCTAATGGTAACTACCTCTTAGGGGTTTTGCAAGATTAAAAGTGATATCATACATGTAAAAAGCACTCTCTAGGATATATGATGCAGTCAATATATGTCTGATATTATAATTAAAGGGAGCTTCACTTTCCTAAAATTTCTATTCATATTCTGGCAAGTGTAAAATGTTTGGGATTTTTTCCAATTACTGAATGATTCCAAATCACTTATTCTGAGTTGTAATAAGTATAGTTGAGTCACAAAACTAAATATATAGAAATTAAGTTTAGTGGTGCGCTTATAGATATTATTTATAGTTAAAACATTTAGCTTCACTAGGAGTATCTCTACTGAAGGATATGGAAGATGAAAGCATCTTTTCTGTAGCACTGAAAAGGAGACTATACGTAGGTCTCAAAGCTAATGTAATTTATGTGCATTTTTCTATACATCCTCTTCTCTGCCAAGAACATTTTCAGATTCAACCTATTGGTGTGGAAATAAGATTTCCATAGCAGTTAAGCATAGATATTCTTAAATTATATGCTTATGTATATAATATTCTGAATTTCTTTTGCAAAATTACTAAAATATCGCAGTTTTAATAGAGTCCCTACTTGGTCCTTTGCTGCTTTGAAAGTCTCTAACAATTATTTAATATCAGCTTATTTTCTAAAAATATAGATATTTGAAAGAAAAATGATTTTTTCACAGTAATTATTTTTTAGTTAATTACCTCTAGCATTGAAAATGCATTATAATATGTAATTATATTTTTCCAACATAATTACTAAGTGTAATGACAATGTATAATTCTTTCTGAGACTACATGAGGAAAATTGGGCTGCTCATATATAATATTGTAATAGTTAGGCTTTGTTATTTTGAAGAAATATGATAATTTATTGTTTTAAATAGACCATCTGATCATTTCACAGACAAAAATAAAATAAAATGATTTTCTGTGTAAGGTGAACGAAATAGTAATTTGAAAAATAAACTTTTAAAAAAAATACATATGTTTTTTATTTATTTCAGAGAGGAAGGGAGAGGAAGAGAGAGATAGAAACATCAATGATGAGAGAAAATCATTGATCAGCTGCCTCCTGCATGCAGCCTACTGGAGATCTCAACCTGGGCATGTGCCCTTAACTGGAATCAAACCGAGCACCCTTCAGTCCACAGACCATTGCTCTATCCACTGAGCCAAGCCAGCTAGGGCAAGGAAACTTTTTATAAAATTCCAATATCATAATGTACATCAAACTCATGTGATTTTATTGACATTATGATATAATTTACACCAAGCGAAATTTGGTTTGCATTGAAAGACATGTTACAAAATGTTATGAGCAAGTTAAATTTTCCTGTAGAAATCAACTACACTAAATGAAAATAAAATAATATGAAATTATATTCTTCCAGGACCAAAGTACAGGTTGGTGTTATGTAGGGACTTTGAAAAAACTTTATCTTCCCTTTTTGGTCATTGAATCTCCTTCAATAAATTAAACTATACCAATGTCTGCAGCACCCTCCTGTCCTATTTTATGGGTAATTGACAAGCTAGACTATCAGAGTCATTCACATATTGGTGAGATTTATAACTAAGACACTGTTATTCTCCCCCCAAAATTTAACAGAACATCTCAACAGTAAAGTAAAATTCAAATTTCCCATATAACACAGTATTAAAGGTAAAGGAACAAGATCTGTTACAATTACATTCATTTATTCAACAGGAAAACTTTCATCTACTAGTATATGATTCAACTGTGCCTAAAGATAATTTTTCTTGAATTTTTTCACCTTTTTTTTCATAATAAAAATGCAAGGTTGAATTTACCTTTACAATAATTTTGTTTTAATAACCATCTTAATAATGTTAACTTTTCACAAATGTGTGCCAGAGACCTAATTTTTTGTTGTTGTTGTTAGGGACACTGTCTACAATTACATCAAATATACAGTTTGTTTGTTTTTCAGAAGGAAGAAAAAGCATCTCATTTCAGAGTTATTAAAAGAATACAGAAGCAGAAATAAGTCTGTGTAAATGATTTGGAAAGAATTTAAATCACATCATGCACGAAAAGTACAGAACACAGAAACAATGCAAGAATGTTCATTTTCTCTGCCTTTAGGTAGATCTAGCCCCAGATTCATCTGAATGCCAAACTTGACTCTTTGGAATAATTGGGCATAGTTTTATTTGTAGTCTTTTATTTTGTTTTCAGGGATTTCTGTTAGCATGCAACAGCAAAATATCTCACACACAATGGATATTGGTTTGTGAAAAACATAGCAAGAGTACTACTGAAATTTTTCTTTAAGCTAGAGCTTTTCTTTGTGATTTTAATTTATTTGAAACTAGAGGCCCAGTGCATGAAATTTGTGCATGGGAGAAGGGGTCCCCCTCAGCCCAGTCTGCACCCTCTCCAATTCGGGACCCCTCACGGGATGTCCAACTGCTGGTTTATGCCTGATCCCCGGGATCGGATCTAAACCAGCAGTCGGACATCCCACTCACAATCTGGGACCTCTGGCTCCTAACTGCTCACCTGCCTGCCTGCCTGATTGCCCCTAACTTCCCCCCTGCTGGCCTGGTTGCCCCTCACTGCCCCCCACCAGTCTCGTAGCCCCCAACTGCCGCCCCCACTGGCCTAGTCTCTCCCAACTGCCCGCCTGCCAGCCTGGTCGCCCCACGCAGCCTGCTGTTCAGTCATTTGGTCATCTCTCGCTAACCCGCCTGCCAGCCTGGTCGCCCCACGCAGCCTGCTGTTCGGTTATTACTGTGACAGAGTCCTGGAAAATTTGCATATTCCTCTATTATTAGTATAGATAATATACAAATATTGCTGCAAAACTGAAAGTAATACATGAAGGACTGGATTGCACACATAGAATTAAGAAATAGGCACAAAGAGCCCTGGCCAGGTAGCTAAGTTGGTTAGAGCCTTGTCCCAATATGCCAAGGTTGCAGTTCAATTCTGTCAGGGTACATAAGGAAATCAATCAATCAGTGAGTGCATAAATAAGTGGAACATGAAATCATCTCTCTCTCTCTCTCTCCCCTCATCAATAAATAAAATATTTTTAAAAATAAAGGGTTACAGAGAAATTTCATAAAGTGGTTAAAATCTTCCTATAAAAATTAAAAGCTGCTATCAGAGCTAGTATTCTCATAAGTAAATGAACAAAATACCTGTTTCTAAATTTGTGGTAAAATTAATTTCAATCAGTTAAAAAATACTGTGCTTACATTGTCCAGCATTGAAAACAAAACAAAGAACACTCTGACATAAATGATTATTTCTCTGGAACAAGCAGGTTTGATGAGTGATTCTTAAAATGAAATGCATAACTAATTAGATTTGTACTTCAAGAATGTTTGTTTTTCTTTTTAGTATGGCCATTTGAAAATTCGGTGCTAAGTAAAACATCACAGAATATTATAATTGGGTAATGCTGTAGCCAACATGTCTAAATAAGTTAACCGTTAACCTGTATTCAAGTACATATTTATAAACTTGAATTATCCAATTCTATTGAATATCCTGATTAAAATAATTCCATAAATACAAAGTCGAGGTTTTATTTAGCCTCTATAAAATGTGATTAAGAGTCACATTAGACATTTAAGCGGTGTACCAGTGAAAGAACTCCTTGGAAGTGTGCCTGGCAACAAATTAGAAAGGACAAAGGTTAATGGAGTAGTTGGAAATGATACTTACACATGATACAGGTTGTAAATGAAAGGTCTTACATAAGAGAAAGATTATGTTAGGAAGTAGATGGTAAAAGAAACTTCATATAGGCACCACAGTTTTAAATTTCTATAAAATGTAAGAAAAGAGAATAGTGTAATATTATAACAGAACTAGAGGCCCAGTGCATAACATTCATGAACTGGATGGGGGGGTTCCCTCAGCCCGGCCTGCACCCTCTCACAATCTGCGACCCCTCGGGGGATGTCCGCCTGCTGGCTTAGGCTTGCGGAGAGGGCCTAAGCAGGCAGTCAGACATCCCCCGAGGGGTCCTTAGCACTGCTGTGGAAGTGGGAGAGGCTCTCATCACTGCTGCTGCACTTGCCAGCCATGAGCCTGGCTTCTGGATGAGCTGTGCTCCCCCTGCATTGAGCATCTGCCACCTGGTGGTCAGTGTGCATCATAATGACTGGTCATTCTGCTATTGGGTCAATTTGCATATTAGGGTTTTATTATATAGGATAGCCTGGTATTTGATATGATTATCTAATATAATAATAGTTCTGTAAAATTAAAAGAGGTTGTTTCTTCTTGGTACATCCAGATGTCATCAGTGCTTTCCAAACTAGGAATGTGAAGTTAATTATTTGGGAATTAATATAATTTGTTTTAAAATCTGCCCAGCCAGCATGGCTCAGTGGTTGAGCATCAACCTATGAGCCAGGAGGTCATGATTCAATCTGGTCAGAGTACATGCCCTGGTTGCTGGCTCAATCTCCAGTGAAGGGTGTGCAAGAGGCAGCCAATCAATAGTTCTCTCTCATCATTGATGTTTCTACCTCTCTCTTCCTCTCCTTTCCTCTTCAAAAAATTTTTTTAAAAAATCTATAATAATAAAAGTGTAATATGCTAATTAGACCAGACATCCTTCAGGACGACCTTCCAGACGAAGCTGGGTCCCAGGTGCCTGCTGACGGCCAGAAGGAAGCCCAGGTCCCAGATGCCAGAGGGAAGCCAGTGCAGGCAGCCGGGGGAAGGAAGGCCTAGTCTTGAACAAATTTTGTGCATTGGGGCTCTAGTTAATAAATGAAAATCTGTCCTGGACAGTGTGGCTCACTTGGTTGAGCATTGTCTTATGTAGCAAAAAGTTGCTGGTTTGATTCCTGGTCAGAGCACAAGCTGGGGTTGTAGGCTGGATCCCCAGTGGGGAGCCTTGCAGAAAGCAGATGATTGATATTTATCTCTTTCCCTCCCTTCCTTTCTCTCTAAAATCAATAAAAAACATATTTAAAAATAATAAAATGAAAATTTCTGGTGGAAGAGTTGTTGGGGGATGTGGAGGGACTGAGCAAAAAAGCAAAAAAGAGAACTAATGGACATGGACAACAGTGTGGTGATTGTGGGGGGAGGAGAGTGGGAGGATGATTAAGGGGATAAATGGTGATGGAAAATATAAAATTAAATTAAAAATTAAACACATAAAAATAATGTTTCAAATAAGTTGCATTTCAAAAATTATATTTTCTCTACACTGGTTAAATATCAGTTTGTTTTACACATATTACTTCTGAATCATCATTACCATACACCCATTTATTACTTCATATGTTAAAACAGTAATGAATTTTTTTAAAAGGGAATGACCATTTTATTTATTTATTTTTAAAATATATTTTGTTGAGTTTTTACAGAGAGGAAGGGAGAGGAATAGAGAATTAGAAACATTGATGAGAGAGAAACATCGAATCAGCTGCCTCCTGCACACTCCCCACTGGGGATGTGCCCGCAACCAAGGTACATGCCCTTGACCTGAATCAAACCTGGGACCTTTCAGTCCGCAGGCCAATTCTCTATCCACTGAGCCAAACCGGTTAGGGCAAAACAGTAATGAATTTTTTGGTGGGCTATTTGAAATCTAATATATTTGGGGCATATACAAATAGTAGTTTGCCTGAATATCCATTAAGTTTATGAAATATTATAATTAAAATACAATTGATAAAACCATAATATATTATTCTAAGCAGAACTATGAATTATAGGAGTTAAAAAATGAGAATATAGCAAAAATTAGCAATCAAATTATATTTGTATTAAGTACTGCAGTAGGTATTTTGCAATTGCTTATCTCTGTTAACTCTATAGCATATGGATTAAAGTTTGAAAGCAAGTGACATTTGATAACTGTTTTTAATGAATTTTTCATCCAAATGGCATTGGTGAGCCTTGAGGAATAGCTACTCTAGTATAATTAAAGTTTAGTTAGGGTCAGGAAAGTGACTATTAAAAATGGAAAAATTATGTGTTCCTTTCTCTTCCATATATTTTTGCTACTGAGAAACTGTACTCTGCTTTTGCTATGGTTTTAGTCAATATGATTTTTACTAGTTTGGCAGAGGGGAGCAGTGAGGGGCAACTAGGCCAGCAAGGGGGCAGTTGGGAGTGGCCAGGTTGGCGGGGGGGCATTTGGGGGAGACCTAGCCAGCAGCGGGTGGCAGTTAGGGGTGACCAGGCTGGCACACAGAGGCAATGAGGGGCAATGAGGCCAGCAGGGTTGCAGTTAGGGGCGACCAGGCAGGCAGGCAGGTGAGCAATTAGGAGCCAGTGGTCCAGGATTATGATAGCGATGTCTGACTGCTGGTTTAGACCCAGGATCGGGCCTAAACCAGCAGTCAGACATCCCCTGAGGGGTCCCAGATTGGATAGGGTGCAGGCCAGGCTGAGAAGACCCCCCCCTCCGTGCATGAATTTCGTGCACTGGGCCTGTAGTGTGTGTGTGTGTGTGTGTGTGTGTGTATATATATATATATATATATATATATATATATATATATATATATATATATGACATAATACAGATGGTAGAAGAAATGGGGAAATGTAGAAGAAATAGAGCATTTTATTTATTGAGGAACAATTTTTTAAGAATGAGGTATTTGAGAAAAAAAGGACTGGAATGTGTATAACATTGTGTTCTTCTAAACTGTATCCCCATGGTTCATAGTCACATTTTCTTCTACTTAATCATATATTACCATATAGAAAAACTTAATAATAATTGGAAACATCAGTAGATTTAAAATTGTTTAACAATTTTTTAATGATTTTTTTTTGTTCTTACAATACAGAGTATATATTGTATACTAAGTATAAGAGGTTTGAAGTTTTCTCAGAGCATCTTACTAATCACCTAGGAAATTTAAACAAAAACTTAAAATGTTTCCGGGATCTATCTTTTAAATGATTATTTACTGTGATGGCAATTGCCTTTTACAGAGGTTATTACTTGTTTGTTTAAAGAAAATTCAGTTTTCTTTACTATTCAAGTGTTAAAGAAAAATGGAAAAAAGAATGCTTAAAATTGTCCAACTCCAACTGCCTAGAAGTAAACATTATTGAAAACAAAATAGATTCTAACAAGGTCTATGTATTTATTAACATAAAGTACAATTGAGATTATACTTAAAATAATATTGTAGCAAATACTTTCAGTTTAATTTAACAAGAAAAATTAAATATCACTTGTTATTTCCCAAGTGATATTAATTGATAAATTACACTTCCAAATTCAAGATTTTACACACACACACACACACTCACTCACTCACTAGTGGCCCAGTGCATGAAATTCGTGCACGGGGTGGTGTTGTTCCTCAGTCCGGCTTGTACCTTCTTCAATCTTGGACCCCTTGGGGGATGCCCAACAGCCAGTTTAGTCCCGATCCCTGCAAGATCAGGCCTAAAACAGTAGTCAGACATCCCTTTCACAATCCGGGACCGTTGGCTCCTAACTGCTCAACTGCCTGCCTGATCGTCCCTAACAACTCTGCCTGCCAGCCTGCTCACCCCCAGCTGCCCTACCCTGCTGGCCTGATTGCCCCTAACTGCCTCTGCCTCAGCCCTGCCACCATGGCTTTGTCTGGAAGGACGTCTGGAAGGTGTCCCGGTCAAGAACAACAATAGAATGTGTCTCTATTTTCCCCCTACATTTTTATATTTAACACATTTATTTTTGCCTTTATTATTTTCAATTTTCTTATTTTCTCTGTTCCCTATACCATATCTTTAAAGTGTGTTTTGGGGACTATTTACTCTAGTCTGTAAATCCCTTCTCTAATATAGGGTGTACCAAGAAAATGTATATACATTTTAACAGCTGATAGCTGTAGATTCTATTACATTTTAAAAATAAAATGTATTTTAATAAACACTGCCTTTATAGTGTGCATACATTTTTGAGACACCCTTTATATGTGAAGAGTTATTCTACTTAATGAAACAGACATTTTTGTAATGTGCTGATATTTTTATTTGTATTTATCCTTCTTTCCTGAGATTAGCCTCACTTTGAGTTGCCTTTATTTCTATCTAATCCCTGAAGCCATGTATTTCTTTGTGTGCTTCTTAAAAGCAAGACTGTGTTGGCTACAAAGTACTTGAGAGTATGGAGAAGTCTTTATCTGAAATCATGACATATTTCCTTGAGTTCTTCTTTTGCTATGCATTGAAGCTTTCTTCCACTTATGTCCATTTCCTTCTCTGCTCCCCCTGCATCTATGCCTAGGTCACATGAATTTCTTTGTGACTAATAACCATTGTTGAATAGTGTTTAACTGTGAGTGGAAGAACTAGAATGGAGATTTTGACAAGTAGCTATAGCCATTAGCATTTCAAATTTGTGTATTGTTTCTCCATCTCCTTTAATACACATTTGTGTATATATGTATTATATGTATATATACTTACATATATTTCTGGTTGTACTTTAGTTTTTCAAATAAGCTCTGTTTTTTTCTCATTGATCTTCCAGTTAGGATCTGGAAGCCACTGTATTCTTTTCCTTCTACCCCTACAGGACAGAGATTCCATCTCAAAGACTTAAGGCAATATTCTTGAGATCTGAAGAAGTATCTGCAACCCATTAACAGTCTCAGTTTCATAGGTTTGACAAATATGTTTTGTAATTTTGATTGCATCCCTTTTTGTTTGTTTAAGATGAAGTTTTTCTTCTATTTTTTCATTATTTTGTTAAAGAATAAAAGTGAATTTAAAAAGCCTTTATAGAAGATTCCCAGCAATTAAATTAAGTTAGAAATTCTATAGATACTTAAAACTATGCATGTAGAAATCACAAACGATTAAAACAATCCTTTCTATGAAGCAACTTAACAGCAGAGATATTAATAGTGCACATGCCAAAAGCCTATTGCTCTTACTATTCTTTAAGCCAACTTAAAATAACTTACCTTCTTTTATTAGACATATAATAATTGAACATCTGTTTTCCATGTACTGAACTAGCTACTGTGTAAGTCACAGGGATGAATGAGGCAGAAACTCTGATCTCTAGGGATTTTAAATGTCATTGTAGGGAAATTATGGGTATTCGTATATGAAGGAAATATTATGTTTTTGGCTTAAGAAAAAAGGAAGAATTTTTATCACAAATGGTTTTGCTTATGGCTTTAGCTTAAGGAAAAGAGAGAATTTATGTATCACTAGTGGCACAGACAGATATGAAACAGAGTAAATCAAGATGGAATGGTAACTTGAAAAAACAGTAAAGACATAACAATAAGATATTATATCTACTAGAAACTAGCTCAGTGCATAAAGACTCAGTACCTGCTAGAAGGGTGTATGAAATTGTCAGTGGTGGTCAAGGGGGTCTCTGGCTGGAGATAACCTCTGGCTAGAGAGAGTACTTTGAGCCCCCAGTTCTTGTCTTACTTGTAGAATGAATTCAAACAAGAGCCTACAAAATGCTAGCAAAAGCATCAAGAATTTATTTGTAGGAAAGTGCACTCAGATTCTACCTGAATAGGTATCTCAGCTGGCTGAGACTGAATGAGTGCCCCCAAAATTTGGGAGTTCAGAGGGTTTATAAACTAGGTTGGAATGCCCCAAGGCAAGGAACAAGTCAGCCCCTCCCTCATGTCTCAAAAAATGTGTCTTTAAGCTATAAGACTCCTTCATCTACGTGTCATGCCATTTTGGAGGGCTCTGAATCTTTCTTGCTCACATAGGGACTTGCCATCTCCATTGTCTATTTTCAATTTGTCACATCTCACACTTACTTCCTCCAAGTCCAGGCTGCCTCTCCCAGCCTCTCCTGGTTCATATCTTTCTATCTGCCTATTCTAACAGAAACAGACCAAAAGAACCATAGTGAGGTGAACTCATGAAGAAATTGATACGTGTGACAGAGTAGAGGGAAATTTGGTGGGATAACAAGAAAAGTTACACTGAAAGTTAAGTAAAATTAAAAAAATATTCATTGGTGTGCTGGCTCAGTGACTCTGTTGGAGCATCAAAAGTTTGTAAGTTTGATTCCCAGTCAGGGCACATACCTAGGTTGCAGGTTTGATCCCCTGTCTGGGTACATATGGGAGACAACCAACCAATTTATGTTTCTCTCATATCCATCTCTCTCTCTCTCTCTCTCTCTCTCTCTCTCTCTCTCTCTCTCTCTCTCATGCTCTCTCTAAAGATCAATAAAAACATATCCTCAGGTGAAGATTAAAAAACATACTCATTGGTAACTGGAGGCAATAGTCGGATATGTGTCACAATTGTGTAATAAAAAATACATGTAACCTGTGTAAAACTAGGCTCCCAAAAGCCTTTCAATAGTACCTCAATTTTCAAAAGATATTTGTCAACACCCCTAAAGGGAAAAAAGAAAAACAATCCTCTCAAAATAAATAAATAGGTACATAAATAAATAATGTATTTAATTTATAAACTACTGCAACATTTCTTAACACTCTCCCTCTCACAATATTTAAAATGGTTGTTCTCCTTTCTCTTGACTCCCCAAATCTTCCTGTAGTTTTCCATGCCCTATGGGTTTTATCTGTCTGTCATTGTTTCTTGGTTTCATTATCCTTTTCTGCTATTGGTGGCTTTCTTCAATGCAAATAAAATATTTCCAAAAACTCTGGTACTTTACTTAGTTCATTACCTTTTTTTAGCAAAATAAACAGACCGCAGCATTAACGATATTTTAGCAGTTGAAGGAGAAAAGCATTTCAACGTCATTGGTCCCATAGTTTGAATAAGTAGTGTTTCTGAAACTGGTGTCTTGAAGCACAGGTTTGAATAATGCCTTTTATTTATTTGTTTGTTTGTTTGTTTGTTTATTTATTTATCTTTACTGTTGCAAGTCTTACAGATGCCCCCCGTTTTTTCAATTGACCCTTCTCTCCACTCCAGTCCCCTCCCCAGGGCTTCACCCCACTATTGTCAGTGTGCATGGGTTTTGTATATCTACACTAATAAAAGACAAACATGCAGATTGACCATACCTTTGCTACGCCTTAAGCCATGCCCACCAGCCAATCAGAGCGACTATATGCAAAATAGCCTAATCAAGATGGCGGCCGGCAGCCACAGAGCTGGAGCAAGCAGGTGGCTTGGTTGCCCCAGTGATGGAGGAAGCCAAGCTTCCTGCCTGCCACAGCCTGCTCTAAGCTCCACTCAAGGCAACAAAGTGTCAATTATAGAAGATAAATAAACCCCAGATACCTGCTTTCAGCTGGCCGAGGCCATGAAGCTGGAGCGAGCAGGAGGCTTGGGTTGCCCCTGGCGATGGAGGAAGCCAAAATTTCCACCCACCCTGGCCGGTTCTGAGCTCAACTCAAGGCTACAAATTTTCCATTATAGAAGGTAAATAAATCCCAGAATAAAATAAAAAAAGGAGAGGCTGAGAGCTTCTGTCGCCAGGGGGCTTGGCCAGCCTGAAAACGGCCCTCAACCCCTCACCCAGGCTGGCCAGGCACCTCAGTGGAACCCCTGCCCTCATACAGGACACCTTTCAGGGCAAACCAGGTGGCCCCCACCCATGCACCAGGCCTCTATCCTCCTATATAATAAAAGGGTAATAAGCAAATTGACCCTAACAGCAGAACGACTGGGAATGACTGGTCACTATGACACACACTGACCACCAGGGGGCAATGCTCAATTCAGGAGCTGTCCCCTGGTGGTCAGTGCACTCCCACAGGGGGAGCTCTGCTAAGCCACAAGCCAGGCTGATGGCTGCCAGCACAGTGGTGGTGGCGGGAGCCTCTCCCACCTCCTCAGCAGACTTAGGATGTCCAACTGCAGCTTAGGCCTGCTCCCCGCCTGTAAGTGGACATCCCCTAAGGGCTGCCAGGCTGCCAGATGGATGTCTGACTGCCAGCTTGGGCCTAATCCCCCAGGGAGTGGGCCAAAGCCAGCAGGACATCCTCTGAGGGGTCCCAGACTACAAGAGGGCATAGGCCGGGCTGAGGGACGCCCCTGAGTGCACAAATTTTTGTGCACCAGGCCTCTAGTCCTATATAATAAAAGGCTAATATGCAAATTGTTCTTTCAGGAGTTTGACCACTAGCTATGATGTGCACTGACCACCATGAGGCAGCATGGCATGAAGAAAGGCCCCATCCGGTGCCCAGCAGCTGGGGGAAGGAAGGCCTGGCCAGAAGCTGGCAGCCAGGGGAAGGAAGGTCCTGATTGGGCCTGATCACCAGCCAGGCCTATGGAGCCTACCTACTGTTCAAAAATTTTGTGCACTGGGCCTCTAGTATGCATATAAGTTCTTTTTTTGATCTCTTCCCTCTTCTCTCTGAGGCTATTCAATCTATTGCATGCTTTTACGTCTCTGGATCTATTTTGTTTGTCAGTTTATTTTGTTCATTAGATTACACATATAAATGAGATCATGTGATACCTGTCTTTCTATGATTGACTTATTTCATTTAGCATAATACTCCTCAGATCCTTCCATTCTGTCTCAAAGGGTAAGAGATCCTTCTTTATTATGGTTGAAGAGCATTCCATTGTGTAAACGCACAAACGAGTTTGTTTGTTTGTTTTGTTTGTTTAATTTTTGTTCTATCCATTCACCTACTGATGGGCACTTAGACTGTTTTCAGATCATACCTATTGTAAATAACTCTGCTATGAACATAGGGGTGCATATATTCTTTCTGAATGATGTTTCAGATTTCTTTGGATATATTTCTAGAAGTGGGATCACTGGCTCCAATCAGAGTTTTATTTTTAAATTTTTGAGGAAACTCCACACTGTTTTCCATAGTGGCTGTACCAGTCTGCATTTCCACCAGCATTCCTCCACGAGGGTTCCTTTTTCTCCACATCCTCACCAGCATTTCTTTGTTGATTTATTGATGGTAGCCATTCTGACAACTGTGAGGTGGTAACTCATTGTCATTTTAATTTTCCTCTCTCTGATGATTGATATTCAGCATCTTTTTTTTAGGTCTGTTGGCCATCTGTAGGTCCTCTTTGGAGAAGTGCCTATTTAGTTACTTTGCCCATTTTTAAATTTGGTTGCTTGTTTTCCTGGTGTTGAGTTGTAGAAGTTCTTTATATATTTTGGAAATTAACTCTTTAACAAATCTGTCATTGGCAAATATGTTCTCCCATTGAGCGGTTTCCCTTACCATTTTCTTGATGGTTCCATTTGCTGTGCAAAAGCTTTTTTGTTTGATGTAGTCCCATCAAAATTTATTTTTTTCCCTTTGTTTCCCTTGATCGAAAATATTACTATGGCAGGTGTTTGAAATTTCACTGGCTATGTTTGCTTTTAGGATTTTTATGGTTTTGTGACTTACATTTAAGTATTTTACCTATTTTGAGTTTATTCTTGTATATGGTGTAAGTTGGTTTTATCTTTTTTGCATGAACCTGTCCAATTTTCCCTACACTATTTATTGAAGAGGCTGTCTTTAATGCCATTGTATGCTGTACCCTCTTTTGTCAAATATTAATTGACCTGAGGTGTGAATATATTTATGAGATCTCTGTTCTCTTCCATTGATCTATATATATATATGCCTATTTTTGTGCCAGTACTAGGCTATTTTGATTACAATGGCTTTGTAGTTTAGTTAGATGGATGGTGTTGTGATACCTCAAATTTTGTTTCTCTTTCTCAAGATTGTTGAAGCTATTCAGAGTCATTTTTGGTTCCATATAAGTTTTTGGAATATTTTGTATAGGTTTGTGAAATGTGTCATTGACATTTTAATAGGAATTGCATTGCTTTATGTAATATAGACATTTTAATTATCTTAATTCTTCCAACCCATGAGCCCAGTATGTGCTTCACTTCTTTGTATTTCCCTCAATTTCTTTCTTCAATGTTATTAAATTTTTTGAGTATAGGTCTTGGTTAAGTTTATTCCCAGGTATCTTATTTTTGTTGTTGTTTCAACAATAAATAGGATTATTTTCTTAATTTCTCTTCCTGATGTCTCATTATCGGTGTATAAAATGTCACTTATTCCTAAATATTAATTTTGTGTCCTGCTATTTTAATGAATTCATTTATGAGTTCTAGTAATTTTTTGGTGAGGTCTATAGCGTTCTCTATGTACAGTATCATGTCATCTGCAAATAATAACAGTTTTACTTCCTCCTTTTAAATTTACTAGGTGTACCGGTTAATAATGGCAGATTTTATAATCAAAGAAAACAATAATTTCAAGAGAAACATCAAAAGTTCTTTATTCAAAGTAATGTCCATCGCTAGCTACACATTTCCCCCATATTTCAGGTAATTTGTGGATACCGTCCCAATAGAACTTTTCTTCTTTTGAGGCAAACCATTCTGAGATCTAATTTTCCACTTCTTCATATGTTTTTGAAGTGCTGCTCAGAAAGTGCATGTGCCATCGATCAGAACAAGTGGTAATCTGAAGGAGCAAGGTCTGGTGAATACAGCAGGTGGGTTAATACTTTCCAGGCAAGATCTTTTAACGTGTCTTTACCTGGTTTTGAAGTGTGTGATGGTGCATCACCATGAAGAAAAATTACTTTCCCATGTCTTCTAGCACATTCTGGTCATTTCATGATCAAAATGTGGTTCAAATTGATTATTTGTTGTCGGTAGTGATCAATATTAATGGTCTCATCTGGTTTTAGAAGCTCATAATACACCACACCTTCCTGATCCTACCAAATGCAGAGCATTGTTTTCTTTCTGAAGTGATTTGGACTTGCAGTCGATGTTGATGGTTGACCTGGATCAACCCATGATTTTGTGTGTTTGAGATTCTCAAAATAAATCCACTTTTCATCGCCAGTCACAATTCGATGCAAAAAAGACTTTCTTTTGTGCACTGAAGCAACATTTTACGGATGACTTTTTGGTTTTCCATTTGTCTTCCATTCAGTTGATGTGGCACCTATTTTCCTTCCTTTAAAATCTTTCCCATTGCTTGTAAACAATCAGAAATTGTTTGCTGAGCAACATTTAATCTTTCTGCAAGTTGTTTTTGAGTTTGACACGCATCTTCATCCAATAATGCTTATAATTGTTGATCTTCAAACTTTTAGATTGTCCTGGACATTTTTGTCTTCACATCAAAATCATCACTTTTAAAGCATTTAAATCAGCATTCACAAGTATCGTGAGATGGAGCATGTTCACCATAAGCTTCCCAAAGTATATGATAACTTTTTCTTCAAAATAAAGTAATGAATTAAAACTTCCCGCAAATGCTCTTTTTTTTGGCACAAAATTCAACATTTTTAAGCTTAAAAATATCTATGATGTTAACTCCTTCAGCAAATTTGACATATGAAGTTTTTAAGCTTGCTGTCAATACAACAAAATAGCATACATATCAAATCGCATATATATATCAACATATGTGTAACTCCATCTATTGAAAAAAATCCTCATTATTAACTGGTACACCTAGTAAATGCCTTTTTTAAAAAATATATTTTATTGATTTTTTACAGAGAGGAAGGGAGAGAGATAGAGAGTTAGAAACATAGATGAGAGAGAAACATCGATCAGCTGCCTCCTGCACATCTCCTACTGGGGATATGCCCACAACCCAGGTACATGCCCTTGACCGGAATCAAACCTGGGACCTTTCAGTCCGCAGGCCGACGCTCTATCCACTGAGCCAAACCGGTTTCGGCTAGTAAATGCCGTTTATTTCTTCCTCTTTTCTGATCACTGTGGTTAGGTAGGACATCCAGTGCTATCTATAATAATAAAAGCATAATATGCTAATTAGACCTTCCAGAGGAAGCCGGGGCTGCAAGTATTGAGGCAGAGGCAGCCATTGTGGCAGTGGTGGCTGAGCCCCTTGCACAAATTTCATGCATCAGGCCTCTAGTGTTGAATAAGAGTGGTGAAAGCAGATATCCCTGTCTTTTTTTCTGATTTTGCCCATTGAGTATGGTGTTGATTGTCAGTTTGTTATATATGGCCTTTATTATATTGATGTATGGTTCCTCTATTCCCATTTTGCTGAGAGTTTTTATTATAAAGGGGTGCTGGATTTTATCAAATGCTTGTTCTGCATTAGTTGATATGATCATGTGCATTTCATTTCCATGGTATCTGGTTTGAATCACAATCACAGACACTATGTAAGGAAATAGAGCAAGGACTCTTTGAGTACCAAGTATTTGTCCTGAAGTTCACTTATTTTAATTGATCTCTCTCAAGCAGGAGACTACTGACTCGAAACTGTATGCATAGTTAAGTTTATTGATTTAACAAGATTGGTTGTCTGGTTTGTTACACCTGACAGCTGATTAGAGAAAGCTTTTCTGATAGCTTAACACATTGAGCTATAATGAAGTAGTAGGAGATAAGAGAGGTGGATCACCAATTAGAAATCAGTCTGTGTACTTCAAATACTATTAAATAACTGGCAAGTTCCTGGGGGTATCATTCTTTAGACCCAGATAACAATATTAATGATGATAATCAAAATATAAATATACTAGTAAGGTATTTTTAACAATATTGTTAATATATTATTTTAAAGTACATAAAAGTTACCATAAAAACAGACTTATTAAATCATAGGCATTACTCAAGAAGATCATAATATAACCTACTGCAGCAATTATCTTTACCACTTCTGACATCTTTCCTTTTTTTTTTTAATACTTCACATGTCAGCTTATTCCATTGTTTGGCAAGTCCAAATTGATAAGAATTGTTTGTTTGTTTTTAATAGTCAACTAAAGCTTGCCTCTCTCTAACAAAATAATTGACCTTTTTTATAAAATAACTTTTAAAATATGTGCTTTCTTTTCTAAATAACAATGTTTTAACCTTTAAGCAGTTATCTCCCTAGGACATATTTTTTAGAATACATTAACTTCCATAATAATTATCCTCTGTGCTTACAACTGTTTGCATTACGTAAGTCGCAGATTTATCATCCT
Organism: Myotis daubentonii; assembly: GCF_963259705.1. Classification (NCBI taxonomy): domain Eukaryota; kingdom Metazoa; phylum Chordata; class Mammalia; order Chiroptera; family Vespertilionidae; genus Myotis; species Myotis daubentonii. The sequence continues at coordinate 145,318,049 of NC_081841.1, read as the reverse complement.
TGTTACCTTCTCATGTATAAATTCTAGTATGTGAAGATCTCGTTTTAAGATGTAACTTAAAATAATTTTAATATTGCATATCTGTTTTAAAATTGGAAATGAGTACCTCTTCATCTGATTAATATGGTTATACAAATGAAAACTTTACCTGGATTTCACTTGGTTCTATTCACTTAATTTTATCAAGTGTCATTCTTTTTATGTTTTAATACAATTATTTTTATATATTTATATCTCCAACAGGATCAATTTTTATGACAGAGCTATATATTATCCATTTTTTAAGCACTTGATATATAGTACACAGTTAAGAATATTGTTCGGGGAGAGTGTAAATAAATGAGCCACCTAAGAATATACTAGCTTATTTTATAGTTTCATTCCATTATTATTTTTATTCTGCCCACAAATGTATGTATGTATGTATGTATGTATGTATTTTTTTATTTTAAATATATTTTTATTGATTTTAGAGAGGAAGGGAGAGGGAGGTAGAGATGGAAACATGAATGATGGCAGAGAATCATTGATTGGCTGCCTCTTGCATGCCCCCTACTGGGGATCGAGCCTGCAACCCAAGCATGTACCGATCACTGGAATCGAACCCGGGACTCTCCGGTCTGTAGGCCAACACTCTGTCCACTGAGCCAAACCAGCTAGGGCTGCCCATAAATTTTCTTATCAGAGTTTTCAAATGTTTTGGAATGAATTATCTTCTCTCTAATCCTGAATTTGTGAAATTTATTTTTAACCAAAATATAGGTCTAAATTTATTCTCAATTAAAACGTGAGATTTCAAAACTATTGTTATTATCTAAAATCTTAATTTGTTATCAATTTTATGAAGAGGCTTTGTCAGTTGGTACTTTTAGTAGACTACAGATGTTTCTCTCTAATATTGTATTGTCCTATTAAGCAAAAGTTGAAAATAAATGTTTCTCAAATGCATGAGTTGTTTTTCTATCTAGACTGAAGGTCCTTAAACATTGAAAGAGGGTTCTCTATTGTATGTCTTCACTTTTCCACAAACATAGGCCACGCAAGTTGAATTAAGTTCAATTTTATGATTTTTACATTATACATTTTTTTTCAGGGAAAGATTAATCTTTTACATATTTTATAAATGTAAGAATACATGATTTATACCATCAAATAAGATGAATATTTCAAATAAAAGAGTACAAAGAATAATAATTTAACCAGTAATAGTTATAAGTATGGGGTTAAGATTATACTTATGAATTAATCTCTGAAGTTTCTATTCAGCTTTATTTCTCAGTCTAATAACACTTTGAGGTTGTGAACAATTATTATTACATATTTCCTGTTAAATTGGTGTAGATTTTTGATAGACACTTTGGTCTAATTTTGAAAAATATGTGGGAGAATAAATATTTTGCTATTTATTGGGAAATAAAATTCTGTATTCCATTTTTATGAACATTTTTTACCATGTGAAAGATCACTATACACTCAATTTGATTCTATCATTATAAATTGTAAATTGGTTTGTTCCTATTAATGCCTTTCTGCTTAACCTAATCTACACGCTAAGCTCTGCTGCAATGTTATTTATGCAATGCTTCAAGACTATTAACTAACATCTTAATACCTAACACTTAATAAAACTTTACTATGAGAGACTGTTGTAAATGTTGGTTCAGGCTTAAGACATAGAGAAAACAGACTTCAGATTGTCTTTTAAAGCACTCCACAGAAAAGGTTTTCCTGAAATCAGATGACATGAAAGTTTTCTTGGGAAACAAAATAGGCTCCACACCAATTTGTCCAGATTGTCTGTTATGCAATGACTTCTTCTTAATTAGAGGAGGAGCCAATAACAAAGGAAGAAAGAGAACAGCTGGACCAGATAAGAGAGAATTGAAAAAGACAAAGCCATTGGAAACCCTTGAACCAGACTGTATCTATTTTCAGGCTAATTTTCATATTCCGTGGAAGTCCTTTCTGTGCCTAACCTAGAAAAAAACACACACAAAAACACCCAAATTCTACCTCTATGCTCAGTCTTTTTCCTTCCATTCACTGTTAGAAAATAGCAATCATAACAGCTATTCTCTGATTCATCCACAAACTCCCTTAAAATGTTTTTTTTTGTTTGTTTTTATGTTGTGATTTTACAGAGTATCATTATTCTGACAGAGAAATGCCCACCAATCCACACAATCATGAATTACCTGCCATCTGCTAGGGTTCTAATATCCTAGATACCTATATCTGCATTCATAATTTGACCTTTCAACAATCACCCATTTTGGAAACAAGGTGTATTTGGTTAAACAAATGAAAAGCATAAAAGTCAATTTAACAAGTACCAGAAGACACAATTCATATTATAAATTTTATAAGACCTATTAAATTTCCTGGGGATGTCACATTAAAAATGCTTATAAAGGAATATATACTAGAGCCAGGTATTAGAGTTCAGATACAATTTCAATTGGTAGAGATTGGGAATAAAGAGAGACAACCAATTATAATTCCTTTTTATCAGAACTGAAAAGCTTCATAAAATGGAAAATTACAAGATAAAACTAGAGAAGTTTGATGGCAATTACATTATAGCATTTCTTAAATTTAGGTTAAGGAATTCTGCAGGAAATGAGCAAATGTAGTGAACATTATTTCAGGAACCTCCCTGTACTAGGGATAGGTTGTTCCACTTGGCAATACAATGTAAGGATTCCATTTCAGGTTTCAGAATCTCAGGTTATTATAATTGAGGATCATTATATGGGAAGATACAAGTGATTTGAAGGTAAATTTGTAAAATTGTAAATGCTAGTTAGAAGACCGAGGAAATAAAATATAAATAAATATTGATAAGCCATGCAAAATGGCAGCATGGAGGAAATTTGACCAGAACATACCAAGTTACTGTGCAAATTAGATTTAAAATAAAACCCAGAGGTTAGTAATATGCAGAACTAAGACTAATGAAAGTTCTCTTAAGGAGACTGAGTACAGAACAAAAAGAAAGGGTAGGAATGTCTTAAGGAAGGTGAGGATAGGTGCCAGCTGGTGTTGCTCAGGAGTTGAGCATCAGCCTATGAATCAGGAGGTCACAGTTCAAATCCCAGTCAGGGTATATTTGATCTCCAGCAGGGGGCATGCAGGAAGCAGCCAATGATTCTCTGTCATCATTTATGTTTTTATCTCTTTCTCCCTCTTCCCTCCTCTCTTAAATCAATATATATATAATCTAATAAAAGACAAACATGCAAATTGACCATACCTTCGCTATGACTTAAGCCATGCCCACCAGCCAATCAGAGAAACTGTATGCAAATTAACCCAACCAAGATTGCGCCCGGCAGCCATGGAGCTGAAGCGAGCAGGAGGCTTGCTTGCTCCAGTGATGGAGGAAGCCAGCCTGCCACCGCCTCTCAGTTCCACTCAAAAGCAACAAAGTTTCAATTATAGAAGGTAAATAAACCCCTGATACCTGCTTTCAGCAGGCCATGGCTCGAACTGGAGTGAGCAGGACCCAGCTCTCAGCTCCACTGAAGGCAACAAAGTTTCAATTATAGAAGGTAAATAAATCCCAGAGTAAAGAAAAAAAGGAGAGGCTGGGAGCTTCCGTCGCCGATGGGCTTGGCCAGCCTGAAAACGGCTCTCAGCCCCTCACCCAGACTGGCCAGGCACCCCAGTGGGGACTCCCACCATGAAGGGGGTGTGACCACCCTGCAAACAGCCATCAGCCTCTCACCCAGGCTGGCCAGTCACTCCAGCGGGGACCCCCACCCTGATCCAGGACACCCTTCAGGGCAAACCAGCCGGCCCCCACCAGTGTACCAGGCCTCTATCCTATATAATAAAAGGGTAATATGCAAACGGCCCCTAACAGCAGAACGACGGTGAATGACTGGTCATTATGACACACACTGACCACCAGGGGGCAGATGCTCAATGCAGGAGCTTCCCCTTGGTGGTCAGTGAGCTCCCACAAGGGTTGCTCTGCTCAGCCACAAGCCAGGCTGATGGCTTCCAGTACAGCAGTGGTGGTGGGAGCCTCTCCCACCTCCTCAGCAGTGCTAAGGATGTCCGACTGCAGCTTAGGCCTGCTCCCCGCTGGCAAGTGGACATCCCTCAAGGGCTCCCGGCCTGCCAGAGGTATGTCTGATTGCCAGCTTAGGCCCAATCCCATGGGGAGTGGGCCTAAGCCAGCAGGTGGTCATCCCCAGAGGGGTCCCAGATTGCGAGAGGCACAGGCTGGGCTGAGGGACCCGCGCCCCCCACCGAGTGCACAAATTTTTGTGCACCAGACCTCTAGTATGTATGTGTGTATATATATGTATATGTATATATATGTATATGTATATATATATATATATATATATACACAGATATATATATATATCTATATCTATATCTATCCATCTATATATATACACAGATATATCTATATCTATATCTATATCTATCCATCTATATATAGATGGATAGATATAGATATATATATATAGATATAGATATAGATATAGATATATAGATATATATATATAGAGAGAGAGGATATAGATATCTAGATATATAGATATGTATAGATATATTAGATATATAGATATATAGTTATATAGATATATAGATTTAGATATATAGATATATAGGTATATAGATATATAGATATATGGATATATAGATGGGGATAGTAGAGTCCCCTCTCCTGGACCTTCTACCATCACCATCTGGTGTGTCAGAAATTCTGGTGATCTGGGAGGGAGAGAGAACTCTCAGGTATTAGGGTTGCCAATTAAAGCAGCAAGCCAAAATGAAAGAGTAAAGCCTTTAACCACTTACTAAGATGGTATAATCAGGAGGCTAAAACCAAAGAAAATGCTTGTTCCATTTCCCCTATGGGGGAGACATACTGGTGGAGGATCAAGTGGATCAGCAGAGACGTGAGGTTCATGTCACTCTTGATGATAGAATGTTCTGACAGTTTTATAGATACTGCAGAGGAAGAAGAGTGTAGAGGCAGAGTTAGGAGTGGAAAAGTACTGAGTACTGAGTTAGAATAGGGGGAAATGTCTTCAAGCTTTTTTCTCTACCCCTCTGATAAGGAGCCCCAGAATAAGACGCCTGAAGATTTATTTTTAAATCCTCAAAAAAAGAGACCTAAGAATGAAGGCACCTAGGCTAAGAATATATTATGTGAAGAGCATGAGCAGGAAAGCCTGAGTCCTTGACTGCAACTCTCTTCAGAGTCTGCAGTGCTGTGGCAGTGCACTAAGTGTGCTGTGGGAAGGGCAGCTTTCCCCAGAAGGACTGCCAGGGAAAGCCTTTATAATTGTCTATGATCAGGCCTTAAAAATAACACATAGATTTTTAACAAAGAGCTGGACTCCTCACTATTTCATGCAAACGGGGACTGAAAATACTTTGGCTTCTAGTCAAAATGGCAGCATAGGTACATGCAGTACTCACATCCTCTCACAACCAAATCAAACTTACAACTAAACTACAGAACAACCATCATTCAGAAATCTAGCAGAGTGGAAGTCTGCAACCAAGGATATAAAGAAGCAGCCACATCCAGACTGGTAGGAGGGCAGAGACAAGAAACAAACCTTTCCACACCCACACTAATTTGTGATAAAAACAAAACAAAACAAAACAAAAATTGAAAGTGATATGAGATATCTCATCTGCAGAGGTCCCCCTTACATAGTGAGGGCTTCCAGCCCCACACCAGGACCTCCCAGTCCAGAGTTACAGTGTCAGGAAGAGAAGTTCCCAAACTTTCTGGCTGTAACAAACCAGAGGGAATTGTAGCCTAATGAGAAGGAGGGCTGCTGGAGTCCAAGGCACTTCCTCATAAAGAGCCCAGGCACAGACTCAGACAGATTCACTAGCTCTGAGCTTCAGCACAAGGGCAGCCACTCAAAAGGCACCAGGGAGATCCGAGGAATAACTGAACTATCTGGCATCAGGACTAGCTGCAGATGCTGACAGAGGCCATTATTCTTTTCCTGAGTCCTTTCCCCAAAGAACCAGTAGGTAGGTGTCTTATCCGAGTCTTCATAAACCTGACTGTTAGACCTACCATGGTGGTTCCCTGAGACCCCCACCCCACCAAACTTGCAGGCCCAACAAAGCTGTTTCCAGTGGCTTTTCCATACAAATGGCCTGACTTGGTTCATGATTCAGACTTTCCTAAAATCTCTCCAACAATCAGCACCTAGTTTTGGCATTCTGCATGCTCTTGTTAAGTGAACCTAGTTTTGGCACTAGCAGCAACCAGCCTTTATTTGCATCTTGGCCTCTCCCAGGCAACCCCAAGAATAAGTAGCAGCCATTTCCAGATCTCTTTGTAGCTCATGTCAGATGGCCCTGGGCAGAACACAGGCAGATACTGACCTTGGACCTGAATTCCCAGGAGACCCAAGAGCCAGCACACCATGTGGACACCTTCAGGCCATGTTGAAGCACTACCCAGCCAACTCCACAAGGGACACACACTCAAGGGGTGGACACAATGGGCCCTGAATTAAGTTCTGTAGGGTGGGCCCCTGCAAGCAGATCCCCCTGGTGGTTTCAGCTAGTACTCTCAGGGAGGTAAATTTCTCCCATTGATGTGACAATAGCAATCAAGCTCAAATTCAACAGGAGGGTGTACACAGCCCACACGGATGCCAGGATGCACCTGTAATGCTCAACTCCAGTGAATGAGGAGGCTGTGCCATTGAACTCTACAGAATACATACTACATTAGGCAACTTTACCAAGCCAGGGAGATGTGGCAGCTCTACCTAATACATAGAAACAAACACAAAGAGAATGCCAAAATAAGGAGAGAAAAAAAGTGTCCCAAATGAAAAAAAAACAGAACAAACTCCAGAAAAAGAGTCAAAATAAAGACAGCAATTTACTAGATACAGAGTTCAAAACACTGGATATAAGGATGCTCAATATACTGAGGGGTGAATGAACTTAGAGAGTAAAACAACATAAAAAAGGACATGGAAAACAAAAACAAAAAATGAATCAGTCAGAAGTGAGGAGTACATAAACTTAATGAGGAGGAAACTTACAGGGAATCAATAGTAGAGTAAATGAAACTGAGAATCAAAACAGCAATTTGAAATATATGGAAGCAAAAAACAACCAATCAGAAAGTATAGCAAAAAAAAAAAATCACCCCAAATTTGGGTAACGTAAGGAGCCTCTGAGACAACTTCAAGAATACCAAGATTTGCATCATAGGGGTGCTAAAAGAAATAGAAAAAGTGCAAAAAATGAAAACAATAACTATTTGAAAAAATAATGATGGAAACTTCCCTAACCTGATGAAGGAAATACACATACAAGTCCAGTAAGTGCAGTCTCAAACAAGATGAACTCAAAAAGGGCCACACCAATACAAGTCATAATTAAAATGCAAAATGTTAAACACAAATAAATAATCTTAAAAGCAGCAAGAGAAAAGCAGTTAGTTATCTACAAGGTAACTCCCATACGACTGTCAGCTGATTTCTCAACTTTGCAGGCCAGAAAGGATTGGCAAGAAATATTCCAATTGATAAAGAGTGAAGACCTACAACCAAGGTTACTCAGCAAAGCTATAATTTAGAATCAAAAGACATATAAGGAGCTTCCCAGACAAGAAAAAGCTAAAGGAGTTAATCACTAGCAAATATTATTACATGAAATGTTAAAGGGTCTTCTAGAAGAAGAAGGAGGTGGAGGAGGAGAAGGAGAAGGAGAAGGAGGAGAAGAAGAAGAAATAAAAAAAATATAAACAATAAAATGGCAATAAGTACCTATCTATGTGCAATTCACTCTAAAATATAAAATATAAAAAACACGCAGAAGAGAAACAGACTTATAGATACAGAGAACATTTTGGTGGTTGCCAGATGGGAGGAGGGTTGGGGGAATGGGTGAAAAAGATGAAAGGATTAAGTACAAAATTGTAGTTACAAAATAGTCATGGTGATGTAAAGTACAACATAGGGAATATAGGCAATAATATTCTAATAACTATATATGGTGTCAGATTGGTATGAGATTTATCTGAATAATCACTTAGTAAACTTGTAACATGGTGTCAGCTGTAATTGAAAATAAAAAATAAATACTATGATTAAGTTACTTAAAGTGGATGACATAACTTTTAAATAGAAAATCCTAAAAACTTTATAAAAACTATTAGAAATAAAAAACAAATACAGTAAAGCTTCAGAATAAAATCAATGTACTAAATCAATTTTGTTCCTATGTATTAACACTGAAATTTCAGAAAGAGAAATTAAAAAGAATCATTTTGTAATTGCAACACAAAGAATAAAATGCCTAGGAATTAACAAAGAATTTGAAAGACTATGCACTGAAAACTGCAAGACATCATTAAAAGAAATTGAAGAAGACACAAAGCAATGGAAAGATATTTCATGTTAAAATGGCCATTTTGACCAATGCAACATGCAGATTTAATGCAATCCCCATCAAAATCTCATTGGCATCAAAAAAAGAATAGAAAAATCATCAAACTTGTATGAAACCACAAAAAGACCCTGAATAGCCAATACAATCTTGAGCAGGAAAAAATATCAGCCAGAGGTTTCACAATCCCTGACTTCAAATATACTACACAGTAACAATAAACAGAGCAGTATGGCAATAGCAGAAAAACAGGCACACAGCTCAATGGGAGAAAAAACAAAAGTCCAAAAGCTCCAAAATTACACACACACACACACAAACACACACACACACATACACACATAAAATGGAGAAAGGAAAGCCTCTTTAAAATAAATGGTGTTGGGAAAATTGGAAATCTACATGCAAAGAAATGAAACTATGCTGCTGTTTTTCCCCAAATAAAAAAAATAAATAACTCAAAATGGATCAAAGACCTGAAATGATAAATTACATAGAAGAAAACATAGGTATAAACTCATCGACCTTGATCTTAGAAATGATTTTATTAATTTGACCGAAAAGGCACAGGAATTAACAGCAAAAATAAATGAATTATTTTTTACTGAACTAAAAAGTTTCTTTTTAGCAAAAAAAAATAGAAAAATAAAAAGGCATCTGACTGAATGGGAGAAGATATTTGAAAACAGCTCCTCAGTAAGGGGTTAATATCCAAAGTATATAAAGAATTTATACAACTCAACAACAGAAAATTTATGGTAACTGTTACTAGAGACTATCCACTGACATCATTAGAGGCAGAACATAAAAAAATCTCTAGTCTCATTAACTTTTATTTATGAAGCAAATAATCTGAAAATTTTCATACATTCTTTTTTTCTACTTTTTGTGCTGGGCCAGCTCAGCCAAGGGTTCAGTGAGCCTGAGGGAGGGCAGAGAAGGATGTAGAAAAGACAGACAAAGAGAATAAGCTGGGTCTACTCCTTTGCCTGGCTAAGGCCACAGAGAGAGATATCCAGACAGCAAGCTGATGCTTTATTTTTTAGCCAGAAGTAAACAAGGTAGTGTTCACCATAGTTACAATATTCTTGTGAGTTTCACTTGTTTTGGCAGTACTTGCTGTACCTCCCATAGCCCATTAGGTATCCAGATAGGATCTAGGGAGGGTCATAAGGTCAAGCCTAATTATGCTAAGAGGGCTGTGCCCTCTAAGCTGGGACTTGTTTGTGGCTTTGCCAACAGGTCAGTTCCAAGGCTTAGCCCTATGGCTGCTCCCTACAACTTTTAATACTTATTCTTTAAAAAACAGTTCTAGATTTACAGAAAAAGTGAGAAGGTGCAGAGTGTCCATATGCCATGAATCCAGTTTCTCCTATTATTGCAACTTACTTCAGTATATTTTGGTACAATTAATAAACTAATAATGACTCATCATTATTAACAACAAACTATATACTTTATTCATAGTCCTTTAGTTTTTACCTAATGTAATGTTTCAGTCCTAAAACCGCATCTAAGATATCACATTACACTTAGTTGTCATGTCTCTTTACTATAATAATTTCTCAGATTTTCCTTGTTTTTGTTGACATTCAGTTTTGAGGAGTAAGGTCTATTTACCAAAAAAACAAACAAAATAACAAATGCAAAACTGTTTCAATCAGGAACTTGTAATAAAAGTAATGCTTCTGATGGTACGTATAAATATATAACTTAACATGATTATTTTTTAATTTCAATCACCTAATTTGTTGCATAATTTGTATGATAAATATAATTATTAGATTTTAAGTCAGGGACTACATCTTTTGTAACAGAAATTATGGAATTGTATAGTTTCTGAACAGCTTCAATTGTATGAGTTTTAAAATAAAAATAAGTTTTTGTTCAATATAGGTGAGTATAACACAAGTTAAAAATATTAATTCCAAAGCTATACCATTTTCGCATAGGCTCAGTGAAAAGACTGGATTGTCTGGAATATACTATCTAATAAAAGAGAAACATTGGTTTACGACCGCTACCCTTCCCATTGGCTAATCAGCGAGATATGCAAATTAACTGCCAGCCAAGATGGCGGCTGGCAGCCAGGCAGCTTGAAACTAACATGAGGCTTGCTTGCTTCAGGGACCGAGGAAACCAACCTTCCCTGCCTGCTTTGCCGGCCTCTGAGCCTGCAGTTTAAGAAACATTGTAACAAATATAGAAGCTAAACAAAACCCCAGAAACCAGCTTTCAGCGAGCCGGTATCTCAGAGCTGCAGTTATACAGTGTTTCAATTATAGAACTGAAACAAACCAGATACCTTCTTTCAGCAGCACAAGCCTCAGAGCTGGAGCAAGAGCTAAAGCTGGCCCAGAAGAAAAAAAAAAGAAAACAAGGAGCAGTTGGGAGCTTCAGTCGGCCTAAAAACAGCCCTCAGCCCCTCACCCAGACTGGCCAGGCACCCCAGTGGGGAACCCCACCCTGATCCAGGACACCCTTCAGGGCAAACCAGCCAACCCCACCCATGCACCAGGCCTCTATCCTACATTATAAAAGGGTAATATGCCTCCCAGCACTGGGATCAGCAGAGCTGTGAGGCCTCCCGGCACCGGGATCAGCGTGACAGGGGGCAGCGCCCAAACCCCCTGATCGCCCTGCGGCTCTGTGTGTGACAGGCAGTGGGGCCACAACCTCCCTATCCGCTCTGCTCTGTTTGTGACAGGGGAAGGCGCCCCAACCCCCTGATCAGCCCTGCTCTGTGCCTGATACGGGGGAGCTCCCCAACCCCCTGATCGCCCTGTGGCTCTGTGTGTGACAGGGTGCGGCGCCTCAACCCCCTGATCAGCCCTGCTCTGTGCCTGATAGGGGAGAGCTCCCCAACCCCCTGTTCGCCCTGTGCTCTGTGTGTGACAGGGTGTGGCACCCCAACCCCCGCCCCGCCCCATGGGCCCTGCTCTGTGTGTGACATGGTAGAGCCATAACCTCCCCACCAGCCCTGCCCTGAGTGTGACAGTGGCGGCGCCCCAACCACCTGATTGGCCCTGCTCTGTGGGTGATAGAGGGCAGCGCCCAACCCCCTGATCCGCCCTGCCCTGAGTGTGGCAGGGGGCGGTGCCCCAACTCCCCTATCGGCCCTACTCTATGAGTGACGGGGGGAGCTCCCCAACCCCTTGATTGACCTTGCTCTGTGCGTGACAGGGTACAGAGCTCCAACCCCCCTGATGGGCCCTGCTCTGTGTGTGACAGGGGGCAGCGCCCCATCCCCTGATTGGCCCTGCTCTGTGCATGACAGTGTATGGAGCCCCAACCCCCCTGATGGGCCCTTATCTGTGTGTGACAGGGGGTGGTGCCGCAACCTCCCCATCGACCCTGCCTTGAGTGTGACGGGGGTGGGGGGTGCCCCAACCCCCCAATTGGCCCTACCCTGAGCATGACTGAGGGTGGCATCGCAACCTCCCAATCTGCCCTGCTCTGTGCATGACAGGGGAAGGCGCCCCAACTCCCCAATCGGCCCTGCTCTGAGCCCGACCAGGGGCTGAACCTAGGGATTGGGCCTGCCCTCTGCCACCCGGGAGCAGGCCTAAGCCAGCAGGTTGTTATCTCCCGAGGGGTCCCAGACTGCGAGAGGTCACAGGCCGGGCTGAGGGACCCACACCTCCCCCCCCCTCCCCCCAGTGCACAAATTTTTTTGCACCGGGCCTCTAGTCTGTTTATAATGTTACAAGGCCACTGAAATCATTTTAATCCAGTATCATTAAAATGTCTTCCTATTCTTATAGGATGTATGTGGTACACATCCATTTAGCACTTGTATGATAGGCATAATGATCATAATTATCCATTCCAGATAAGTTTTTGCAAGTTGTCAAATGTTGCTAAAAAGGCATGGCCTGAAGAAATTCTCTTTTGCTTGCCTTGTCCTTCAAACTTTAGATGGGAATTTACTAGAGGTTGTAATTGGCTCTTCTGATCGACAATGAAGAGTAACTTTCTTACTGCTTTGACTCTCTTTGTGGATGGATAAATGCTGTGAAATATGGCGGTATGCAGAAGTGAAATTGGCTAATGTGAGAGGGTGTGAGCTAATGAGTTACTAAACACTACAGAGGGACAGTAGACTTATTTTTTGGTTCCAGTTCTTTACTGCTTTATTTTTTGCTCTTTTGGAAAGATTCTTAATCTTTCCGGCTCAATCAACAAAATAAAAACTACATTTATCTGACATATGATACATTGCTTGGTTGTGATGGGTCACTTTGATGGAAAGAGTCTACAGCCATTTGTTAAATGAAACCCTTGGCTCCTGGAAAAGTTAATAAAGTTTCCCCAAAGCACTTAACTTCCTTCAAATGAATCATTTATACACTAGGAGAAGCTATCTCAGTGATTACCAGCACTAGGGCTAGCACTTCATAAAACAGATAAAGGATAGCAAATCATTTGCTTAACTATCAAAAGTCTCTAGAAGGAAATCTATGACAGACTGGTCTTAAATTAATTTTAAATAATTGGATTCTGAACATGGTCCAGATGATTCTTGTTTAACAATATTTTGCTCCCAAAGGAACATCTTCATAGTAAACAATTTTTATAAGTCCTTAAGACTGTGAAGAAGTGTTCATTTGTAAATGTTCATAAGCAATAATTACTAATTACTTTTTACCTCCTCCTTTTCTGTAAGTATATTCATTAACCCCCATCCTCCCAATAGGAATCTAAAATGTCAAAATGATTTTTTCCCCAAAGGCTTACTTTCATCAATAATACAGTTAGGGATAAAGCTCACAAATAGAGTAACTTGCTTATTTATCCCTAGTACATAAATATAAAGAAATTCACACACAGATAGAATGTACATGTGTTAGATAATATATACAGTATGATTCTTTCTTTCTTTTTTCCTTTTCTTTCCTTCCTTTTACTTCCATCTACATATTTCTATATTTACTGCATGTACTATATTATATTGCAGATACTGTATGGCAATGCCTAGTAAATACTAATGTGTATTTTTAATGTAAAATGTTAATTTTTAGACATTAAGAATTTGATATCATTTGGAATAAGTCAAACATGACTTTTGCTTGGTTATAAAAGAACTAGGGGCCTGGTGCACGAAATTCGTGCACTGGGTGTGTGTGTGTGTGTGGGGGGAGTGTCCCTCAGCCCAGCCTGCCCCCTCTCACATACTGGGAGCCCTCAGGCATTGACCCCCATCACCCTCCAATTGCAGGATCGGCCCCTTGCCCAGGCCTGACGCCTCTGACAGAGGTGTCAGGCCTGGGCAGGGGACCCTCATTTCCCCCCATCACTGGTTCTGCCCCCAGCCCAAGCCTGACGCCTCTGGCCCAGGCATCAGGCCTGGGCAGGGGACCCCCAGACCCCTCCGATTGCTGGCTCTGCCCCTTGCCCAGGCCCGATGCCTCGGCCAGAGGCGTAGACCCCCATCACCCTCCGATCACCTGATCAGCCCCTTGCCCAGGCCTGACGCCTCCGCCAGAGGTGTCAGGCTTGGACAGGGGACCCCCATCTCCCCCCGATCACTGGCTCTGGCCCCCGCCCAGGCCTGAGGCCTCTGGCCCAGGAATCATGCCTGGGCAGGGGATCCCCATCTCCCTCTGATCGCTTGCTCCACCCCCCGCCCAAGCCTGACGCCTCTGACCCAGGCTTCAGGCCTGGGCAAGGGGACCATCATATCCCCACAATCCCCGGCTCCGCCCCCCGCCCAGGCCTGATGCCTCGGCCAGAGGAGTTGACCCTCATCACCCTCCGATCACCAATCACCGGATCGGCCTCTTGACCAGGCCTGAGGCCTCCGGCAGAGGTGTCAGGCCTGAGCAGGGGACCCCCAGCTCCCCACGGTTGCAGGCTCCGCCCCTGCCCAGGCCTAACGCCTCTGGCTGAGGCATCCGGCTCGGGCAGCGGGGACCCACAGCTGCAGTGGTCCCGCGATCGTGGGCTCCGCTTTAGGCCCAGGCAAGGGACCCCTAGCTCCCGGGACTGCCAGCTTCGACCGTGTCCAGCTCCCATCGCTGGTCCACCCCTACTTCCTGCTATCACTGGCCAGGGTGGCAAAGGCTCCTGATTCTCCGATCATGGCTGGGGGGCAGGGCCCTCTTAGCTCCCCCCTGGGTTTCCGATCACTGTCAGTGGCAGGGGGCTTCTTCCTGCTTTCCCTTTTGCCTCCCTGCATTGTGCCTACATATGCAAATTAACCGCCATCTTGTTGGCAGTTAACTGCCAATCTTAGTTGGCAGTTAATTTGCATATAGCCCTGATTAGCCAATGAAAAGGGTATCGTCGTACGCCAATTACCATTTTTCTCTTTTATTAGTGTTGATAGGAGGTATTGCACTGGAAAAAAAATCTGTCTTTCAACTAAATCAAACAATGAAAAAAATGTGACAGGTTTAAGCAAAGCTACAACAGAAACTATTTAAAATTCCAGGATATAATTATGAAAAATATTTGTTTAATAATCATTTACGTTTATGAATTTAAAATTTCCCTTTTTAATATTAGAGAAAAAGTATTCCCCAAACAGAAAAATTATCAAGTTGATGTTTTTCCATTCATATTGCACATACATCTATATGATCTTATTTAACTTCAAAACATTCTAGGAGATTGAGAAAGCAGACATTATTAATGCCACTAGCAGATGAGAAAAGCATATTTTGGAAATTTTAAATTTCTAAAGATACATCAATAGTAAGAATGTGTTATAATAGTGTGAACATCTTTGACCTCAATTATTATTTTGTTAAACATATTGCTGACATTACTGAAAATACATGAGTTTAATGACAAAATATTTTGACTTAATGTAAAAGTGTACAGTTTCTTACACATTTACAAAACATATGAGCTATCACTGTTTGTTTTAACCAAAATAATGTCATATTGTATACCTCAACTCTTCTTCAACAGAAAAAATTTAAAGTAGGACCATATTTCAGATTAATATAATTGCAATTTCAGTGATATTTTATAACTACTTTATAAAAACCAAATCATAGACTATAACTACATAGCATCTTCTCCTTTACAGATCTGAAGCAAAATTTGTGAGATGGCAAAGACTGCCTCTTTTTTCAATACTGTATGAAAATATGCCTCTTCAATTTATCTTCAATAGTTATTGCTAGATCGATTTTATAACTATATTCGGGAAAGGTGCTATTTTCTTTTTTACATGGCAACAGAGAAATTGTTTATCTTCCCTAAGCATCAAAATCTTTTAATAGTCATTAATCATGTTTTAAAATTTACATTTTTCTCAAAAATAAAAATAAAATTTACATTTTTCTTAAGATACAGATCTCATCCATGATAAGTAAAAACACATCACAGGTAGCAAAAACTAAGCACATTCACATTTGATTAACTATCAATAAAAATACTGCATTTTTTGTTTGTTTTCATTTTAACAATCAATTTTTTAAAATATATTTCTTTATTGATTTCAGAGAGGAAGGGAGAGAGATGGAAACATCAATGATGAGAGAGGATCATTGATTGGCTGCCTCCTGCACGCCCCTTACTGGG
This sequence comes from Myotis daubentonii, assembly GCF_963259705.1. Classification (NCBI taxonomy): domain Eukaryota; kingdom Metazoa; phylum Chordata; class Mammalia; order Chiroptera; family Vespertilionidae; genus Myotis; species Myotis daubentonii. The sequence goes on along the minus strand of NC_081841.1, from coordinate 145,302,113 downwards.
GATCAAGCCTGCAACACAGGCATGTGCTCTTGGCCAGAATCAAACCTGATACCCTTCAGTCCACTGAGCCAAGCCAGCTAGGACTTAACAATTTTTTTAAAATATATTTGTATTCAAAAACATTACAGTTATGCAATACAGAAAGTTCCCATACACCCCAAACCTAGCTTACCTGTTATTAATATTGAAGTGGAATTTTTGGACTGGAATCCGGATTCTTTGTCTGCTGGAGTCATAGAATGAATTCACAGACAGAAAGTGGTATAGCAAAGGTGGAGATTTATTGAAGAACAAGTACAGACTTCCACGTGGGGAGAGGGAAAGTGTCCCACAGAACGAACTCCCACGTGGGGAAGGGAAAAGGGTCCCAGTGAGTTCTTTTTCCCTATGGCTTATATAGGCTGCAGATCCTTGTCCCTATATATCCCCTCTGATTGGTCACTACTCCCTTGGACTGGTTACTATAGTAACTCCTGGGCTCAAAGGTCCAGCATCACATGGGTGTGAGGTTCTCCTCCCCTTCCCCCTCCTTCCTTATTGTTTTTCTATTCCCATTGGGCTTTCTTCCTCTCCTTCTGAATGAAAGGCTTCTTTCTCTTTATTTTGTAAATATAGACCTTTTGCTGTTCCCAGCTTCCTCATTCATTGGAAATGCACCTGTTGCAGCTTTTCAGCTCCCCTATTCTATGGAAATATACCTTCTGCTGCTCTGCAGCCCTGTGCTTCTTCCATGGTCCTCTTAATTTCTAAAATTTCCTAAAACCTGTCTTTTTCACCCCCCCCCCCAAATTTCTGTTTCAATATCTTATATTAGTATACTACATTTGCCACAGTTCATGAACTTATATTAATAAATTATTATAATTAAATTTTCTTTGTCACCTTATGTCCATTTTGTATTCTAGTATCCTGCTAGGATACCATATTATGTTTATTCTTTATGTCTAGTACTATGATCATTTTTATTTCTCCCCCAGCACATTAACTGTAAATTTCTCTTCTCAATAAAATATAGAACTTCTATTCATACCACTGTACATATTTATTTGTCCCCAATTGTATGATATTTAGCAAGATGATACACAAAATGATTTCAGTGGCTATAAATTTTCCTCTTGACTCTATTTAGTTTTCATGACCTGTTGCTGTACTACTGAGAAATGAAGAATGTAAGAGCACTATTGCAACATACTCCCATTATGTTCACTAGAAGGCAAATCATTATATTTATGAACAAGTGTGTTCTTCGATGTTGACATGAAGTAAACATTTATTATTATATATATGTAAGTGTTATATTGTTCTAGAAGTTGCAACATGCATTTTATGAGATTTTTGAAAAATAATATTGTTGATTAAAATTAAATTCCCAATTGCATAGATTATTTTAAATAGATTTTCACGTTATTCAGTTCAGGTAATTGTTCTGCGTATTTTTTTTAGGAACATTTTGCTTTTGTCAGGGACTAATCTCTCTTGTTAAAAAAACAACATTCAAGATTGCTCATTTTCTCACATTTAATTCTATTATTCTTTTCTTAACTTGTCATCTTGGTTTCTTTACTTTATAATTGTTTTGTTCTTGTGAACGCTAATCACTCTAATGAATGTGTAACATGCCATTATCTATATTGATTGGACATCAGATTGGCAATACATAACCATATCATTTTTGACAAAACCGTATCATTTTGCTCTAAAACTCCTTTATTAAATCAGAATATTTTAATAAAATTGAAGGGAAAACTATAAATGTGTAATGATTAATAATATATTTCCAGTGGGAAGGCTGAGGAAGGTTGGAGGGTGGGAGGGGGAGGGTAAGAGATCAACCGAAGGACTTGTATGCATGCATATAAGCATAACCAATGGACATAAGACACTGGGGGGGGAGGGGAGGCCTGGGAATGTCAAGGGGGGGGAGACATATGTAATATGTAATACTCTTTGTAATACTTTAAGCAATAAAACAAAATTTAAAAAAAGAATTACATATGTACTAGTATACACATAAAAAAAATATGCCGAAACTGGTTTGTCTCAGTGAATAGAGTGTCGGCTTGCAGACTGAAAGGTCCCAGGTTCAATTCTAGTTAAGGGCATGTACCTGGGTTGCGGGCACATCCCCAGTAGGAGATGTGCAGGAGGCAGCTGATCGATGTTTCTCTCTCATCGATGTTTCTAACTCTCTATCTCTCTCCCTTCCTCTCTGTAAAAAATCAATAAAATATATTTTAAAAAAATAATAATATATTTCCAATCCTTACATGTGCTGTAATTTTATAAATTGGATTTTATATATTCAGCCTAATACTTTCCATAACCTATCTTAATGAATTTCACCCAACACTCAGTCATTCAGAGAAAACATTTGGGAATCTAGTCTGGCCTTTCTAATAATATGGCAGTTGGAATCCAATAATAAAAGCAGAGAGTTCTATTTAGACAAAACAAACTCTAAACAATAAATTAAAAAGTCTCCTTCTTGGAGGAATGAAGGCTAGTGTTTAAATATTTTTCTATTTTGTGTGTAACTTTGGGCCACTTAACATTTCTGAGTCTAAGTTTCTTCATTGTAAAATGGTCTTGATGCTTACCTTTGAGTGATGTTAACAATTATATGTAAAATAACTTAGATAATCCTGACATAAATTTTTAAAAATCATTATTATTTATTCTATAATCCTACTATATGTTAGTATAAATTATTACTCTTAATAGACTGGTACTATTAAATAAGATATCTAAAATCAAGATGAATTAATTCAATAAATATTTACTGAGAACTTTCAATTTGCCAGGTGCTAAATTACACTTTCTTAGAACTTGTATCTGGCAGGAGTGAAGAATGAAGACAATATGTAAGTGAATGATAAATAAATTTGTGCTTAATAATGAAACACGAATTTTAGGAGTAAGATAGGACAGGTTTTGGAAATTTTAGAAATTTTGGAAATTAAGGGGACCATGGAGGAAGCACAGGGCTGCAGAGCAGCAGAGGTATATTTCCATGGAATGGGGGAGCTGGAAAGCTGCAACAGGTACATTTCCATAGAATGAGGGAGCTGGGAACAGCAAAAGGTCTATATTTACAAAATAAAGAGAAGGAAGCACTTCATCCAGAGGAGAAGAAGAAAGCCCAAAGGGAGTAGGAAAACAATAAGGAAGGAGGGGGAGAACCTCATATGTCCCATGTGAGGTTCAACCTTCTTGCCCAGGAGTCACTATAGTAACCAGTCTAAGGGAATAGTGACCAATCAGAGGGGATAGCAAGGCAACAGGATCTGCAGCCTATATAAGCCATAGGGAAAAGGAACCCAGTGGGACCCTTTTCCCCCTCCCTACTTGGGAGTCTATTCTGTGGGACTCTTTCCCTCTCCCCATGTGGGAATCTATACTTGTTCTTCAATAAATCTCCACCTTTGCTATACCACTTTCTGTCTGTGGATTCATTCGTCAATTCCTGTGGACAAAGAATTTGGATTCTAGTCCAAAAACTCCATATCAATAACAATATATAAAAACATATAAGTTGCCCTAACCGGTTTGGCTCACGGATAGAGCGTCGGCCTGCGGACTGAATGGTCCCAGGTTCGATTCAGGTCAAGGGCATGTACCTGGGTTGCGGGCACATCCCCAGGAGGGGGCGTGCAAGAGGCAGCTGAATCGATGTTTCTCTCTCATCGATGTTTCTAACTCTGTATCCCTCTCCCTCTCCCTTCCTCTCTGTAAAAAATCAATAAAATATATTTAAAAAATAAAATAAAAATAAAAAAATAAAAACATATAAGTTGTCGCATTACAATGTTTTATGAGAAAAAGTAAATCAGATAAAGGGAATATAGAGTGCTTGGTGAAAACAATATACAAAATTTTAAATGAGCTATAAAAGGATTCATAGATAGATGTTTTCTAACATTGCAATATATTCACTTATTTGTTAACTCATATTTTTCTACTTCTTTTTTGAAAAAAAAAACAACAACAACAAACTTCAGAATAGTTAAAAGAATAACACAACGAATATCCTCACAATTTTGACATAAAATCCTCAAAATTTCACATTTTGGCACATTTTCTGTCTTTCTCTTTGACTGAACTATTTGGAAATAAGATACAGAGAGTAGGACATTTATATTCTTAATCTTGAAGTAAATATTTCATAAGGATAGTAATATTCTCCTACATATGTACAGTACCAAAAAATGCACCCAAATTTTAAATTTTAAATATGATTTCCATATACTCAGTCAATGTTAAAGTTAACCCAGTGTCAGAACAATAGTGGTATTTTTTTTGTGTGTTTTAATATAATTTCTTTTTAGACAGAGAGGAAGGGAGAGGAATAGAGAGATAGAAACATTGATGAGAACATTTATCAGCTGCCTCCTGAATGTATAATACTGGGAATCAAGCCCAAAACCGGGCATGTGCCCTGATTAGGAATTGAACCAGTGACCTCCTGGCTCATGGGTCAATGCTCAACCACCGAGCTACATTAGTTGAGCACAATATTGTTTATAACTGTTTTTTGGTTTGTTTGTTGGTATAGGAGATAATGTTTTATTATCTTTGGATACATTAAAATATTTTAATATGTTGCTGCTAAAAGCAATAATTTACTGTTTTACAATATTCTGTATTTTTGGAATTTGGCCAAGGCTCAGCTTTTTGGTCCATTTGCTGAACATGATGCAAGCTGAGTTCACTCATATGGTTACATTCAGTTAGGAAATTAGCTGAGACTGAAATATCCAAAGTGGTTTCTCACCTCATAGGAACTTCTTCCATGTGGTCATTAATCATTTGGGAGTTTCTTATAATATGACAGTTGGGATACAAGAACACAAGCAGAAGTTTCTTGGCTGAGGTAACTAAAATACTAGCCAAAAGCCTTGCCTGAGAACAGATATTGTCCTACTTCTGTTGCAGGTTATAGTTCAAAGCAATTTATAAGGTCAAGCTAGGTTCAAGGGAAAGAGAAAAACACTACTTGATGTAAGGAGAGGCAAATAAGGTATGGCCATTTAATTCTATTACATCAAGGGTCACACATTGCCTTAAGTTGCAGGTCTCTATATCCAACTTTAATTTAGAATAGCTGTTTCTTTTTTATTTCAATTTTACTCAATGTGTTTCAATTAATTGTATTCATTATTATATTTTTAATGCTCATACCATCTCATCATTGGCCAATAGGTACTCCCTTAAGTTGACTTCTGTGTCCATTAAATAAAAGTAGATTCTAAACACTAAAAGTGGTATTCTGCACATGTTCTACAGTGGGTTTTCTTTTCTTTTCTTTTTAAAGGCATTACACACCCACCCACATCAGCTTTTCACCACATGTGAATATTTGCTTGGTTTATTTGTAGACAGGAAAAAATAACGCCATAGTTTTTAAAATGTATGGTTATCACCTCTTATTATTGTTTAATCTACAGAATAAATTAATAGCATGTCAGTGATTTAATTTTTATTGATTCATTACATTTTAAAAACATCAAATATTAGAGAACAACATCCATTACATATCTTATTATTGTTCTTTACACCCTCCCTTCAGATCAGCTATACAGAAAGATAAGGACTCACCCCTTTTGTTCAGGTAATTCTATGACAATATGAAGCAGAAAAACTATGACTTTTCTAATTTTCTTGCGTGATCCTTAAAGAATTAAAAAAGTGATTGGACAGATAAAAAGTATAGTATCATGACTAATTATCAATTGTATTCCTCAGCAACATAAAAACCAAATTTTGCATTTAAATTAATGGTTGTTTTTACTGACCTTTATAAAAACACACCTATATATGGGAGAATGATGTTTTGATATATCTGTTAATAATTATCATTAGAGGCAAAGCCAGAAATAGCTTTTAGGAGAGAAAGTATATTGGAAAACTTAAAAAAATGAAGCTCATACAATCATTTTAATTCTTTAAAATTTTGTATATTTGGAATAGCCTTATTAATGCATATCTCCATTTTCTGTGTTGGCAAGGCCAATTAGCAAATACAGATGTCCTATGATCTTTATGCCCCAGCTCTTAAATTCTTAAACACTTGCCAGCTCTTTGTTTCAGTGGAGGTGAGCTTCTCTTTTTTTGTCAAACTGAATTGAAAAAAGTTTGCCTTGTCTATATAACTATGTCAGGTACACTATTTGCTTTGGCAGTGAAAGGAGGGAAGAAGGAGTAAAGAAAAGAGAGAGCAAGAAGTGAGAACAAGAGCAAAGAGCTAGAGCAAGAGTGAGTGAGAGAGAGAGAGATCATAAAGAGACTACAAGAGAAACAAGTTAATTACTTAAAAATTTGAGCATGGGTAAAGGCTTTCTAAATATAATTAAACAACCTGCAGCAGTGAAAAAAAAATGAACAAAGTTACAAAGCAAATAAATTGGTGGGGAAAATTGCACTGTATGTCACAGAAAGAAGGCAAATACTTCTAATAAAAGGAAAACCTCCTAAAAATCAGGACTACTACATGACAGAAAATTTTCACTAGGAACAAATAATTGGATCACATTAAAAAACATTAAAAGGATTTGCATGTATAAGAATATATGCACTTTTGCCATAGTAACAGAAATGCAAACTAAAATTCCATTAAGAAAAAGAAAGGAAGTTCCAGTCAAGATGGCAGCGTAGGTAAATGTGGTACTTACCACAACCATATCAAAACTAGAGGCCTGGTGCATGAAATTTGTACACTGGGGGGCGTGGTATCCCTCAGTCCAGCCTGCACACTCTCCAATCTGGGAATCCTTAGGGCTGTCCCACTGCCAGTTTTAGGCCTGATCCCACAGGGTTCGGCAGTCTGCTATCCCTCTCAAAATCTGGGACCACTGGCTCCCAACCACTCGCCTTCCTACTTGCCTGATTGATTGCTCCTAACTGCTTCTGCCTGCAAGCCTGATCTCCCCCTAACCACTCCCCTGCCAGCCTGATCGATGCCTAACTTCTTCCCTGCCGGCCAATTATCCCCAACTGCCCTCCCCTGCTGGCCTGTTCATCTCCAACTCCTCCCTTGCTGGCCATCTTGTGACCACAAGGGGGCTACCATCTTGTGTGATGGTATGATGGTCAATTTGCATATTAACTCTTTATTATATAGGATTACAACTATACTAGAGAACAGCCATAATTCAGAACTAAGTGAAATCTAGCTGAACCGGTCCTATAACTAAGGATGTTAAGAAGAAGCCAGACTTGACTGGTTTGGCTCAGTGGATAGAGCATCAGTCTGTGGACTGAAGGGTCCCAGGTTCTATTCTGGTCAAGGGCATGTACCTTGGTTGTGGGCACATCCCCAGTAGGGGGTTTGCAAGAGGCAGCTGATTAATGTTTCTCTCTCATCAATGTTTCTAACTCTCTATCCCTCTCCCTTCCTCTCTGTAAAAAATCAATAAAATATATTAAAAAATAAAAGAAAAAGGCATATCAGACTGGTAGGATGGGCAGCAACACTGAGCAGGCTGGTGCCACAGCCACATTTAGAGGATAAAAATCAGGAAGGTTGTCTCAGTTGTGGAGGTTCCCTCTGAATATCAAGGGATCCCACTGGTTCATCAGACTCCCCCTACCCTCTATGTCAGGATTCCAGTACCAGGAAGAGAAGTTCGCATAACTTCTGGCTATAAAAACCATAAGGGGATGTGTATGCATGCATATTAGCATAACCAATGGACACAGACACTGGGGCAGTGGGGGCTTGCCTGGGGTGGGAATGGCTTGGTGGGGAGGTCAATTAGGGGAAAAGGAGACATATGTAAAACTTTAAACAATAAAAAAACCTCTCAATTAAAAAAAAACAAACACATAAGGGATTGTGGCTGAGTGAGAGACAGGGCTATTAGAGATTCAGGCATTCCTCTTAAAGGGCCACACATAGATTTCTGGGGCAGCAGCTGGAAAGGCAGCAGAGATATATGGAGAGAAACTGAATTGTTGGACATTAGGACTAGAGCTGGAGAAAAGCTTTCTCACAGAAAGAAGTATTGGTGGAGGGCATTTTTTCTTTGATGAGCCCTACCCTCACAGAGCCAGCCAGTGGTACCAGATCTAAGTCTCCATCAATTTGTTTGACACTGTTCTCCCTGCCCTGGTGATCCCATGAGACTCTGCCCCACCCAATTTGTGGGCCCAGCCAAGCCATTTTCAGTGGTTTTTCCATATAAATATGCTGTCTTGGCTCATGCTTTGGACTTTCCTAAAATCTCTCAAAGATGTAGTGTCTGGCCTCAGCACAGCCTGTACCTCTTGCTATGTGGTCCCAGGCTCAGCACTAGTGACAGCTGATTTTGGTTTGCAGCTTGGACTTTCCTGGGCACTTCTAAGCCCATCACAAGTAGCGGCCATCTGCAGATTGCTTTATAGCTCATGTCAGGTGGCCCAAGGCAGAGCACAGGTAGTGGCAGACATTGACTTGCATCTCCCAGGTGGCTCTAAAGCCAGCTCACCTGGTGGACAGCTTCAGGCCATTTCAGAGCACCACCCAACTACCTCCACAAACAGCACACTGAAGTAGTGGATTCAATGGGCACCACTGGGGTGATTGAGGATGCTGTGCCACCGGACCCTATAGGACACCTCTAACATAAGGCAACTCTACCAAGCCTGTGAGACATAGCAGCTCTATCTAATACATAGAAACAAAGAAAAACAACAAGAAATGCTGCCAAAATGAGGAGAAAAAAAAAAAGAAAAAAAAAAAAACATGTCCCAAATGAAAAAGCAGAACAAAAACCAGAAAATGGCCTAAACAAAATAGAGACAATCTACCAGATGCAGAATTCAAAACACTGGTTATAAGGATGCTCAATGAACTAAGTGGAAGAGTAGATGTACTTACTGAAAACTTCAACAAAATGATAGGAAATATAAAAAGGGAGATACAAAACAAACAAACAAAAAAGAACCAGTGGAAAATGAAGAATACATTAACTGAAATGAAGAATCCATTACAAGGAATCAGTTTTAGAACAGATGTGGCAGGGGGTCAAATCAGTGGTTTGGAAGATGAGGAAGCAGAAACCACCCAATCAGAACTACAAAAAGAAAAAGGATAAAAAAGGTTATGATAGTATAAAGAGCCTCTGGGACAACTTCAAGTCTACCAATATTTGCATCATGAGGGTGCCATAAAGTGGAGAGAGACAGCAAACAATAGATATACCTTGTAAAAAAAATAATTATGGAAAACTTCCCTAACCTGGTCAAGAAAATTGACATATAAGTTCAGGAAATGCAGAGAATCCCAAACAAGGTGAACCCAAAGAGATCCACACAAATGCATATAATTATTAAAATGCTAAAGATTAAAGACAAGGAGAGAATCTTAAAGGTAGCAAGCGAAAAGTTGTTAGTTATCTCTAAGGAAACTCCCATAACACTATCAGGTGATTTCTCAACAGAAACTTGGCAGGCAAGAAATTTTCAAAGTGATGAGAAACAAGGACTTAAAACCAAGATTACTGTACTTAGAAAAGCCATCATTTAGAATCATAGAGAGCTTCTCAGACAAGAAGAAGCTAAAGGGAGTTCATCACCACCAAACCAGTATTATAAGGATTTTTTGACCCAGTGTGATCCTACTTCTGGAAATATATCCTAAGAATCCTGAAACACCAATCAGAAAGAATATTTGCACCCTATGCTCATAGCAGTGTTATTTATAATAGTTAAGATCTGGAAACAGCCCAAGTACCCATCAGCAAATGAGTGGATAAAGAAGCTGTGGTGCATTTATACAATGGAGTACTATGTGGCTATAAAAAAGACTATTATGCTGAGTGAAATAAGTCAGTTAGAGAAAGACAAATATCACATGTTTTCACATATTGTGGAATCTAATGAACAAAATAAACTGACAAAAAAATAGATCCAGAGGCATGGATGCCTAGAACAAAATAACAGATGTCAGTGGGGAGACTGGTGTAGGAGATGGAAATAGCTTAACCAATGAACATATAGGCATATATTTATCAGTCATGGGCACAGGCAATAGTGTGGGGAAGGTCTGGGGTAGGGTAGAAATTGGATGAAGGGAGCAAAAGGGGGAAAATGGGAGACATCTGTAATACTGTCAACAATAAAAACAAACACAAAGAAAAAAAGATAAAAATAGCAATAATTCATATCTTTCAACAATTACTTTTAAGGGAAATGGATTAAATGCTCTAATCAAAAGACATATGGAGGCTTACTGGATAACAAAACAAAATCCTTCCTTGTGCTGCCTATAAGAAACTCAATTTAGATTGAAAGACAGAGTAAAAGTAATGTGTTAGGAAAATTTATTTCATGAAAATTAAAAGAAACATAAAAGCTAGGGTAGCAACACTTACACCAGAAAAATAAACTTTAAAACAAAGACTATATAACAAGAGACCAAAAAACAACAACGATACAGCAATTTATCCAAAGAAACCCAACACACTAAACCGAAAAGACATATGCACCATCTGTTCAGTGCAGCACTATCTACCATAGCCAAGACATGGAAGTAACCTGTGTCCATCAGTAAATGAATGGAGAAAGAAGTGGTGCATGTATGCAATGGAATATGACTCAGCCATCTACACTAATAAAAGAGAAAAATGGTAATTGGCGTACGACGATACCCTTTTCATTGGCTAATCAGGGCTATATGCAAATTAACTGCCAACTAAGATTGGCAGTTAACTGCCAACTAAGATTGGCAGTTAACTGCCAACTAAGATTGGCAGTTAACTGCCAACAAGATGGCGGTTAATTTGCATATGTAGGCACAATGCAGGGAGGCGAAAGGGAAAGCAGGAAGAAGCCCCCTGCCACTGACAGTGATCGGAAACCCAGGGGGGAGCTAAGAACTGGGGGGCAGGGCAAAGGCGGCCCTGGGGCCGCCTTTGCCCTGCCCCCCAGCCATGATCGGAGAATCAGGCTCCTTTGCTGCCCTGGCCAGTGATAGCAGGAAGTAGGGGTGGAGCCAGTGATGGGAGCTGGGCACTGTCGAAGCTGGCAGTCCCAGGAGCTAGGGGTCCCTTGCCTGGGCCTAAAGCGAAGCCCACGATTATGGGGCCACTGCAGCTGTGGGTCCCCGCTGCCCGGGCCAGACGCCTAGGCCAGAGGCGTCCTGCAGGGGCAGGGGCGGAGCCCGCACGATCGCAGCGCCCCCCGCTGCCACTGCAGGTCCCCACTGCCCGGGCCGGACGCCTAGGCCAGAGGCGTCAGGCCTGGGCAAGGGGCCGATCCTGCGAGTGGAGGGTGATGGGAGTCAACACCTGAGGGCTCCCAGTATGTGAGAGGGGGCAGGCTGGGCTGAGGGACACTCCCCCCACACACACACCCAGTGCACGAATTTCGTGCACCGGGCCCCTAGTAAAAAAATAATGAAATTTTGTCATCATCAACAATATAGACGGACCTAGAGGGTATTATGCTGAGTGACATAAATCAGACAGAGAAAGACAAATTCTATATGATTTCACTTATATGTGAAATCTAAAAAAACAAAATAAATGAAAAAGTGGAACAGAAACAGACTTATAGACACAGAGAACAGTTTGACAGTTGCTAGATGAGAGGGGATGGGTGAAAAGATGAAGGTACTGGGAAGCACAGATTGCTAGTTACAGAATTGTCACAGGGATGTAAAGTATAGCATAGGGAATATAGTAAATTATATTATTACTAGAGTCCTACTGCAGGAAAGTGGTGCACAGGTGTGGGGGGTGGGGGTTGTCCCTCAGCCTGGCATGTACCCTCTCGCAATCTGGGACCGCTGGCTCCTAACCGCTTTCCTGCCTACCGGCTTGATCACCACCTAACTGCTCCCTTGCCAGCCTGCTGGCCCTCAACTTCCCTCCCCTGCCGGCCTCATGGCCCCTAACCACCTCTGCCTCAGCCCCCACCATTGTGGCTTTGTCTGGAAGGAAGTCAGACAGTCAGAAGATGTCCAGTCTCCCGGTCTAATTAGCATATTACCTTTTTATTAGTATAGATAACTATGTCTGGTATCAGATGTGTGCTAGACTTATTGGGGTGGTCACTGAGTAAGTTGTATGTCTAATCACTGTGTGGTAAACCTAAAACTAATATAATATGATTTCAAGTGTATTGAAAAAATAATCATTCAAACTCAAAAATATAATAATTCCATTAAAATATATTGTTGCATACCATTAGAATATTTTTTAATTCAAACTTTGGATTTTTTTACCTTGTAGCTATTTATCTTAGTGTCAGTATTTCTTTTGATGAAATTTTATTTTTTACGTATATAAAATGTGCATAAATTATAATAGTCAATACTAAATATCAAAGGTTGTTATGTGGGTCCTCAATTTTATCTCATCCCCTCTACCTTTTCTTTTCTGTCTCTATAAAATGGCATTTGCATTTATTCTATTTGCCCTTCTAGTATTTTTTAAATCAAATATATATGTATATGAGTGAATTTACATAAATTCACTCCCCTCCCTCTTTCTTACAGAAAAAGAATAGCATGCAATATTTATTGCTCTGTACTCTGCCTTTTCACTTTACAATTCTACCTGCAGCTCATCCAAGTCAATGTAGAAAGATTTCCCCTTCATGTTTCAAGCTGACAGAGTGTTTCAGTGTGTGGATGAACCATGGATTTTTCAACTAATCCTGCATTCATATAGATATTTGGATTATTTCCGAAGGTTTGCAATAAATAACCATATGTGTGGGCTGTTTTATATTTTTGTTAATATTTCCTAATAGTTGACTTGTTGGGTCAAAATTCATATATGATTTTTCTAAGTACTGAGAAATTACTCTTCATTAGGAGTGCACCATTTTTAAAAAACATCTTATTGTTAAAGCATGGGTGAGTTTATCTTCTTCATGCCACCCTCAAATAATTTAAGATCAAACTTTTGAGTTTTGGGCCATCTGTTAGATGATGAATGGCATCTCTGCATAGAATAATTTATATTGCCTCCTTTAGGGGTAAAGTTGACCCCAAATGCTGCCTAGCTTTCAGAGTAGACATCCCCAGTCTATTCTATCATGCACTCATCCTTTTCCCATGTTGTCACCTCTGAATTATTCTTAGATTTTGAGTCATTCTTATTCACTGAAATAATAGATAAAATAGGATAACTTCCTCCACTCCTAACACCTCCTTGTATCTGTACCTATATATTTCATCTTAGGAAGATACTGAAACAGTGGCTTTTTATTTTAACTTAAAAAGCAAGCATACAAACAAAATTTATTTTCTTGACCCTAAAATCTCTTCTATCTGCTACCTATTTTTCTTCTTTACAAAATAACTTTTTGAAAAATTGTCTATATTTCCTGTCTTTACTTCCTCTGCCTCTGAAGTTCACTTCCTCTCCCTCTGAAGTCCCTTCATTGAATCTAATCCTCCATGTTACCAAGTCAAAAAATCAATGAGAATTTCTCATATTTGACCTATCAGCATCTTTTGAAATAATTGCTCACATACTTCTCCTTGAAACATTATCTTTGCTTCTAAGGTAATACAACTTATCCTATCTAATAAAGAGGGAATATGCTAATTGAACCTCACACTGTCACAAAGGTGGTGGTGCCCACAGCCAATAAGGAGGGAATATGCTAATTGACTGCCCCACCCTAAAAGATGGTGGCATCCACAGCCACAAGATGGCCAGCAGGGGAGGGCAGTTAGGGGAGATCGGGGCTGCAGGAGAGGGCAGTTGGGGACAATCAGGCTAGCAGGGGAGCAGTTAGGCGTCGATCAGGCTGGCGGGGGAGTGGTTAGGGAGTGATCAGGCTGGCAGGCAGAAGCAGTTAGGGAAAATCAGGCAGGCAGGCAGACGAGTGGTTGGGAGCCAGCAGTACTGGATTGTGAGAGGGATGTCTGACTGCCAGTTTAGGTGGATAGGGCCTAAACCAGCAGGGGTCCCAGATTGGAGAGGGTGCAGGCTGGGCTGAGGCACACTACTCCCACCCCCCAGTACATAAATTTTGTGCATTGGACCTCTAGTTTTCATATAAGGTGCTCTTTTTCCCACCCTCAAGGCTATTTTCCTCAACATCCTTAACTCTTAATTCTAGAGTGCTCTAAAGCTCAGTCTTTGATGTATTCCATTCTTGCCTGACTTTCTTAGGATCTCATTTAGTTTTATGGTTTTAAATACTAGCAATATGATGATTAGTTACCAAGAGAGGCAGGTAGTAGGGCTAATAGACACATACTCTCAATATTCATTGCTAGCTCTTTGTCCTTGAAACAAATACTTAACTTCCTTGTTCCTCTATTACCTCATTGTGCAATGTTGATAATAATGTTGCCTACATTTCATGGAAATTTTGTATGAAATAAATCACTCATACACATAATAGAAAAAAAACCTTTTTCCTGGCATATAAGTGCAACATATGCATTAATTCATACTATTATTGTAATTTCATGGCATTTCTCTCTTCCTGAAACTACAGACTAGTGTATTTGGTTGCTGTCTGATCACCTTTGCTTTGCTATTTTGTATGGACTCCAAACTTAGCATATGCAAAACACGTCTTGATTTATTGCCTCAAGCCTGTCCTCATAGTCTTCCCTTCTAAGTAAAAGGGAATTCTATTCTTTTAAGGAACAAGTCTTTTCCTCAAATTCTAAATCTGATATGCCAGCAAATCCTTTGGGCTGTGCATTCAAAATGAATGAATAATCTGACCATTTCCCACCAACTTCAATGCCACTACTCTATTTGGAAGGATCATCATTGCTTATCTGGATTTTTGCTTCTAACTGATCTCCTTGCTCTGCTACTGGCCCTCTTTATATGTTTCCACATTGAAGCCAGAGTGATCCAGAATACATATGATCTCCTCTGCTTACAATACTCTTAGGACTTTTCCACTAAAAATGTTGTACTCAAGATCCCAGAGAACATACTGCCACATGCCTGACTTCTCCGATTCTAGAACTTTCCTCTTTGGCCTCATCAGCTTCATTGTCCTGGAATATTTATCTTTGTTCTGAATCAGGGAACTTTTTCCACTGGTCTCTTTGTCAGGAATACTCTCTCTAAAGACATTCCTGTGGCCTGACTTCTTCATAATCTTAAATTCTTTACTCAGAAATCATTTTAATGAAAAGACCTTTACTTACCAGACTATTTAAGATTGAATTCCCTCCTTCTACCACCTTTGAACATCTATCTCTGTTACCTGTTTTATGATAACAGAGATAAAAATTCACCTTTAGCATTCTATTTATTTTACTGAGTTTTCTCATCTATGTATCTATGTTATATATTTTTCTCACTGGAATGTAAATTCCATGGGACACAATTTTTTTTCACTGTAAAATCCTCAGTATTCGAATATTTTCTGGCACAAAGAAAACATTTATAAATATTAACTGAACAAATCAATGAGTTAATCAAGTCATTGATAGCAAAATTATAATTTTTGTAGACTATTAAGTATTTGAAAGGGCAATTTTCCAGAATAAATCAAAATAAGCTACATAAAAGCATTTTTCAAATTCATATTTAATAAATTAAGTTGAGAGAAAAACAAAGCCATGTTTACTCTCTATACATATGTGTACACAAATACATATCTACACTAATAAAAGAGAAAGATGCAAATTCACTATACCTTTGTGATGCCCACCAGCCAATCAGGAGTGAGTATGCAAATTAACCCAACAAAGATGGCGGGTT
This sequence comes from Myotis daubentonii, assembly GCF_963259705.1. NCBI lineage: Eukaryota > Metazoa > Chordata > Mammalia > Chiroptera > Vespertilionidae > Myotis > Myotis daubentonii. The sequence goes on along the minus strand of NC_081841.1, from coordinate 145,286,442 downwards.
AATTCGAATATGCAGGCGCAGAGTGGCCAGGGGCGGGGCGGGATGCTTGCAGCATAGGAAGGAAGAAAGGCGGCTCCAGGCCAGAGCAAAGGCTGAAAGGCGGCTCTGGCCAGAGTTAAGGTGGTGCCGGCAGCCAGGGGAAGGAAGGGCCATTCTTACATGAATCTTTGTGCTTCGGCCTCTAGTATATATACAATTACATATACATTATAATTATATGTGTATATACTATACTTGTTTCTAATTGAAAGTTATAAAATACTGTGCAAAAATAGCTCAAATTGATAAAACAAGTAAGAAACAATTCCTTCATCTGTAAGTCACTATTGATATATTAGCATATAATTCCAATAGTAAGTATAATTATATGTATTTTAGGGAAATTTTATATTTTTATAAATCCTCTTTATAATTAAATAATATATTTCCATTTTGGCTGAACTTATGCTGGATATTTACCACAAATTATTCTTTATTTATTCATTGTTTACACATAGAAAATTATACTTGCCCTATCCGATTTGGCTCAGTGGATAGTATGTCAGCCTGTGTACTGAGGGGTCCTGGGTTCAATTCCAGTCAAGGGCACATGTTCGGGGGTGTGTAGGAGACAGCCAATCAATGACTCTCTCTCTCATCATTGATGTTTCTATCTCTCCCTCTCCAATCCTCTCTGAAATCAATAAAAATATATTTAAAAAACACTATACTTTATTGCCATTTTGAATTTAGATGAGGCCAAGAGATTAGCTCAGCCAATGAAATGTGAACAGGAAAAATGCACTACATGTTCATAATAAATAAATAAAAGCAATGTCTTCAAATTATCTTCTTTTGTGCTTTGTGGAGGTAATGGCTCCACAACAGAAGAGTCCTGGCTCTCTGAATCAACACATGAATTACAGATTGACGAGGCTGTAATAGACTCTATGAGTGAGAAATAAACTTTATTTTATTTTATAAATACTTAGAGGTTGCTGGTTATTTTAGCTTATATAACCATTTCTTTTTAACTAATATACCCATGATGACATTTATCCAAATTTTTAGTTATTTTTATACATAATTATTTTAATTCTCACATATCATTCTCTCATAGGTGTATTAAACTCTAAATGTTAATAAGATAATGAAGACAAATGATGAGACTTAGTTTCCTGAAAAACTTTTTTCTGGTTTGTGTAACATTTTGTTCATATTCTAGAGAAGTTATTAGCTTTTATATGCTCAATTTTGATTCATGGTTCTTGGAATGAAGCACATGTTGGACTCTATAGGTAGGATATAAATTATTAAATTTGCCTTTTTATATGACAATATTTAGAGATCGCCTTGAATATGAAATTGTAATTTTCCCCTTGCCCAGTTAAAAGAATGTGTGCTTGTACAGAACAGCCATTGTTAATGGCCTCTGTGATCCTCCTGCAAAAGAGGATTCTGGGTTGGCCAAATCATTTTCTTCCCCTACTTAAGTTTGAGGCAGATCCTTTCTTGAGAAACAACTTATTTCTAGCATTTTAGCACAGAATCAGCAGAAAGAAAGATGGAAGAAGCAAGAGGTTTGCTAGACCAGGGCTTGGGAATTGAATTTTAGGGATGCAAAGTATGGCAAGTGTTAGCATGGCTCTACTGCATGAAAAAAAAAGTGATTGAGAAAGAAAAGATTGTATAAATATTTATATTTCTGTATAAACATTTTGGCATGTCTAGCTCCCACTCATGGAATTTGATTATCTCAAATAAATAGCTACTAAGAATTTGATTTTGTTTTGGGGGTTGTGATCTTTAGATGAAGATACAGATTTGAGATGTGGCTATGTTTCGTAATATGTAAGGGTCTCTTGCTCTTTTATCTTCTATTCATAGTTCAAACCAAGTTTTTGATGACCTGTGCCTTTGTTTCATTTATCTTGCTCAAAACAGCTTTGCAAATACATTGCAACTTACCCAGATTTACCTAAATTTTCCTTTTATTTTCCTCAAACTTACATTTTCTATTTCAATTATATTCATACATAAAAAAAGAATCATATAATTATCACCTAGATTTCTAAAAATCATTGTTATAACTTGTTTTTTTCTGATGACTGATTTGATTCTATGCCTAATGGTATTATGAAAATGAGCTACTTTGAATTTTATTAAATGACACTGTTGTAGTTTTATGGCGGTGATTCTGTCCTCTGGAGAGAAAATATTTCCACATAATTAAAATTCAATAATGAAACATTAAAATGAATTTATCATGAAGAAATCAAACAAATTCATTTTGCTTTGATAAATTTAGTACTAGTTTTGATCAAATAAAAATATGGCACTACCAACAAGCATAAAAATGTAAACCATTTTCTTTCCAAAAGAAAGAAAGTTTCCTCTTAATGGCTCACCCTAGGAAAATAGTGTTACACATTATTATACTTGCCAAAACATAACAAATGTTTATAGTTTTATCATACCTTGTAGAGAATACAAAATAAGTGAGAAGTAAAAAATGTAAAAATGCATATATTAACCATTGTTTTTAAAAATGAAAATATTTTTAACAATCTAAAACTATTTTACTAGTAAAATTGGTAATAGTTAAGGAAAAGTAATTCCTGTTTTTAGCAAAGTATAGAAAAACTTTGAACCTCATGTAGTTAGCATAAGGGCAAATTTTTAGATTTTTGAAAATGTGTTTACATAAAATCAAACATTATTTTGCATATGCAGTGACACAGAAATTCTACATGTAGAAATTTAACCTCAGAGAAAATAATTATTTCTTGTGTAAATATTTTGAAAGTAGGATGTTTATCAAAAGTTATTTATTATTACAAATGTTTGAAAAATCAAATCACATGAGGTAAGGCATTTATTAATATATTGTTGAAGAATATTTAATTTTTTGGAGAGATGTTTCTATTAAGTAAAAGAGTAAGTTATTTTGTTGTTATTCTTTGTATGGTATATATTCTTTGTTAGTATATATGGTAGTGATTATCTCTGGTATTTGCATTTTGGGTTATTTTAATTTTTTTCTTTTAATGTTTATCTTGACTCTTAAGTCAACTGGAGCCTTTGCTCCAAGTCATCTTCATCACTCCCTGGCCTGGACTCATGGGAAAGCTACCATTTTTGATGGTTCTGTTCCCTGCTGCATTAATCGAGAGAAAATTACATAGACAATCATCCCATTGGCTCTTCAAGTTACATTCAGAAGTTAAGCATAGTCAAAGCAGGTCTCAGAGCCAGTGCTAAATGCAGCGGAGATGGAGCTGAGCCACTCTCCCCAGCATGTGCCTAAGAGAACCAGCACTGGAGGGAGGTATTATGAACAAAATTAATGATTCCCACACTTATCAGCAAAGAAAAGAAAGGAAAAGGAAAGGAAGGGTGAGAGAGGAAGGCAGGCAGGCAATAAGACGTTGTGATTATATTTTCTTTACTGACAGTAATATATTCCTTGTGTGGTAATTGCAGCTCTCTCCCTGAAATTTGTCTTTTAATTAGTTCAACGCCCTGTGATGGTTTTTGAGACATTTAGCACTATCTTGCCTGCAGGTTCATCTAAGATAAAAAACAACAACAACACAAACTCAATGAAATCAAACCAAAAGAAAGTTAATGAAAGTATAACAGAAAATAAGGACTTTAAAAAATAAAGTTTAGCTTAATATACATTGTTTGTATATACTTGTGACTTTCCCTTTTGTTATGGCTTCCATTATAATTATATAACGCATATTTAATGGAGTGCAGAGAGTTAAAGATGAAAGTGCTGAGAGAGCGTTTCTTCTTTTCTCTGCCAGCCCGCGGCCTTTGATACATGGCTACTTTGATTTAAAGAAACAGAAAGTGTATAAGTACAGGTTTTCCTTAGTTTCTTGATGAGAACTGTCTTCTTGTGGAACTGCATAGAAGTTAGCTGTTTTCCATCCAAAAAATAGATTTTCTAGTGGGCTAGATCAATAATTTTTTCTACAATAGTGAAGGGCAGAGAAAAAGCTTTGGAAGACATAAGACATCCGAATGCATCATAAGGGGAATATTTCTCCAACCAAAAAGCTAGTGATGCAATAAAAAAAGTAGTCACATTCATGATATAGGACCCAAAGCAGCTGAGGGGAATATAATAACTCAATGGCAACAGAAATCAAGGTAGTGAAAGAGTGCAAGGTATACAGATAGTAAAGGGTTGGAAAATTAGGTCTGAGAAGTAGAAAAGGAATAGTTTAAAAGGAAGAAAGAGAAAAATAGGAGACCATCTTGAAGATTGGACCAAATATTGCAAATCTAGTAATCACAGCAAAAAACAAAACAACAAAAAAACAAACCTGATGAATCACCTTCAGAGTAAGTATACAAGAGGTCTGCAATACAGCCTTTCCTTGGTAGAGGCTCTACAAAAGATAAGATCAATTTAGCTAGTAGATGAGATAAGGAAAATATAGAACCTCATAAAGTGGTAAAAAGAAACAGAGTTAGATACCAAATTAGTCCACAAATAGGAGAGGGGAACATCAACTCACTTGAGAGTTTTCCTATATCTATGATTCATATTTATATATTTAATTTTGACAACTTGTTAAATATCTATATACTAGTGGCCTGATGCACAAAAATTTGTGCACTTGGTGGGGTGGGGAGGGGCAATGTTCCTCTGCTCGGCCTGTACCCTCTCCAATCTGGGAGCCCTGGAAGGATGTCCTACTGCCGGTTTACAGGGATCAGGCCTGAACTGGCAGTCGGACATCCCTCTCACAATCTGGGACTGCTGGCACCTAACCACTCACATGCCTGCCTGCCTGATTGCCCCTAACCATTCTGCCTGCCAGCCTGCTTGCCCCCAACTTCCCCCCACTGCCAGCCTACTCACCCCCAAAGACCCCCTGTACCAGTGTGCTCACCCCAACTACCCCCCCCTGCTGGCCTGCTTGCCCCCAACTGTCCCCCTGCTGGCCTGCTCACTCCAAGTGGCTCCATATTCTATTCCATTTGTGCCCTTTCCACCCCTAAGTTAATGCCGTGTCCTTAATAGGTGGTTATGAGATGTCTCTGTGACTGAGCTGGGAAACCTTTCACGTTTCTCTTTCCTTTCCTTTCATCTCAGGATAACTGAGCTCTGCGGTTTGTGTGGGACCAAAGGCCCTGGGAATACAATGCTGAGCCCTCTGAACTCATTTTATTCTTTATTGTATTATTTGATTCTTGGGGCTGAATTAAACATGGAAACAGAAGAAAATATACCCTTAGATATAGAATCTGAGTCATTACCCAGAGATTTCTGCGGGAGTTGACACTGAGGCATGAGACACATGTGTTTATTGGTCAGTTTTTTCAACTATGGAACGAAGGTTGATCCTGCCCCTTGGATCCTTTGGAGGTTGGATATGATGCATCCAGAGGGATTAACTGGCAGCTCAGAGAGTAAGATCAGAAGTCCACAGACACTTGTTTCCTTTACCCAGACAGAGTTAGAAAAACACAACTCCTTTTATCATAACAGCAGCAAGGGCCATGCCTGTGGGAGGAGGAGCAGGGAACCAGGACTTCCCTCTTGCTCCTTCCCTGCCTTCCCTCCCTCCATCCCTGCACTGGCCCAGCTGCTATCCTATCTTGGAACCACTCTACTCGGGCTCTGGACCCACCCATGTCACAGGGAGGAGCATGTGCAGTTTCTTGCAGACACAGAAGCTAGTATGGATTAGGGAGGTGGTGGTTATTCCCCTGAGCAGGCGCTGAAGTCCTTGTTGAAGTCTCCACTCCGGAGCCTGCAAGTCCTGGGAGGCTGTGCAGCGGAGGCGCCACATTCCTTTCAGTAGAAACTGAAGATTGATAGGAGCCTGCCAGCTGAGGGGAAAGTACCAGGAGGTCTGCCTTGCGCCCATTCACCAATCCTCAGTTCCGCTTTGCTGATCTCGCCTCCTGAGACCCGCGCTGGCAGGGGACCCACAATCCTGAGCCCTGTGGCGGCCCGATGGGGCTGCACATGGGGCGGGGCCCCCGTGATCACCATGCCCCGCCTGAGCCCCTCCCCACCCGGGCTGCACACGAGGGCCTGGATGGTGGCTCCTGTTGTCCCGCAAATTAGCCTCCATCTTTGTTGGTGGTTAATTTGCATATCGCTCTGATTAGCCAATGGGAGGCGTAGAAAAGGTACAGTCAATTACCATTTTGTCTATTATTAGATAGGATATAAAAGCCTAAGTGACTGAATGACGGGTCAACTGGTTGCTATGATGTGCACTGACCACCACGGGGCAGATGCTCAATGCACGACCTGCCCCCTGGTGGTCAGTACGCTCCCACAGCCAATTTCCTGTGGCTGGCCAACATCCCGTGGTCACTCCCCCAGCTGACCACCCTGCCATGTCCCTCCCCCCGCCTGCCAGCCCCAATCAGCCCTGATCAGAACTGGGTGAGATGGCCCAATTGGCCCCAATCTCCGGCCAGGCCTAGGGACCCCACCTGTGCACGAATTTGTGCACCAGGCCACTAGTAATTATATAATAATGGTCCATTAATCTTATAAGCTTTTTGTCTTTAAAAGTCCAGTGTAAGTAACTTACTTTAATATCGTTTTAAAGACAAAATCAATGAATGTGGATGAATCCATCTGACCCCAAGATAAGACCACCCTTCATGCCTAAAGCAATAATTGAAGGCTCAGAATTAAGTCCAAACTGAAGCACTGTTACTTAACTTATATTCTCATAGAGAGATACATGAGAAATGTAGCTAATTTAAATTCCCTCCGGAAATGAATTATTTTTTGTGGCTAATTATTTGCCTCCTGGAAAGACTGCAGGCAGCTCTGAGTGCCATGTGGCTCCCACAGGGAAACATTTATTAGGGACAAGGACAGGAGATGATAATGACATGCAGGCATCAGTCCTAGAAATGAGATGTTTCAAATTCATGGTCTATTATAGTTGGCAGTAAAAATATAAATGTTTTTAAGTAGAAAAAAAATTGGAAAAGTTAGACTATTTGATGTTACTAAAGAGAGTCACATGGTGGTATTGAGTAATATGGTGATTATTGCTAATATTGTTATTAGGAATTACAATGCCATCTCAAATAGAAGATCCATTCCAAATTCACTACTTAGAAAGATTGTATTCATCTAATTAGGAATTTTAGGGCTTTATTCACAAAATGAAAACATGAAATGCATGAATAAGACTGTTAATTATGATATATTTCAGCTTCTGAGAGACTTAAGTGGGAGTAAGGAAACCAAGAAAGTGTTAAATTCAAACTAAGGTAATTAAAAGTTACAAAGGATTTTTCATTTTTACACTTTTAAAAGGTACAGTTTTCTGATGCACAGATTCCTTCTTGGAACAAAATTTTAAATTTTATTGTCTTAACTCTTTCTAGTCATGATTGCTTACACAGCATGGCAAAGCGTCAATTTCCTAAAAACTGTCCATTAGTATACTTGATAAGACAAAAAATATATATTTTTTGTTTGTTTGTTTGTTTTTTTCTATTTTCAACTGAAAGACAATATAGTTAGCATGTTTCTAGGGAAATATTAGTTATCAGTGTCAAATATTTTGCTAGTCATAGGAAAGCACAAACAATAATCGAGGATGTTGTATATTTGTCACTATTATGCAATAATACTCAAAGAGATGATTTTTTTTCTTCTCTTTTTGGCCCGCCACCTAATTCATTCTGATGTTGATGACTTGCTAGTGTCATAATTATGGGGCCTTTGAGGCTAAGTTTATATCATTAAAAGCATAATTAAATGATGCTCAAGTGTTGGTTTTACTGATTTACAAGGTATATAATTGGGAACCTCATAAACTGATGTGTTTGAATCACACTTTCAGAAAAACCATTGATAATTTGAAGACTAAGTATTGTGCTTTGGACAAGACCTGTATTAACCTTCCATGAGAGAGCATTGCCAACATGCATTTGTCAACATCTGAAAGTTAGAACCAATTATTCATAAACAATGAATAGTCATTGTTGAAGAGACAAGAAGGACAAAAGATTAATTTGATCCAAAAGTGTCCATCTCCTTTAGAAGATCTCTAAAGGAAATGTGAAAACTTAAATTCTCAGGTTACTCAAATATAACCCCACCTTCATACTGCAAACTCAATTCCAAACCAAGGGCTCTTCTTCCTTCCTTTGCATGTGCCATGGTTTCTTCTCCCTTAGAATGCTACATATCTCCTTTCCCTCTCTTCCATGGAGTCGAGGATGCTCATTCTTCAGATGGCACTTCTAGCACAAATTTTCCAGGAAAATTTTTCTTGATTCCTCAGTGAAGAACAGGTTCCTCTGTTACGTGCTTCTAGACTCTTTCTTCTTAACATGTATTTTTTTTTTTTGCTAGCCTCTGTTTCATCTCAATGTTTTGTTAAGCTGATTGACCTTCAAGGATGTCAGTAGAGGGTGGTGGAGAGAATGTCAATATGGGGATCAAATTAAGACATGAGTAGAGCTCAGAGGGTACCAGGGCTGATGAGACACGTAAAGGATTATAGGTAATGGTTGATTCCCAAAGGATAAGAGTGAAGCTCCCCCGTACTCCCATCTAAAACTCTTCTCCAAGGGAAGGAGAATGTAGAACTAAAAACCTTGAAATTCACTGAAGAAAAAAAAAAAGTAAATAACTGGATTTACCCTGATATAAGTAGCTCATTTTCCTGCATTGGAAATAATAGAGACTTGATAGAGAATTTAATTGTAGAAAAATGAAAAAAACAAACAAACAAAATACAGCAGTATTTGTTCATTCTATGTGATTGTTTTTAAAATTTAATTTATCTCAAAGATATATTTGTGAGATTTTAAGTTAATGATTGTTTCCCTCAATAGCTTATAAATTTTATTAGAAAGTATACTCTATTTTTTTCTTAAATGTTATTAATTCTCACTGGCCTTTTTAATACAAATCATACACCATAGGATTTTGATAAATATTGAATAGTTATGTCATAATTATGGGGTACAATTTATAAAAATGCAATATAACATATTTTCCATAATTAATCTAACTTTATTCGAGTTTATTCTCATTATTTAAAATTTACTCATAACTAATATTTCCAGAATTTATTTTGGTGTATGTTTGATATAGAGTTGTACTTTATTTTTTTCCTACAGGGCAAGTAATTGCCACCATACTATATATTAAAGCATCCATGCTTTTCCCACTTTTAAAAACTTTTATAGAAATTAAATTATATTATATCTGTTTGTCATTATACAAAATGGCTAGATGGACATTCACCACATTTAAAGAATATTTTTATGAGGGTTAACTTAAATGGTAGTATATACTTAGAATTAAAAATTTAGTCTGAAATTATCAAGGAAATTTAATGTAGAAAGATAGTCATTTGCAACAAAAGGTGCTAAAATAACTGAATATTCACTTGCAAAAATAAGGATCTAATCATAGATATTAGATTTTCCACATATATTAACTCAGATGGTTCATAGACCTGAAAAATGTAAAATTATAAATCTAGGAGATAGTACCAGAGAAATATCTATATTTGGGGGTTTGATGATGACTTTTTGAAATACAACACACACAAAAAACATGATCTATGAAGAAAAGAATAAGTTGGATTTCATCAAAATTAAAAGTGTGTGCTCTGCAAAAGGCATTGCTAAGAGAATGAAAGTCAAATTACAGACTGGGAGACAACTTTCACAAAAGATCCACCTAATAAAGGACCGTTATCCAAAATATTCAAAGAATTCTTAAAACTCAACAATAAGGAAGCAAAATTACCAGCTAAAATTAGACAACTGAACAGATAATTTAACAAAGAAGATATACAGATGGCAAATAAGCATATGAAAAAAAAATACTTCACATACATCATTAGAGAAGTGCAAATTATTGCAATGTGATATCACTAGACACCCATTAGAAAGGCTAACTCCAAAACACTGACAACACCAAATGCTTGTGAGGAAGCGTTACAGCAAGATCACACATTCAGTTTTGGTAGGAATGCAACATGGTACAGCCACTTTAGAAAACAGTTTGTTCGTTATTTACAAAGTTAAACATCTTACCATACAATCTGACAATCGCATTCCTAAGTAGTTACTCAAATGAGCTGAAAATGCATGTCCAGCCAAAATCCTATACCTAAATATGTATAGCAGATTTATTCATACTTGCTAAAACTTGGAAACAACCTGAATGTCCTTAGTTAGGTGAATGGATAAACTGTAGCATAACCATAAAATGGGATATTTTACAGTGATAAAAAAAATTAAGATGCCAAGCCATAGGAAGACATGTATATTGCTAAGGTAAACAAGCAAATCTGGAAGGGTACATGCTGCATGATTCCAACTGTATGAATTCTGAAAAAGCAAAAAAAAGGAAAAACACTTGAGAGACAATAAGAAGGTCAGTATTTGCCCTGTTTGGGGAGAGTGAGGGAAGGATGAATAAGTAAAGAACAGAGGATTTTTATAGTGATGAAATTATTATTTATGATACTACTAGAGGCCTGGTGCACAAAAATTTGTGCACTGGGGGTGGGGGGGGGTTATCCCTCAGCCCGGCCTGTGCCCTCTCCCAGTCTGGGACCCCTCGGGAGATAACACCCTGCTGGCTTAGGCCTGCTCCCGGGTGGCAGAGGGCAGGCCTAATCCCTAGGTGCAGCACCTGGTCAGGCTCAGAGCAGGGATGATTGGGGAGTTGGGGCGCCGCCCCCTGTCACACTCAAGGCAGGGTCGATGCGGAGGTTGCGGCGCCACCCCGTCATGCACAGAGCAGGGCCGATCAGGGGGTTGGGGAGCTCCCCCCTGTCACCACAGAGCAGGGCCCATCAGGGTGTTGGGGAGCTCCCCCCTGTCATGCACAGAGTAGGGCCGATAGGGGAGTTTGGGCACCACCCCCTATCACACACAGAGCAGGGCGGATCAGGGGGTTGGGGAGCTCCCCCCATCAGGCACAGAGCAGCGCGGATCAGGGGGTTGGGTAGCCTTCCCCTGTCAGGAACAGAGCAGCGCCAATAGGGAGGTTGCAGCCCCACCCCCTGTAACACACAGAGCCGCAGGCGATCAGGGGGTTTGGGCACTGCCCCCTCTCACGCTGATCCCAGTGCTGGGAGGCATATTACCCTTTTACTATATAGAATAGAGGCCTGGTGCATGGGTGGGGGCTGGCTGGTTTGCCCTGAAGAGTGTCCCGGATCAGGGTGGGGGTCCCCACTGGGGTGCCTGGCCAGCCTGGATGAGGGGATGTTGGCTGTTTGCAGCTGGTCACACACCCTTCAGGGTGGGGGTCCCCACTGGGGTGCCTGGCCAGTCTGGGTGAGGGGCTGAGGGATTTTTTTCAGGCTGGCAGGTGACTGAAGCTCCCAACCGCTCCTTTTCTTCTTCTTTTTTTTTTTTTATTCTGGGCCAGCTTTAGCTCTGGCTCCAGCTCTGAGGCCTCAGCTGCTGAAAGCAGGTATCTGGTTTCTTTAGGTTCTATAATCGAAACTCTGTATCAACTCCAGCTCTGATATCCCGGAGGCTGAAAGCTGGTTTCTGGGGTTTTGTTTAACTTCTATATTTTTTACAATGTTTCAAACTGCAAGCTCAGAGGCCTGCAGAGGCAGGCAGGGAACATTGGAGTCCTCTGTCACTGAAGAAAGCAAGCCTCATTATCAGTTTAAGCTGCCTGGCTGCCGGCCACCATCTTAGCTGGCAGTTAATTTGCATATCGCCCTGATTAGCCAATGGGAAGGGTAGCGGTTGTACGCTAATTACCATGGTTCTCTTTTATTAGATAGGATAATGCTAGACATATACCATTATACAGTTGGCAAAATCCTTACAATGCACAACACAAAAAACAAACCCATTTGTAAATATGGACTGTAATAATAATATATCAATATTATTATCCCAAGAAAACAGAAACACCCCTATTTTCATAGCAGCACAATTTACAATAGCTAAGATTTTGAAACAGCCTAAGTGCCCATCAGCAGATGAGTGGATTAGAAAACTGGTACATCTACAGAATGGAATACTTCACTGTGGTAAAAAGAAGGAATTCTTACCATTTGCAACAGCTTGGATGGAACTGGAGAGCATTATGCTAAGCAAAATAAGCCAGTCGGAGAAAGAAAAATATCACATGATCTCACTCATTTGTGGAATATAAAGAACATCATAAACTGATGAACAAAAATAGATATAGAGACAAAGAAGCATCAAACAGACTGTCAAACTTCAGTAGGAAGGCAAGGGAAGGTTGGAGGGGCTAAGAGATTAACCAAAAAACTTGTGGGAATGCATATAAGCATAACCAATGGACTCAGACACTGGGAGGGTGAAGACATATGCCAGGAGGTGGGGGAGGCCAGGGAGGTCAATGGGGGAAAAAGGAGACATATGTACTGCTTTAAACAATAATAAAAAAGAAAACCATAAATTTTAACAAATGTACTATAATAATGCAAGTTGTTGATAATCAGGGAAACTGTATGGGAGTGAGTTGGGGTAGCAAATAGAGGGTGAAGAGGAAGGGCTATTTGAAAACTTTAGTTTCTGCTAAATTTTTCTATAAACTTAAAACTGTTGTAAAAATAAAATCAATTAATTTTAAAATTTACTTTAAGGAATCTGAATTAGGAATGAACTTCTTAAGGAGATAAGTACAATAGATTCTATGATCCAGATCCATTTCTTCTACCTTTGGGTAAGTTATTTTGTCATTTTCCCACCTGTCACTTAAGGTTATTGATTACAACTAGAACAATGTTTGTACAAAGTAAGTTCATTTTTTTCTGTACAACCATCATCCATGAGAACAACTGAAACTGTTGGTATGATAATTAGGAGAAAGAGAGTGGTATGATAATTAGGAGAAACATGTCTTAGGTATGAAATTCTATGGCCAAAGAGTGTAATCCTGGTTTCAGGGGTACACCCTACATTGAAATTCGCAAGAGCTGTTCTTGGCAAGCATTTCTCTATAATTGGTTAATTTCTCGGATGAGCATATCTATTTATTTCATCCATGCAGTGCCTATAAAGACTACTGATTCACTCAATTAATTTTGGGTAGACCATGAAATAATAGTAATTTCTGGAATTATTCAGCCTTTTTTCGTTTGCTAAACATTGTTCTAAGAATGTTTACATCTTACTTAATTTTACATAAAATTTAAGTAAGTAATGCAATTCTTCTCAATTTTACTGAGGTTAATTGATTTAAATTGCTCATGGTCACTCAACAAATAAGTAAAAACTAAAATTTGTAACTAGGCAGCCTGATTCTAAAAGCTGAATTCTTCATCAGTATGTTATATAACACCTTTATAACACATACATTCCACATATACATTTTTTGTTTCCTGTTGCAGAATAGGATTTTAACTGCCTCCATAACATTCATTTTGTGTTTTTAAGCAATTTTATTGGGCTTCGTGAAGATATGATATTAATAACATCACAGAAGACTGTAAGAATTAAGTGACCCAATGCATGTAAAGGGTTTTTGAAAAGTACTTGGACTAGAAAAATACATAATACATGTCAACTTTGTTATATTTTAATTTTTACTCAGTCATTTTATTTTAATTCATCTTTACTATTGATTATGCCAACAGCAACCTTTAAAGATTTTGTCTTATTTATATTAAATTATTTTGTACATATGTATAGTATTTGAAAATGTTTTATAGGCATTAACAAAGTCTACTTTACAGTATAGTTGGGTCTATGATCACTAACAGTAAGTTTGAGTTGAGAAGCTCTATCGTCAGAGAAGAGTAAGCAATAAAAATGAATTTGGCATGGAACCTTGTCCATGTTAGGCTCTGAAATATTTCATGAACTAATACATAAATAGCACTTATGGTAATAGTGCCCTACTAGGGAACAAAGTTAGTAAATGACAATATTAGCCCCTATACCATGTTTAACCACAAGCACAGGAGGAAATTTAGCCTAACTGAATACACATAATATACATAAATCTAAAACAAGTAGCAAATTAATACATCTTTCATGGATCTGAAGAAGTGTCTAACAAAAAACTAGAGGAATAATCACAGAAAAAGGTATGACCTGAGTGTAGATTTGATAGGTTAATAAAATTGACTGAGGGGCAAAATTCTCCATTCATTAAGCCATGAATATCCCTTTTTTTCTATATTATAAGCTACTTAATATATTAATTAAACTTCACATAGATATATGTAAATTCATACATAGCTGATTAAGTTTTACTCAACCATGCTGCAATAATGCTGCCTAACAAACCACTGCAAAATTCAGTGGCTTAAATCACACACCTTTATTCTCATGCTCACTTGACCTGACTATCTGTCAGTTATGGTTAAGCCAATCTAGGCTCATTCTGCTGGGTGGTTCTACTCGAGGTGTGTGCCAACCACATTGACCTGGCTTTATGGTATGGGCTGAGTTTAGACTGACTCTCATCCATCTTAGCTCAGGGTCTACTCAATGCAAATTCTTCTCATGATGAATGGCAGAAAGTCAAGAGGCCAATCCAAAGGCCTCTGCTATTACATCCAATAACTTTCCTTTGGCCAAAATCAGTCATGTGTTCAAACCCAAGAACAATGATACATTTATTAAAATGTCCCTCACCTTCTCTAGGGCAACACAAGAAGCATGCACCTTAGCCTAAGAACTATATGTACACATATATTGCCACTTCAAAGAATAAAAAAGTTTATCAGTCTTCTCTAGGAAGGAATGATTGACTCGGAGCTAGCAATATGCAAAGCTGTTAGTCAGCTAGGTAAGAGAAAATAGAAGATTAAAGAAGTATGAGACCCAGAAACAAACTGATTGTGTTACTCTAGGAAGCTTATTTGGGGCACTGCCTTCTCTGGGAGTAGAAGCACATAAGAGTTGAAACAGGAAGTCGATGAGTCAAGTAATAAAAACCTGGGCTAATAATTAGTTGGTCTCCAATGTCAGAGTAATAAAATTCAAATCTTGTGACTCTTTCTTAACTTAAATGTGTATTCCTTTTATTAAATTGTAGTTACCTATAATAAAAAAATCAAATTAAAAAACCTTATCACAATTTGTAACGTCAAAAATTACTGCTCCTAGCCCTGGCAAGTAGGACTTGGTGGTTAGAGTGTTGGCCCATGCACTGAAGGGTCATGGGTTCAATTCTCTGTCAAGGACACATACTTGGGTTGCAGGTTTAATCAATGCCTCTCTCACATTGATGTTCCTCTCTCTCTCTCTTTTTCTCTCTCTCCTCCCTCCCTCCCTTTTACTCTCTCTAAAAATAAATGGAACAAAATATCCTAGGGAGAGGATTAAAGAAAGCAAAGAAAAGAAAAATGAAAAAACACTACTGCTCCTGGCTTTATAATAAGTATAATTTTATTTCATATGGTAGGCAAAATTCTAAGATGACCATCAATGACCCTCACTTACTTTTAATCCTCTTACCTTGAGAGTGATAGGATCTGTAACTTGCTTCTAACCAACAGAAAATAGCAATAGTAAAGGGATTTCAATGATGTAATTTAAGTATCTGTCCAACTTGCTTTAAATTAAACAAAAGGAAGATTATCCTAACGGGGCCTGCCCTAATCAGGAGAGCTATTTTTTTAGAGGATCTAAGGGTCAGAGTCTGGAAGCAGGGCATCTCTCTCTCTCTCTCTCTCTCTCTCTCTCTCTCTCTCTCTCTCTCTCTCCTCATCTCTTTTCCTGCAATGAATTCTACCTCTGCAAAGAAATGAATTCTGCCAACAACAAGAAAGGTGTTAGAGAGAGACCTTTCCCTAGCTGAGCCTCCGAATGGTAACCTCACCTGCCAGCCTTGCTGAGGGCCTGAGCATAGGAGCTAGCTTGGCTGAGTGAAAAAAATGTATGTTGTTTTAAGCTTCTCAATTTGTGACAGTTTGTTACATAGAAATGGAAAGCCGATCCATTGCACTAAAGTTAAAGCAGCATGAATGAGATTGTGAGTCAATAAACATCTAATAATGGGCACCTGATAGGAGGAACCATCTCACTAGGTGATCAGTCAGATGAAGAGAGACCCAAGTTCATGGCTTTAGCATAAAGTCTAGATGGGTGGTTCTGTCTATGGAGTGGAGCTACTTGATCTTTTCAAATATGCACTTAATGCGATTACCTTAAAAGATCGTTGTTAATTAATACTCAAAATGACATAAGGAAACCAAATCATTTGCCTACTTGCACATTGGTTGTATTATTTTCATGATCATCTTCAATAAGAACACCATCATACTATTTCTTTCAAAAGCTATTTGAATTCAAAGTTCTAAAAGAAAGAAAATAATGTGCATCAGAAATATTGAGAGGGAAAGTGAAAGGGTTAAGTATTGGTGAACCCCAACCCCCATCTCCACAAGCTCTAAATTTGATGTCACAAGTCAGATTTACTGGAAAGCAAAATGTGGGTGCAGGAAGGTTACTGTAGAGTGCTCTTGGGACTAAAACCTGAGAAGGGAAGGAATCAGAATGGGGCAGAGCAAGAAGTCACACTGCTATGTAATCTCAACAAAAATGCCATCTGGTCCATGGTAAACTCTAAAACTAAAGTGACACTTTAAAGATGTCCTGGGCTAGGGCCACTCTCTCCCCTGCAGAGACCATTCATTGGATGCTGGCTACTCAGGGAAGGGCCAGTTCCTGGAGAAGGCCATTGCTGAGGGCTGACATCTGGCAGCATTTATAGTAGATGAAGAAGAACAACCATGTTCATGATTTATCATTTAATATTTTATCATGTTATAAAGTAAATACATTAAGCTGGGAATTGGGAGTACAAAGTAAATCAGTCACCATTTTCTTACATTCTGAAACAAGAAAAAATAACTAGTTTTTGCTTTGTTTTCCCCAACTGTAAAGTGAGACTAATAGAAGCCATGCTCTTTATGACCTCACAGTAGGTTCCTTGGACTTAAAAAGAAAAAAAAATGAAATGCTAACAAACCAAAGTTTTAATGGTCTTTGAAGAAGATATAATAAATCTGAATTATGCTGAAATGAACAGTAATGGATTGCTATCAAATTATATATTTTAAGCAACATACTTAACTTCTTATAAACCTGCTTGCAATTGGGCATTGTACCCTTCGTGACTTTGTCATATTGGGATTTCAGTTAAACCCCAGACAGCCTGGTGTTGCTGAATACCTTTAGTGATCTCTGCACTCTGAGTAAAAGAAAATTCAATGGAGGCCATGAAATTCCTAGCTTGGTGATTAAGAACCTTGTCTTTCACCTTAAGCGCTACAATTCTGCCCTGGGAGCTATAACACCTCACCTCCAGACTCAGTCAAGTCCCCAGTGGCTGTGAATTGACATCACAAACACACCTCCAAATTTAACAAAGGAGTAAAATTGGGAGCAAATGCTGTAAGAAACGTTTGAGTTAGGATTAAAGAACAAGGAGAAAATTAATGAAATCATTTTAAAAGGCCATCAAGAAGAGAAACAAAATAAAACTGGACTCTCTTGTGACAGAAGCTCAGGCTGCTGGAGGAGAGCTCACTTGTGTCCAGATAAAGTACTATCATCCTTTACCTTAATGAACTCTGCACTGACAAGTCTTTTATGACAAATTTTGTGCTCTAGCAGCAACTTCAGATCTCTATGAGATTTGGAGCTCCATTTAAAGCCCTATCTGGCCCTGTCATGCTTGTGTGACAAGTTCTCTCAGTCCTCATCTGGGTCACTAAATGGAGATCCCATGATAGAGAAAGCTGACATCCCATCCATCTTGCTTTGCATGAGTGCGCCTCTGTCAGCGAAACTACATAACAATGTTAGTTTTATGTACTCTCCAGAAATGCAGCCATGGATTGGCTTCCAATAGCCCAAACAGGAACCTCTTGCAAGTATCAGTGTGGAAGAGGGTTGTTCCCCTTAACAACAGCAACAAGGAGCCAGTAATCCCTCCAACCCTCTACCATACAGTACTTCAAAGCTTTTGTGCACTTTTTTTTTATTATTTTAAAGGGAAGATTAATTGCTTCCCTTGTTTGAAACAAAGGAGAAAAAAATATGTGCAAAAGAAACTATTCAAAAGTAGACGATAAAGACAGTTCATTGTGCAGTTAATTAAATTTTATTAACATTTCACTTCAAGTACTTGTTCAAAGAAGAAGAGGGGGGGAAATGCCAACAGTTAAAATGGGAAAAATTTTCACTTTACAGTTGTGGCAGTCTTTGTGTAATTATATGTTTTCCTAATATTTCCTAGCATTGTTTGTATTTGCAGCATGTATTATTTGATTTTTCTGAACGCAGTGTGTAAATAACAACACAAAACAAAAGCAGCTCCTGCCACTTGCGTGTTTTCTTGTAAGACCTGAAACGTCTCAGCATAAGTGACAAGTTGGATCTCTAGGACTCCATAGCACGTCCTGCAGTTTTCACTAACTGCAGTTATATTGCTGTAAGTAATTCCTACATGATATAAAAAATAAAATTAATGGTGGCATTGTGAGTTATCCATAAAAAGTGACTCATGCACACAATCACAAAAAATCACTAAGTCTATGTGACTTCATTATGGTGCATAAGGAAAGTCGTATGAAAATGCATAGACCTTCAAGAAGGTTGGAAATAATAGAGCACAACCCAGGTCTGTTTAACTGGAAAAGCTTATTAACAAACAGCTTAGAATGGATTGTAAAGTTACTGGCCTCAAATAGAAATCAGAACAGCAATTGAAAAGGTAAGAATAACAAGTTGTACTTCACTCTTAAAAAAAAAAGTAACTACTGTGTTTAAAAGACAGGGTTGAAATTCTAAGACTTTGAAATGTCTTTTTAGGAGTAATACCTTTCCCCCTAAGATTTTTCTCCAACACACATTTTGTTATAATTCTTCTTGACCTCTTACCCACTGAGATGCTGGTATCTGCAGAGGAAATTTCATAGAAAGTATCCCCTTGAAATGAAGGAACTACTTACTTTTGCCCTTCACAGATATAAACTACATTGAAAACAATTTTATGTTGCTCAGCAACATTTAATATACCAGAATACAACCCCACCCCTCACCTGGCTCTTAAGAACAACGGAATTGAATTTCTTAACATGGCTTCTGATATCTATTTAGTTTAGATTAAATGTAAGTTAAAGTGTAATCTTTCTGCAATCTGATCACAGTTTCCAACAAATAGGATAGCCAGAGGAAGGACAGGAAATAGAAAATTCCAAATTGTTCTAAGCGTGTTCATATCTAGACTGAGGCATAGAGTCCCCAGTGGTTTCCTGTGTGAGTCTTGCATCTTCCAAAAGATGTGGTTAACTCCAAGTGAACTCCCTCTGAACTCCACTTGTCAAAGTAATGGTGAAATAACAACATGTAAACAAAACAAAACAAGAGGCTGGGCTGCTGCTATTCTTAGCATCATTAAAAATTAAGTATGGCTGATTTAGAGAAAAGCATTAATGCTGACAATTCCATATTTTTTAATGGTTATCCTTTAAAACTAGAGTCATTTTAAAACTACTTTTTAAAGCATTATTTTATTTCTTTTGTCCTATTGGTACATTTTAGTTTTTTCTCACATACCACTTTATCTATGAGACTTGAGATTTCCTTTAAGTATATCACATTAAAACATAACATATAATTTTTATGAAATAAAAAGCTAATATTATTTGCTTTTTAAAATATCTGTTAGATATTACATATAGTTGTATCAAAAATACTTATGTACATAATAAATGTTTGCACAAAACTTTAAATTAGATTCTGAGATATTAAGAAAATCATGTAAGATTTAGCTTAAAAGTTGAAACATTTTCATAGATCTGTAAGATTGAAAACACCTGAAAAAATCCATATCTCAGTACTTAGTTTTGAGGTCTTTTTGCTAATAATATGATTTGCAAGCCCAACTTACGTGTCCTTATTACTGGTCCTATTTTCTGAAGAAAAATTAAATTTAGGCAGCTCTGACAAATTAGAGCAGGTGCTCCATGTCAAGTTTTATGTGTTCAGCCTCTATTCCATTAAATATGGATAGTTTATTACTTCTCTGCTATAAATATCAGTCAAGTTAAAATATTAGACTACTAGATGCATTTGCATTTTGATAATTTAAAAAAATGCCTGCAGTCAGTTGGATGAAAGTACAGTCATGAAATTTGAGGTGTTTATATGATCACTGTCAAATTAGGGCTACTTTAGCAGCCTCCCAAACACTATATAAGTAGTCATGTGATTGTCCCTTCTTGTGTTCTTTTGGCCTGGTAAAATAGGAAGGAAAATTCTCAGATAGTCACCGATTTGAGAAGTGATTGATATAGAATTAATATTTACTGCAGGGACAATAGACTATATATGTTTTCTCTTAGGATATCATTTTCGCACCGATCTTTGCTTCACAGTCTGTTCTCCAGTGTTCTTCCTCCGTTTTTGAGTTATGCCCTGTTATTTTCATATTTTGGTTTTTGCACATCCTATTTTCTCTCTTTGGCATTTTCTTCCTCTATCTTTCTCTTGGTGAAACCCTAGTCATACTTCATTTCTTAGGTTTATTTTCCTTCTGCTAGGAAAGCAATGTATATGTCATCTCGGGGTAAAGTAAATGCCACCTCCTATGCCCCAAGAGCAACATACCCTTCTCCAATCAGAACACTTTCACATGGTATCATTTGTGGGCCTAGAAAACGTTTGTGGTATTCATAGATATTACACATTCACACAATACCTTGTCTGACATAGTAGGTCCTTGACTGAATTATAATCCCACATTTTAACACTCTCTCCTTGGTGCTACATGCCCTGTCATTTGGAAACACTTGCCATCCCTCAATATTCTGTGATCTTTCCTATTTCTAACCCTCATTTCCTTTTTCTCAGAATCACCTTCTATCTTCCATCTCCTACTGCACTCATCTGACTGGGTCTTACTCTCTTTCAGGATTCAACTCAATATCACCTCTTCTGGGAAGCCATGCATAATCTTTCATAAACCGATTGCTGACAAGTATGCTTGTCTCAGTGTCCTATTGGTATCCTCAATCAAACATTATGTAGATAACACTACATTGAAATCATCCAAAATTTTTGACTCCCTCACTTGATTGACATATCATAAAGGTAAAGGTGGCGACTTACTTCTTTATGCCCTGTACTCGATGTTGATACATGGAAGATGTTCAAATATAAAGAAGATTCTCAAATGAATTTACTTATATTAAAAGATTTCAGGCCCCCAAATTTATGATGTATATATATTTTTGACAGGTGACTTTATATTTCTGTACCTTTTTTGTTATTTTGAAGTGGGAAAGATAATACCTGATGGATTTGTAAACAGACAGTCTCATTTCCCCTGGTATCATGTTTCCATTCAGATAAATTTCAGCTGGAGTAACACAGCTTATCTCTCCCACCCCTCACTCACACATCCCTATGGAAGAAGTAGCTTAGCTGGTGATGAATCTGGGGTTATATTTATTTTATTTATCTTTCTGTTGCTCAGTGTATATTCTCCACACGTCAGTAAGAGATGTCCCTATAATTGTCAATACAGTCTGAGACTGTGTGCGTAAGTCTGTGTGCTTCACAAGTAAAGAGTACAAAAGCCCCTTTGGCCACACTTCTGAAACCACATTAACCTATTGGTTTTCTTTCCTACAACAGTAGCATGTTTTATCTTTGTTTACCAACATCCATGATAACTCTCCAGGAAAGGGTATGGTCACTGTGCCGGGGTCGAACCCCAGCAGGTCCAGGGGTCCCAAAAGGTGTGGACGGAGTCGGCGAAGAAGGAATGACACGGAGACAGTGTTCAGTTGATCAGCAGCCTAGCCAGGATCTCCAGCCAAGTTCTGGTCTCGATCTCCAGAGAGGTTCTGCTTCAGATCTCCAGCCAGGTTCAGTCACCAGGTTCTAGTCAAGCTCTTCTGCCAATCTCCGCAGTCAGGTTCAGTCCAGGATCCTCTGCCATGCTCTCTCACCAGGCTCGCCTCCAGGCTCCAAGGCCAGTCCCTGTCCAGGATCCTCCGGCATGCTCTCGCCAGCGAAGTTCTTCTGTCTCTAGAGAACGTTCTGTGTAGGTTCTGTGCTTAGGCTCTGTCTCTCTTGGTCCTGTCTTCCAAGCCCTGTCTGAGTTCTGTCTCTTGCTGTCTTGTTCTGAGTTCTGTCTGTTTTTGTCTTGTTGCATCTGTATTTATACCAGTTGATTCTAATCCTGTCAATTTCTATTACAAAGGTTAGGGCGTTTCTTATCTCCATTCCAGGGAGTAAAGATTATGTAGCTTAAGCATGATTGTTTGTAGTTAAATTGATTAACTACCCGCCTGGCACTTAGTTAAGGGGTTTCATCCCCTCCCTAACTTCAGGGGAAAATCCCTACCTGGGGATTCAACCTTTCTCGGAGAGGTGACCTTGGTTAAAACACAGCACCAAGAAGGTGAGCAAACATATTAAGAACAGTATGCCATATATGCCAGGTCCCTTGAAACAGCAAGGATGGACCGGCTCCCGGCAGTCACTGAATTAGGTACAATAGATTTTTGAGGCGCCAAAACTGTTGAAAGATGTGTGGTTGCAAGATTGGACAGGTGGAACACTCTTATTCCGATGCAGACTTTAGACTCTCTGTAAATCCCAAGTGAGTCTGTTAAGGGAGTCAGTCACACATTGGGCAGGAATGGCTAGGTTATTGCTCAGGCATGGCTGGTGTCTGCTTTGCAGAATGTGAACTTGGTGTTTTTTTAAAAAAATATATTTTATTGATTTTTTACAGAGAAGAGGGGAGAGTGATAGAGAGTTAGGAACATCGATCAGCTGCCTCCTGCACTTTCTACCGGGGATGTGCCCACAACCAAGGTACATGCCCTTGACCGGAATCGAACCTGGGACCCTTCAGTCCGCAGGCCGACGCTCTATCCACTGAGCCAAGCCGGCTAGGGCTGAACTTGGTTTTAAAGCTGAAGCATACCCAGGCCTGCATCAGCCAATGCCTGGGACTGGCGTTGAACCTTGGTTCTCATAGCTGGGCAATGCAGCATGTCCTGTCTTGAAGGAGGCTTTGAGTAGGGCATCTCTGTGTCTTCCACAGTGTTTGACATCAATTGCTCTGAGCACTACAAGTTCCACAAGTGCAGATATTTTTGTTTTATTCACTGCTTCATCACCAGTTTCACTAAAAGTATCAAGTATGAATAAGAATTAAGTATTTGTTGAATTAGTGAATTTTTGCTGATTTCTATGCCCATCTCTCATTTTGTTCCAAATATTTGTTGGGACAAAGGATACAATTTACTGAATCCTCTCAAATTAGCCCATATACATGGCCTATTTATTAGTATTCTAGTAAAGATCACATTTGATAAAGTATATAATTTGACAATGAAAATGTCAAAGTATTGCACAAATGTCCAAAATTAATACCGTTTAATACAAAAGCCATTTTAAATTTACTATTTCTGTCCTTTCATTTTGTTTCTTTTGTTTTTGTTTTTTGAATTGAGATATGATTTATATAAAATTATGTTTTAGGTATACAACATAATTCAAATATATTGAGAAATGGCCATCACAAATAAGTCTACTTAAGATACATCACATATAGTTACAATATTTTTTCTTGTGATAAGAACTTTTAAAATTTACTTTTTTAGCAACTTGCTAATATATAATACAACACTAGTAATTATATTACCATGTTGTACATCACGATGAGTCAATAATTTCTTCCTGTGTTGTGTTTAAAAAGTGTCTATTTTTGCTTTTCATTTTATTCCCTACTATCCTAGAACTCCTTATATTTTAATTATTATTTCCAAAAGAAAATAGTGGCAGTCCTATATGAAGAAGGAAATAGAGCAATTTCCATGGCTTCCAATGAGAAAAGGATACACTGAAAATGAGGTTCTAGTGGATTATTTTGTTTACTGATTCTCTATCTGTTATGACATGGAATTTTTACTTAATTATTAGTGAAGTATTGCTTTCTAAATTAAATGTGTTTATTAATTTATTCAAATGTTGTAAAGCTTCCTTTACAATAAAGTGTAAGGAAATTTTGAAATAGTATATTCTGTTTTGGCATGGTACCCTTTGCATTTTTAGCATCAACTTAGATATTACTTACCTCTACAGAAAGAAAGGGCTGGCACCACATAAAAGCACATCTGCTGTCACAACTATTGTCACAAGTCCCTTTCTTTCTCCAAAATGGCAGCAGAAAAGCTGTGCACAGAACAGAATCCCAAAATGTGGGAGCTTGCCCAGGTGCCCCATTGTCCTTTCTGTCATGCTACAAATGAAACAAAAAGACAGCAAAGGCAGTTGGCTAAAGATATTTATGGCAAAGTAATAAATAAAATGTTTAATGGTATGTCTTTTTCAAATGGAAATGTCTTGATACTCAGCAAAAGAGATATATTCATTTTAACATACAGTGAAACTGTGTATAGTAACAGCAAGTTTCCTTATAGATGTAATCGACAAACTTAGTGCTAATATAATAAGCCCTAAAAATCTGTGTAGTGTAAAGCAAAAAGTTAGCATTAGAGGCTAAGAGGGGAGATATGCTAAAGAGAAAGAAACAGGTTTGAAACCTAATATAACCAGATTAGAATCCTGATTCTGGCATTTTATAATTGGAGGATATTGTTTTATTACTTAACTCTCAACTTTTCAGTTTCTTAATTTGTAACCTAAAGATAACATTAAACATCATATATAAATTCCGTAGCTGTTAGAAAAGTGAATTTATGAAGCAAAGGCATTTGACAAATAATAGCTACATCTACTAATAGTATTGCCATTGTAAAATACCAGCAAGAATAATAGCAAAAACATAAACACTATGTGTTTTTAAATACAAATTGATATAAATTAGTGGAGACATTTTTTAAAAATATATTTTATTGATTTTTTACAGAGAGGAGGGGAGAGGGATAGAGAGTTAGAAACATCGATGAGAGAGAAACATCTACATCAGCTGCCTCCTGCACACTCCTTACTGAGGATGTGCCCGCAACCAAGGTACATGCCCTTGACCAAAATCAAACCTGGGACCCTTCAGTCTGCAGGCTGACACTCTATCCACTAAGCCAAACTGGTTAGGGATAGTGGAGACATTTTTAAGTAGATTTTATATTTATGTCTTTAGTCCTACTTGCTCAAATTTTTGAATGACATAAGTTTTAAAGGTTTAGCTAATAAACTCTATATAGGCATTGATCAGATGCTCAAAACTCAGAGGGAAGGCAGGGGAGGGTTGGGGTGAGGGGGAAAGATCAACCAACGGACTTGTATGCATGCATATAAGCATAAGTGATGGATGTGGACAACAGGGGGTAAGGGTGAGGGCAGGATTGGGGGAATGAGGGGACATTGGGAGGATAAGGACACATTTATAATATCTTATTCAATAAAGGGAAAAAATCAGCATATCAAAATATATAGTAAAACACATAATACAGCATAGTAAAGAAAACTGACAAGGAGACAGTGACTATAAATGACACACTAGATCAGATGGGTTTAATTGATATCTTCTGAACATTTCACGCCAAAGCAGCATAATATATATTCTTTCCAAATACATATGGAACAATTTCTAAAACCATATTTCTAAAAAATAAGCCTCAATAAATTTAAAAGGATTGAAATAATATTAAGCATCTTCTCTAACCATAATGATATGAAACTAGAAATCAGTCACAAGAAAAAAACCTGAAAAACATGGAGGGTAAGCAGCATGTTACTTAATAATGAATGGGTTAACAATAGATCAAGGAATAAATTAAAATATACTTTGAAACAAATAAAAATGAGAACACAGCAACCCAAAATCTCTGGGACAGAGAAATCAATCCTAAGAGGGAAATTCATAGCATTACAGGCCTACTTTAAGAAACAAGAAAAATATCACAAAAATTCTAACTTTACACTTAAAGGAACTTAAAAACAATAACCAATAAATACTAAAGTGAGTAGAAGAAAGGAAATAGTAAAGATCAGAGAAGAAATAAATAAATAAAGCCTAACTAAACAACACAAAATATCAATAAAGTCAAGAGATGATTCATTGAAAAGATAAACAAGATTGACAAATATTTAACCAGACTCATCAAGAAAAAAAGGATAAATGACCCAATAAATAAAATCAGGAAATGAAGAGGAGAAATAAAAATGAACACCAAACAAAGATAAAGGATTGTAAGATAATTTGATGGAAAACTATATGCCAACTAATTGAACAATTTGAAAAAAATGGATAAATTCCTAGATATATACAATCATTCAAAACTGAATCAAGAAGAATCAGAGAATATTA
This sequence comes from Myotis daubentonii, assembly GCF_963259705.1. Lineage (NCBI taxonomy): Eukaryota > Metazoa > Chordata > Mammalia > Chiroptera > Vespertilionidae > Myotis > Myotis daubentonii. The sequence continues at coordinate 145,260,179 of NC_081841.1, read as the reverse complement.
ATGGACAGATTACAACTAGTGAAATTGAAGCAGCAATCAAAACAAAACAAAACAAAGCAAAAAACAAAAACAAACAAAAAAGCCTCCCAACAAACAAAGTCATGGACCAGATGACTTCACAGGTGAGTTTTGTCAAACATTCTAGGAAAAACTAACACCTATATTTCTCAAAATTATTCTGAAAAATTCAAGAGAAGGAAAGACTCACAAGCTCATTTTATGAGGCCAACATAATCCTAATTAAAAAATCAGATGAAAACTCTACAAAAGAAAATAAAGTATAGGCCAATATTCCTGATAAATGTAGATGCTAAAATCCTCAAAAAAAATTTAGCAAACTGGATCCAGCAACATATTAAAAATGTCATATAACATGATCGAGTGAAATTTATTCTGGGGATGCAAGGGTAGTATAATATTTGTAATTCAATAAACATGATACACCATATAAACAAAATGAAGGCTAAAAATTGCATGATCATATCAATAAATTCAGAAAATATATTTTATATAATCCAGCATGCATTTATAATAAAAAAATCTCAGCAAAGTAGGACTAGAGGTATCAGACCTCAACATAATAAAGACTATATAAGACAAACCCACAGCCAACATCATACTCAATGAACAAAAAATATTTTTTTTTTCTTAAGGTCGGGAACAAGACAGGAATGTCTGCTTTCTCAACTCTTATTCAACACAGTACTAGAAGGCCTAGCCATAGCAATCAGACAAAAAGAAGAAATACAAGTTTCCAATTAGAAAGGAAGAAGTAAAACTGTCATTATTTGTAGGTGACATGATACTGTATACAGAGAACCTTAAAGATTCCCTCAACAAACGGTTAGAACCCATAAGTTAATCCATTCAAGTAGCAGGATCATCAGTTTCATTTTTATACACTAGCTAGAGGCCTGATGCATAAAATTCATGCATGGAGGAGGGGGTGTGTCCCTTAGCCCAGCCTGCACCCTCTCCAATCTGGGGTCCCTCTCACAATCCAGGACTGCTGGCTCCCAACTGCTCGCCTGCCTGATTGCCCCTAACCACTCCCCTGCCAGCCTGATCACCCACAACTGCCCTCCCCTGCTGGCCATCTTGTGGTGGCCATCTTTGACCACATGAGGGTGGCCATCTTGTGTGTTGGAGTGATGGTCAATTTGCATATTACTATTTTATTAGCTAGGATAATGAACCATAAAAAAGAGAAACTAAGAAAATCCCATGTATAATTGCTTCAAAAACACACACCTAGAAATAAATTTAACTAGGACTATGAAAGACCTGTACTCAGAAAGTTATGAGACACTGAAGAACAAATTGAAGAAGATACAAATAAATGGAAGCATATACTGTGTTCATAGACAGGAAGGACTGACATATTAAAATATCCATACTACCCAAAGCAATCTATAGATTTAACACAAATTCTACCAAGATAGCAATGGCATATTTTATAGAACTAGAAAAAATATTCCAGAAACTACTATGAAACAACAAAATGTTGAATAACAACAGTAATCTTTGAAAAGAAGAGCAAAGTTGGAAGAATCATGCTACCTCATATGAAACTATAATACAAGGTAATAGTAATCAAAACAGCATGGTACTGGTATAAAATAAAATAAAAAAGATTCATAGATCCTCCCCCCCCACAAGAACTTATATGCATAGCCCATGGACACAGCCAATAGTGTGGTGAAGGCTTGGAAGGGGTGGGGTGTGGGGAAAAAATCAAAGGGCACATCTGTAATACTTTTAATAATAAAGATAATTTTTAAAGAAAGATATATATTAATACATCAATGGAACAGAAGACAGAGCCCATAGTAAATCAATGCCTTTATGATCAATTAATATTTGACAAAGGAGGCAAAAATTTACAATGGACTAGAAAAATCTATTCAATAAATGGAGTTTGTACAACTGGACAGATATGTGCAAAAACAAAACAAAACAAAACAAAAACAAAAACCAAAAACCAAACAAACAAAAAAACCTAAATCACCTTCTTACACCAGACACAAAAATAAACTCAGAATGACTTAAATGCTTAACTCTTAGACTCAAAACCATAAAATTCCTAGAAGAAAACCTAGGCAGCAAAATCTCAGACATTTCTCAAAGCAATAGTTTTTTTTTTTTCCTGATATGTTGCCTCCAGCAGAGAAAACATAAACAAATGGGACTATATCAAACTAAAAAAACTTTGACACAGCAAAAGAAATCATCAACAAAATGTAAGCCCAACCCACTGAACAGGAGAACATAAACACCAATGATACAGGTAACATGGGCTAAATATCCAAAATTTATAAAGAACATATAAAACTCAAAAAAAACCACAAACAATCCAATTAAAAAATGGGCAAAGTGTCATAGACACTTCTCCAACGAGGACATACAGATAGCCAAGAGACATATAAAAAGATGTTCGATGTCACTAGGCATCAGAGAAATGCACATTAATACCATAATGTGATAGCACCTCACACGTGCACTCTTGGTGAGAATGAAGATTGGTGCAGCCACTGTGGGAAGCGGTATGGAGTTACTTCAAAAAAATTAAAAATAGAACTGCCTTATGACCCAGCAATCCCATTTCTGGAAATATATCCTAAGAAACCTAAAATACTAATTGGAAAAAATGTATTCATGCCTATGTTAATTGCAGCGTTATTTACAATAGCCAAGATTTGGAAGCAGCCCAAGTGCCCATCAGTAGATGAGTGGATTAAAAAAGTTGTGGTATATTTACACATTGGAATACTATTCAGCTGTAAAAAAAAGAAAGAAAGAAAGAAAGAAAGAAAGAAAGAAAGAAAGAAAGAAAGAAAGAAAGAAAGAAAGAAAGAAAGAAAGGAAGAAAGAAAGGAAGGAAGGAAGGAAGAAAGAAAGAAAGAAAGAAAGAAAGAAAGAAAGAAAGAAAGAAAGAAAGAAAGAAAGAAAGAAAGAAAGAAAGAAAGAAAGAAAGAAAGAAAGAAAGAAAAAAAGGAAATCTAAGTTTTTGTAACAGCATGAATGGACCTGGAGAGCATTATGCTAAGTGAAATAAGCCAGTCTGAGAAAGACAAGTACCATATAATTTCACCCATATGTGGAATCCAGTGAACAAAATAATCTAACAAACAAAATAAACTTATAGATACAGAGTACAGACTGACAGCTGTCTGAGGGAAGGCAGGTATACGGGCTGGGTGGTAAAGGTGAAGGAATTAAAAAAACCCCACAAAAACAAAAAGAAAAACATCTCAGAGTCACAGATAAGAGTATAGTGATAACCAGAGGCAAAACGGGCAAAGTAGAAAAGGGTAAAGGGACGATAAAAAGTGATGGAAGGAGACTTGACTTGGGGTAGTGAACACATGACACAATATATACATGACATATATTAGAATTGCATACCTAAAACCTATATAATTTTATTAACCAATGTCACCCAAAAAGTCAATAAAATAAATTTATAAAGAAACAAATAAGTTCTTTAAACACCAAAAATGTATTTCTTTTACACATTTAATCGTTTCCCAAAAGTAAACTTGATAGGTGTACAATATACATACATACAATAGAGAATAAATATAATCCTTGTCCATGACATTATATATCTACCAGTACAACCAAAATTTGTGTTCAAAATTTTTGTTTTGTTTTGTTTTGTTTTGCTTTCCAGAGACACATCTCTGCTTAGGGCCAACTTAAGATTTTTCTTTAACTTATCCACAGTGATTTAGCTACAAATGTAGCACAGGCAGGCACTTTTAATCTTATATTAATTTTTTTAGTTGAGGCTTTTATCCCTATTGAATTTCATCTAATTAATACTAGCCTATTTTTTAGTCTTTTAAGGTGATTCTGTCCCAACAATATATGTAATATTTCCCAGTTTTCTGTCACCTACAAATTTAATAATCAGTCTTTATCTCAAAGATAAAAATGATAAACCCTAGAAAAACATAAATCCTTGTGGCATCCTACTGGAGATTTCCATTGCCTAATTGTTTGCATGAGGACATTAAACCAGGTGTGATTTTCCTGTTTTCTGCCATCACCCAACTTATATTCCACATGTTTCTAATCAAGCAGTCATGAATGCATTTAGAATGCTTTTCTGTAACTGCACTTAATAGTAAAAGTCTGTCCACTAATTTCCCCCAGAAGAATTGTATAGCTTCTTGCTCTGTGCACTTATTGCACTTTTTTTTTTGCCTACAATATAATACCTATGCAAATTATCTTAGAGCAATTTGTTTGCATAGCAGGTCATGCAGTGCTACTCACTATTTAGTAGCTGAATCAATGAATGAGCGGCAAGTTAGTTTAATACCTTAGTCAAGAACCCTAACAGAAAATGACACAGGAATGTTGTCCTGTATACTGAATGACTTTTGGCAACATTTAAAATCTTCGCAAACATGATTTAGTATATTAAGGTCATCACATGACTGTAAGTTGTACAGATGACAGGAATTGCTACTTACATTCAGAGCCAGAAAAACCAGAGTAACTAAAAATTATGACTGCTCCAGGGTCTGCAGCAAAGCAATTTAAAATAGTACTCACATGTCCTACATTATAGAAACGTTCCACTCAAATCAGGGACACATCTGTCAAGTCAGAGAGGCTGCTTGGGGGTATATCCTGCTTTGCCAATGCAAATTAATGTAGCAATTTAGAATTAATGTTTTGTGTTACATGCATTTTGTTGTTTGCTATTTTTTTTTAATAATAGTGTGTGAGGCTGTTTTTATCATGAAATATTTACCATTTATCAGCTACTACTAGGTATTCTGTTATATATGCATAGTACCATATAGGCTCTACAAGAGGCATTAAGTATAAGATATTTAATTTGCTATTTGTAATACAGAGATGTAGTGAACATCACTCCTCACTCTTGGGAGCTCACCATCTATCTGGGAAAGACATGCATGGGAAAATTAAATAGCCGAGTAGGTATTTAAATTTAACCAGTAGTTTTGTAAGGTTACCATAATGCAATTTTTTTTGCTAATAATTCAACATGTGTTTAATGAATGGCTACTTTGTACTTGTTATGAAATCACTACTCTGAGCAAAAACAGCTTATCAAGTTATAACTTAACAGTAGATACGTTAACGAGGAGAGATCGGTAGGGTTGTTTGGCCAGTAGATGATCTGTAAGGACATTGAACCTCTGCTGCATTTTGAAAATTGAGTAGTCACAAAAGGAAGGAAAGCTCAATTCCAGGTTATAGAATAATTGACTTTGCCTCTAGGGGGAAGTGACAAAAATAAATGCTGCTTCTTATGAGATGCTGAGGTTTTCTTCTTTTGTTCAATCTTCCAGATACATCAAATAGAAGAGATAATGATACAGATTTCTACTGAAAGAGACCAAGGCTTGCACTGGATGGATGAGGACAGTACAGTATCCTGATGAAATGTCTTAGCATCCTTTGAAAAGTAAAATATTTACTGCTTTTTTCCTTGAACCATTTTTTTTTAGTTCAAAACCCGAACATCTCCTTTATACACTCTGAATTTAAATGTCAAACCTGGTGTGCAGACTAAAATAAAACACAACCTAAAGAGAGAAAATCTCATACCACAAGCTTCCAACTCACCTAGAAAAGGACCCCATGGCACATTTTTATTGCTGCCTGTCATTCACTTTGCAAATTACAGGTCTTCCAATGATCACTGATGATCCATCACTGCCATAACAATAAAAGCACTGCCTTAGTGACACGGCTGGCGAGAGAATGACACATTTCTTATAAATACCATAGTTGGGAGATTAGTGTAAATTTTGTAATAAGCAACAAAATAAATCACACTTTGGAAATGCAATTGAAGTATGTCAAATTATTTCTGTGAAAACATGTGCCAAACTTTTGTGTCATCCAACTTTCACTACTTCATTAAAAATTCAAAAGAGATGCTTAAATGTACATACTTGAATTTAAAATTCTACTTAGTAATTATCTTGAATGAATGGTGTATCACTTCTTAGTTTTAACCAGAATTCAGAAATACATATAAGTCACAAAAACTTCTCAATTTAAAAACATAATTGAAGGAACCTTTTTATAAATGGCAGTTCCACTGTATGAGAGATCAGAAACATTGTCCAACCATCATTACTTTATCATTTCATAGATAGAAATTAAATTTTCTTCTATTTAAATTTATCTCTAAAATTATATGTGTTAATTATATTATGGCTTTTATACAAATAATAGCAAGTTTTATAATTAATTAAACCAGGGGTCCTCAAACTTTTTAAACAGGGGGCCAGTTCACTGTCCCTCAGACCATTGGAGGGCCTGACTATAGTTTAAAAAAATAACTATGAACAAATTTCTATGCACACAGCACATATCTTATTTTGAAGTAAAAAAACAAAATGGGAACAAATACAATATTTGTATTTGCATGTGGCCTGCGGGCCGTAGTTTGAGGACCCCTGAATTAAACAATAAATTAGTGTGTGCCTCTTTTGAAAAATATATCATAAAGCTAAAATATATATATCTATATATCTATATATATATCTATCTATATATCTTATTTTAGTTTTATATTACATAAGTAAAAAGAAAATGTAAGTAGAATAGAAAATATATAACTACCCATAATTTCTTAAATTATCTATAAATTTCCAATTTTTTAATGGCTAGCATTAGAACACCTTGAATTCATTTGAGTGAGTATTCATTATGAGTAATTAGAAATGCTGATATTCAGCTGACTCGAGTTTAGAACAGTAATGGCTTTGAGGTAACACCCTGGAGGAGTAGCTCTATTTTTGTATACTACTCATTGGAGCTGTAATCTTACAATATTTTATTCTAGAGGCCCTGTGCACAAAAACTCATGCACTTGGGGGGTGGCAGAGGTGCCTCAGCTCAGCCTTCACCCTCTTGCAGTCTGGGACCCCACAGGGGATGTCTGACTGGTGGCTTAGGCCCACTCCCTATGGGAAGAAGGCCTAAGCTGCAGTCTGGCCTCCCTCCACAGGAGGTGTGTCCGCTGTCTGATCGGGACTGCACCAGCTAGTGAGCGGCTGGCTCTGCCCCCAATTTTCCCTCTGCTACCACTTGTCACTGCTGCCCCCAATCACTGTACCCTCCCTCTGCCTGCTGGCACCTGCTTTGGCTGGCCTGGCCCCGCCTGCTCACTAGCCCTGCCCTCCCCACTGACTGGTCATTCTGTTGTTTGGTCATTTGCATATTAGCTTATATTATATAGGATTATCTGTTTCATATAGCTCTCTTTATTTTTTATATTCACTTTAGGATATGTTTATTGATTTTAGAGAAGAGGAAGTGAAAGAGAGAGAAAGAGAAACATTAATATGAGAGAGAAATATTGTTTGGTTGCCTCCTGTGTGAGCCCTGACTAGAGAGCGATCAAACCAGTCATCTAGGTATGAGCCCTGGCCAGGAATGGGACCAAAACCTTTTTGGTGTATAAGATGATGCTCCAGCCCACTGAGAAACCCAGCCAGGGCTCTTTATTGTTTCAATAAAGTTGAAAAAGATTTTTTATCTTTGCTCATTTTAACCCTCTATGGTGCTTAGGCAATTGCTAAGCATATCATAGGTATTGGATATATATTAGCTAAATTCAACTGAAACTGATTTATAATTTTTCTTCCTAGTTCATAATTTATGAGGAATATAGCTTTGAAAATAAAGTGTTTGATCTAGTACAATGCACTTTTTTTCATCAGACTCACTCTGTTGGAAGATATCTTAGGTCATTGAGTACGACTTCCATTTAGTTTTCCTGCCATAAATCCTCACCAAATCATTGACACAGCTTATTTTCGACAACTACATTCATGATTTGACATAATCTTTTGAGGTTATCCATTCTACATTAGTTAAAGATAATATTATGAGAAATTATTTATAATATTTACCTGTTTATCAGAAACTTCATCTGTATGTTCTTAAGTGTATTCTTTTAGGCTCAAGAATATATGAAATGAAAATAATTATCCACAATAAGAATTTAGAATTTTTTTTTTTAAATATATTTTATTGATTTTCCACAGAGAGGAAGGGAGAGAGACAGAGAGTCAGAAACATCGATGAGAGAGAAACATCGATCAGCCGCCTCCTGCACACCCCCCAACGGGGATGTGCCCGCAACCCAGGTACATGCCCTTGACCGGAATCGAACCTGGGACCCCTCAGTCCGCAGGCCGACGCTCTACCCACTGAGCCAAACCGGTCTCGGCGAATTTAGAATTTTTGATGGTTCACAAACCAAGTCGGTAAATGATCAGTGATTCAGAAATGAAATTAAAAGTTGTCTCAACTCAGTAAATAAAATGAAATGCCATAGTTACTTTAATTATAAACATATGCATATATACATATATTTTTCAGATTACAAAACAGTCACATGTTAGTAGTAAATAATAGTAACATGTTCATGATCAAATAATTATTTAGTGGCAGACACGGGACTTCAACACAGGTTGTCCTGTCTTAGATTTCCTGCTCTATATCACTGACCATAGCATAACAGAAATGTTTAATCATGAGGAAAAAACACTAAATTCCAATTGAGGAACATTCTACAAAATGCCTAACTACCAATCCTCAAAATTGGTAATATCATTGAAAACCAGGAAAGTATGAGAAACTTGCACCACCAAGAGGAGGTTAAGGAGGCATGAGAAATAAATGTAATAAAGTATCTTCGATGGGATCATGGGACAGGCAAGGGACATTAGGGGAAAACTAAAGAAATAAGAATGAAATATAGACTTTGATTAATAAGAATATATCAATTATAGGTCATTAGTTGTGACAAATATTTATATATATAAAAGGTTAAGTGACCGACCATCCATCTGTCCGACCATCTGAAAGACCGATCAGCCAGTACTTATGACGCACACTGGAAATTTAAAAATAGACATTGACTTGCTCATGCACAATACACATAAAACTTTTGCTGGTGCCTATCTCATGTGTGTGTTTTGATCTTTCATGGTCGATTGTGAATTTGGTTGTTTTTGCTGACATTCAACATGAATCACATCGCGATTTATTCACCGATTGTCCAACGACCAACCGGCCAGTACATATGATGCACACTGGCAATGTAAAAATAAATGTTGACTAGCGCATGTGTGATACATATAAAGCTCTTGCTGGCACCAATCGCATATGTGTTTTAATTTTATAATACCATACTCTAGATATTATTTTGACATGTCATTTTTTGCAGTAACATAATTACTGCACGCATCTTTCTTCAAATTAATTTCCTTTCAATGTGCGTGAATCATGCACCAGGCCACTAGTACCATAATGAAAACGTTAATAATAGGAGAAACTGGGTGTGAGATATCTGGCAACTCTGCACTTTCTTCACAATAGTTCTATGAATCTAAAAATGTAATAAAATAAGGTTATTTGTTAAAATGCAAATTGCAGCATTTTTAAAAGAGTTTTTAAAATTGAATTGATTGGGGTGACATTGGTTAATAAAATTATGTAGGGATTCAGGTATACCATTCAGTAACACATCATCTGTATATTGTATTATGTGTTCACCACACCAAGTCAAGTCTTCTGTCACAATTTATTTTCTCTTTATCCTCCTCTACCTTCCCCCCAAACCCTTTTCCTCTTGTGATCATCTCACTGTTGTCTGTGTCTATGAGGTGTTTTTTTTTTCTTTGCTTAATCCTTTACCTTTATACCCAGTCATCAATCCACCTCCCCTTTGATAGCTGTCAGTATGGTCTCTGTTTCTAAGTCTGTTCTATTATTTTTCCTTTATTTGGTTCATTATAGTCCATATATAAATGAAATAATATGATATTTATCTTTCTCTGACTGACTTGTTTCACTTAGCATAATACCTTTCAGGCCCATCCATGCTGTCACAAAAGGTAAGATTTCCTCCTTTTTTTTCTTTCTTTATTGATTAAGGTATTACATATGTGTCTTTACCCCCCCACCACTCATGCCCTCACCCCCCTGGTGTCTGTGTCCATTGCTTATGCTTATATGCATGCATACAAGTCCTTTGATTGATCTATCCCCCTTACTCCCAGCTTCCCCTACTTTCCCTCTGAGGTTTGAGCATCTGATTGATGCTTCTCTGTTTCTGGATCTGTTTTTATTCATCAGTTTATTCTGTTCATTATATTCCACAAATGAGTGAGATCATATGATAATTATCTTTCTCAGACTGACTTATTTTGCTTAGCATAATGCTCTACAGGACCATCCATGCTGTTGCAAATGGTAGGAGTTTCTTCCTTTTTATAGCAGCGTAGTATTCCATTATGTAGCTGTGCCACAGTTTTCTAATCCACTTGTCTGCTGATGAGCACTTAGGCTGTTTCCAAATCTTAGTTACTGTAAATTGTGCTGCTATGAACATAAGGGTGCACATACCCTTTCTGATTGGCATTTCTAGGGATAGATACATGCAAAAAAATGAAACTACACCACCAACTTACACTGTACACAAAAATAAACTCAAAAATAGATAAAGGACTTAAATGTAAGACAGGAAACCATAAAAATCTTAGACAAATCCATAGGCAGCAAAATCTCAGACATACGCCGAAGCAATATCTTCACTGAAACAGCTCCTAGGACAATGGAAACTAAAGAGAAAATAAACAAATGGGACCACATAAAAATAAAAAGCTTCTGCACAGCAAAAGAAACCATCAACAAAACAACAAGAAAGCCCACTGCATGGGAGAACATAATTTGCCAATGTTTTCATCAATAAGCGTTTAATCTCCAACATTTACAGGAAACCCATACAACTTAACAAAAAGAAGGTAAACAACCCAATCAAAAAACGGGCAATGGACCTAAATAGATACTTTTCGAAAGAAGACATAAGGAAGGCCCAGAGACATATGAAAACATGCTCAAAGTCACTCATCATCCGAGAGATGCAAATCAAAAGGACAATGAGGTACCATCTCACACCTGTCTGAATGCTATCATCAACAAATCAACAAAGGACAAGTGCTGGTGAGGATGTGGAGAAAAAGGAACCCTCGTGCACTGCTGGTGGGAATGCAGACTGGTGCAGCCACTGTGGAGAAGAGTATGGAGTTTGCTCAAAAAACTAAAAATGGAACTCCCACTTGACCCAGTGATCCTACTTCTAGGAATATATTATTTCTTTTATATGGCTGAGGAGTATACCATTATGTAAAGTTTTGCATCTACTAATATACTCATCAAGGATATTAGCTTATAATATTCTTTCATTGTAATGTCTTTACCTGGTTTGGGGTTAGGATAATGGCTTCATAAAATGAGCTAGGGAGTTTCCCTCCTCTTGAATTTTTTCAAATAGCTTGAGAAGGATGGGCATTCATTCCTTTTGAGTGTTAAATTCCTCTGTGAAGCCATTTGATTCAGGATTTTTATTTGTTGGGAGTTTGTTTTTTATTATGGTTTCAATTTCACTAGCTGTAATCTGTCTATTCAGATTATCTGATTCTTCCTGATTTGGTTTTGGAAGGTGTAGGTTTCTAGAAATTTGTCCATTTTGGCCAAATTGTCCAATTTTTTGGCATATACTTTTCCATCAAATTTTCTTACAATCCTTTGTATTTGTTTGGTATCAGTTTTGCTTCTTGTCTTTCATTTCTTATTTTTTTATTGCATCTCCTATCTTTTTTTTCTTAATGAATCTTATTAAAGCCCACTGCATGGGAGAACATAATTTGCCAATGTTTTCACTGATAAGCGTTTAAACTCCAACATTTACAGGGAACTCATACAACTTAACAAAAAGAAGGTAAACGACCCAATCAAAAAATGGGCAATGGACCTAAATAGATACTTTTCGAAAAAAGACATAATAAAGGCCCAGAGACATATGAAAACATGCTCAAAGTCACTCATCATCCGAGAGATGCAAATCAAAAGTTTGTCAATCTTATTTATGTTTATTGTTCTTTTGGGTTTTTTCAGCTTTTTTTCTACTATTTCTGCCTTAGTCTTTCTTATTTCCTTTCTTCTCCTCCCTTTGGGCTTTATTTGCTGTTCTTTTTCAGGTTCCTTTAAGTGTAGAGTTAAAACTTTTTGTGTGGTATTTTTCTTGTTTCTTGAGGTAGGCCTGCAATGCTTTCACTGTGACCCAGAGATGTTGGGTTGTTTTGTCATTTTCATTTTTTGAAATTGATTTCATACTTGATCTTATTGTTAACCCATGTATTGTTTAGTAACATTATTTAGCCTCCATGTGTCTGTGTGTTTTTCAGTTTGTTTGTTTTTTCCTTGTGATTGATTCTTAGTTCCATACCATTATGTTCAGAGGAGATACTTGATATGATTTCAGTCCTCTTAAATATATTGTCCTAACATGGAACACATAAAATCCATCTGTTCTAGGATATCATATAAGGTGAACATTTCCTTCTTGATTATCTGTCATGAAGATTTATCCATTGATGCCAATAGGTTGTTAAAATTTCCTACTATGACTGTATTATTTTCAGTCTCTCCCTTTATGTCCATCAAAAGTTGCTTTACATATTTAGATATTGGTGAGGTTATATCCTCTTATTGGATTGCTTTATTTATGTAGTATCCTTTGTGTTTTACTATAGAATTTTTTTAAATTTAATTTTCACTGGAGAATATGTTCATTGATTTTTAGAGGGAGGGTGCGAGGGAAAGAGAGAGAAACATCCCTCATGCACCCCAACTGAAGATCAAACCCACAACCCAGGTATGTTCCCTGACCAGGAATAGAAGCAGAATCTTTCTGTGCACAGGATGACTCTCCAGCCAACCAACCTACCCTGGCCAGGGCTATCGTCTTTGTTTTAAAATTTATTTTGTTAGATATAAATATTGCTACCTTAGTTTTTTTTTTTCATTTCCATTTGCAAAAGGTATGTTTTTTTCATAGTATCATTATTTTTGTTAAGAAAAACCAGAGTATTATAAGTACATACTATTTATTGTATGCATTCTTGCACATAGTTTATTATTTTTGGAAAATATATGAAAAGAAAATACTGTGGCTATTGCCAAAACTGCATCAGGGAATGGAGGGGAAAGGTGCTAGGAGAAAAATGATCATTTTTTCTTTTATATCTATGACTTTAGGTTTACAGAGCCTTTCAAATATGTGTTCTCTCTGAACCACCTTTCTGTGTGTCTTTGAATACCAGGCATAGGGATTGATACACTCTTCACTTTCCATCAAATACAATTGCCAAGCAATATTCACCCCCTCCCTCAAAGTAGGTGTCTTCAGTCACCCAACTTTTCTCAGACACCATCTATACATATAAAACCCTAATATGCAAATAAACGAAACAGCGGAACAATCGAACAATCAAACAACCCGTCCTAATACGTGCACTGACCACGAGGAACATGGCAGGCAGCGGTACAGCGCAGAACATGGCGGGCATCAGCTGTGGCAGTATGGTGGAGCAGGTGAGTGGGGGGCACCAGACCATGGCGGGACACCGATTGCTGTCATTGGGCGAGCCTCTGGTGGGAACTAAAAATTCTTTGCTCCCACACGCCATGGTCCTGCTGGGTGCTTTGCACCGGATGCCAGAGCCGCTGCTCACACCAACTGCTGGCACCTGGCACTAGTCCCAATCTTTTGGTACCACCAGCAGGTGTGAGTAGCGGCTGCTGGCCCTGATTGCCCCTCAGGGTTCTTCCACCTTCCCTTACTCCTGAGGAGTGATCAGTGTTGGCAGCCACCGCTAGCACCCTCTGCCATGGACAGCCCCACTCGCATCCACTGCCAGTGGCAGAGTCACCACTAGCACCCACTGCCAGCGCCGGCCCTGCTCGAAACTACAGCTGATGCCAGAGCTGCCACTTGCGCCTGCTGCTGATGCCTGGCGCCAGTCCTGATTGCACAGCACTGTCAGTGGGTG